>NC_138605.1:1357523-1474375 GCF_964289735.1 Phaethon aethereus
CCTCTTCCAAAGATCAGATGGAAAAGATTAGAGCGAACGGGGCGCCGGCCGCTGAGCTCTAATCCCCCCCCCCCCCGCCGCCTTCTTGGCGATAGGTTTTCGGTAACAACATCCCCCTTTGGCGTTGGGTCGAGGGCCGGCGGCGAGGCCCCTTGGTGTCGCGCCGCCGCCGCCGTGAGGGCCGCCGTGTCCCCAAAACTCAGACTTCTGCTTTTCTGTTTTTATTTTAACCCTCTTTTGCCCCCCCTGCTCCCTCCCCCGTAGGTCCCCCACCTTCGCCGGTGGCCTCTTTGCCATCTCCAGGTCCTACTTCGAGCACGTCGGCTCCTACGACGACCAGATGGAGATCTGGGGGGGCGAGAACGTGGAAATGTCCTTCAGGGTAAGGACGGGTCGTGACTTCTTCAAAGGGCGTCTTCGGGGATGCTCCTTGTTGGGGGGCGCAGGGAGGGGCTTGGACCCCCCCACATCTCGGCTGTTGCCTCGCCGTAGGTCTGGCAGTGCGGGGGTCAAGTCGAGATCATTCCTTGCTCCGTCGTGGGTCACGTCTTCCGATCCAAGAGCCCCCACACCTTCCCCAAGGGCACCCAGGTCATCTCCAGGAACCAGGTCCGCCTGGCCGAGGTCTGGATGGACGACTACAAGGAGATCTTCTACAGGAGGAACCAGCAAGCTGCTCAGATGGCCAGAGAGGTACCGGGCACGCCGGCAGGCTTCCGGCTCTCCCAGCGGGGCCTGATCCTGCCCGAGCAGAGGCGGGAGGTGGGCTCAGCCTGGAGGTGGGAAAGCAAACGCAGATGGGAAGATGTAGCCAAAAAGCTATTTTTTATTTTTTCTATTTGGACATAATGTTTTCTAGAAGAAAAACATCTTTTTTTCTCTTTTTTCCTTTCTTTTTTTAATTTTTTATATTTTTTTTACAATGCTAAACCATTGTGCTGTGATGCCAAAATATCCCAGCCCTCTCGCTGAGCGGCCAGAGCCTGAGGGTACCTGCCAGGGACCAGGGATGTCTTGCAAGACCCCACCGCCGGTCTCGGGCTTGGGCATGCCGTGACGCACGATGGCAAAGCCGGGAGGATCCCTCAGCTCTGAGCCCCGGCTCGGGAAGGGGTTTTTTTTTTGTTGTTGTTGTTTTTTCTTTGCTGGCTTCAGAGATTAGTTTAATTTTCTCACGTGACTTTGCCGATAGAAGACGTATGGTGACATTACAGACCGGCGCAAGCTGAGGGAGCAGCTCCACTGCAAGAACTTCACCTGGTACCTCCAGACCATCTACCCAGAGATGTTTGTCCCTGACCTGACTCCCACTTTTTACGGAGCGGTGAGTGCAGGGGTAACCCGGAGCACCCCGCTGGGCTCAGTGCTTGGCTAGAAATAGCCGCAGCAGTGAAGTCCCCGAAAGGTTGGGCTTGGGGTTTTTGCATTAAACCAGCGTGCTGGAGGGTTTTGGCGCAGCCGCGTCCATCGCGCCGGCTGGCGGGGCCGGTTCAGGCTCTGGCTGACAGTGAAAGAGCTGGAATCCGGCAGAGCTGGTTTGGGACGAGTTACCGGCTGGGGGACTCGCGGGGATGTGGCGTTGGCTTAAATCGGGTGGAAGAGCCGACGGCTTCCGCGAGCAGCGTGGCAGGCACAGGGTGGACGTGAAAACCCCGGCTGGGGACAGGCAGGTTGCGGAGCGTCGGCTCCATCCCTGAGGATGAGCTGGCAAAAAGAGCCCCTTTCCGCCGCGCCGAGCGTTGGGGTCTCCTACCGACCCTCCCCGGCCCGGGCGACGTGCAAGTGGCCGTTGGATGCGGCGCGGGCCGGGCGCTGGCTCCCGTCCGGGTTTTCATTCACCTTTGTTTCCCGAAACCGCGTCCTGGGCGGCTCTCGCCTTCGGCTCGGTGGGACGGAGGCGTTGGCGCAGGCGTTCCTCGCGTCCTGGAAAGGACCAGGGACCCGGACGCGGCGCTGGGTGCCACGACCGTGTTTGTACAGTGATAATTAAGGGCCCCGCAAAGCCCAAACCCCGGGGGGGTCCCAGAGCCCAGCTCACCCCGCTGCCCCCCTTTTTTTCCCCCCCCCTCACCCTGCAGATAAAAAACGAGGGCACCAAGAGCTGCCTGGACGTCGGTGAGAACAACCACGGCGGGAAACCGCTCATCATGTACCCCTGCCACGGAATGGGGGGCAACCAGGTGGGCACCCATCAGCCCCCGGCATTTCCCCCCCTCCTGCCACCCCCCCTGGTTTTCCCCTGGGGGTTATTTTCTCGGGGCGCAGCAGCGTGACGTCCCTTTTCTGGTCTTGCCCCCCAGTATTTCGAGTACACGAGCCAGCGGGAGTTGCGGCACAACATCGGGAAGGAGCTCTGCCTCCGGGCAGGCTCGGGCTCGGCCGAGCTGGGTGACTGCCAGTACCGGGGGAAGCCCGGCCGGGTGCCGGCCAGCGAGGAGTGGGACCTGGCGCAGGTGAGGAGACCTGTCTCCGTCCCAGGAGCCACCCGCGGGGATGGCGGCATCGTCCCTCCCGTGGCGATGCTTCTCTGCCGCTTCCCCTGGGTCTCATCCTTTCTTCATCCCGCCGGCGTTGCTGAGCGGAGGCCGTCTTTACTTTTCGGCAGGACCAGCTGATTAAAAACCCAGCCTCCGGTACGTGCTTGACGGCGCGAGGGAAGCACCCGGCGATGGTTCCCTGCGACCCGGCAGACCCCCATCAGCTCTGGTCCTTCACCTAGGCAGGAAGCAGAGCAGCCCGAGCCCCCAACCATGCTCAGGAAATCGGAATCCAAAAAACCTGCCTTTTTTTTAAATTTTTTTTTTTTTTTTTTAATTTAAGAAGCGAAAGCCTTAAATATGCTGCATTTCACAGTTGCCTTGAACTCAGTCCCGTGCCTTGGGAGCAGGGAAGCCCGGGGAGCCGAGCTCGGCCAGCGGTACCCCACGGAGCCCAAAACCCGGCGGCCATAGAGATGCCCGAGGATGCTCTTCAGTAGCCGGCTGCTGCTCATCCTTCCCCTCCCCGCTCCAGCCAGAGACTCTTAAATTCATATCGGGCATTTAAAAAGGGTCGTGTCACATGGGAAACTCCTTCCAGCGAGGAGGAGGATGGTGACAGGCCCCCCGGCTCGTCCTGCAGGAGGCTGGATCGGGCTCTGTCGGGGCCCTGTGCGGGCAAGGGAATCCCTCCCGGTACTGCCGGGTCCGGCCCTCGCCCACCGCGGCACCGCGAGCGTCGCGCATCGCCGCTGCTGGGATGGGAGAGGTTGGGCTGCGTGCCTTAGATATCAGGCTTGATTTGGCGGGGGGGGGAAGTTAGGTGATGATTTTTTTTATTATTATTATTATCATCTGATGATGGTTCCTTGGTGTGATTCCGCTCGTGCTGACCCGGAGGAAGGCTTTTCCCAGACAGCGCGGCTCGAACGCACCGCGGCATCCTCACGGAGAGCCTCTGGCCGGGGCCTGGGCGCGAGATCTCCTTCCCGTGGTTTTTGTCAAGCCTGACTACTGTCGCTGCCACTTTCGTTGCCATTTCATTTATCGGGGACACACACACACCCCCCTGGAAGTGGCGTGGGCGTGGGAGAACCTGTCTTTGGATACGTGACCTCAAATAAAGAGATGATTTATTTTATGGACATCCCGTCTCCAGCTTCCTCTGAGCTCCCACCCCCTCCCCGACTTAATTTCCCTCCCTCTTCTTGCCCTGGAAACTCCCTTTTGCAGCCCAAAAGTGGGTTTAGAGCCACTTTTACAATGAGGTGTCACATTTGGGGTGGTTCAAATGTGGGTTGGGTTGTCCCCGTGCCGGGGCGGAGGCTTCGCTGCTGTCCCTCGCTGTGTTCCCTCCCGTGCTGATAAAACAAGTACGTGATTATTCGGAGACCATTTTCCCCATGAAATCTCATGTTTTCCTTCGCGATAAGAGCAGAAATGCAGCAGGTGCTTTTTTCCTTTCCTTTTCTTTCTTTTTTTTAAACTGGGTGAGCCGATAATCACCACTATCACAAATGCTGTTTTCAGCGCCTGCACCACGTTCGCCCCCCAGAACGGCCTCGGTGTCTTTTTAAAGGGGGGAAAAATAAAACTGTTTTGGCCAGAAATCGGGTTTTTATTACAAACCGTGTTGGTGTTTCATTCAACCTCAGCGTAGGTCTCGCCCAGTCCCCGCTGCGGGGCCGCAGGGTGGGTTTTTTTGGAGGCGGTGAAGGTCTTGCCCTGTGTTTGCCTCGATTTCCCCACCCTGGGGGTGATGCGGGCACGGTTCGTACGTCGGATAAAACCGGCGGAGGCATCCCGCAGACAAACGCCATGCGAGAGCCGTAGCTGGGGCAGCCGCGGGCCTCGAGACCGGGCTAAACTCGTGACAGGAGTGCCTGCCAGGCGCAGAAGGGGAAGAGGCGAGAGCAGGGCACCGTCGCCCCGGGGGCTTGGGCCGCCCAGCCGACGCTGAGGGAGGCTCGGGGTGCACCCAGGGTTTTCAGCCCTGACTTTTGGGGCCGTGTGTGTTTTGGAAGAGGGACCAAGGCTGCTCGACACGGCCCTGTCACCTGCTCTTCTTCCCGTCCCTCCTTCTCGGGGCCCTCTGAAGCCGCCCGCGGCGCAGCCCCCGCCGCGACGCGCCGCCGCGGCCCGGGACGACGCTGCGGCTCGTGCTCCTCGCCGCCCTCGCCCTCTGCGGTGCGTCCGCGGCGCGAAGCCGCCGGCCCGCCCGGCCGGCAACGAGCCCCCCGGGCGCGATTCTCTCCCCCCGCTGCTCCGAGCAGGGTCTCGATGGGGTGCAGCGGGTGGTCGGTGGGACCGAGGCGCGCTCACACGCCTGGCCCGCCCGGGTGGGTCCTTCCCAGTGGCAGCCGGTAAACCCGGTGGGGGTCTCATCCCTCTGGGACCGTGAGGTGAGACCCCCCGCCACGTCTCGCATCCCCCCGTCCCCAGATCGCCCTCCAGTATTACTGCGGCGGCAGCCGGCGTCACGCCTGCGGAGGGTCCCTCATCCAGAGAAACTGGGTGATGACGACAGCCCGTTGCGTGGATGGGTGAG
Organism: Phaethon aethereus; assembly: GCF_964289735.1. Lineage (NCBI taxonomy): Eukaryota > Metazoa > Chordata > Aves > Phaethontiformes > Phaethontidae > Phaethon > Phaethon aethereus. The sequence goes on from NC_138605.1 coordinate 1,362,549, forward strand.
CGGGCACGGGGACCCACCTTCCTCCTGTGGGAAAGCCATTTTCCACCAAAAAAAACCTCTTCAAGGGGAAATTTTGGCTGCCCCGACCCAGGGAGCAACGGTCCTTTAGGGTCTTTGCTGGTCCTCCATTGAGGGGTTACAAGGACCATGCCTGGGACCACCTTCTTCTTGTGCTGATCCCTCCCAGACCGGCTCAACACTTAATAATAATTTTTTATTATTAAGTTATTATTAATAAATAAGTGGTTTTCCCCTTCTCGGCAGTAACCTGGGCTTCCGCGTCGTGGCCGGCGATCACAACCTCTACGCGAACGACGGCAGCGAGCAAGTCTTCAGCGTGAGCAAGATCGTCATCCATCCCTACTGGAACAGCAACAACGTCGCCGGGGGGTAACGCACGTGGGGAGGGGGATCTGGGGCGGGGGCGTCCCTGGGAACGGGGGGGGCAACCCTTGTAATATCCTCTCGCCAGCTACGACATCGCCCTGATCCGCCTGCCCAGCTCCGCCACCCTGAGCAGCTCCGTGCAGCTGGCGGTCCTGCCCCGGGAGGGGTCCGTCCTGTCCAACAACTACCCCTGCTACATCACGGGCTGGGGTCTCACCCGCAGCGCGTGCTGACGCGGCGCCCCAGCCCTGCAGCACCCAAAAAACGTGGGAAACGTGGGGAGCTGAACGGTATCTTTAAGCCCTTCGAGGTCCCAGGAGGCATCACACAGGGCTTCGCACCGGGCACGGAGGTGCCCGACGTTGGGGGGGGTCGCACCAAGGTTTTGGGGGGAAAATTTACACGGGAAAAGGGGCTCGGTGGCGGCTACGGGCCCTCCTTTGGGGAGGGGGTGGCTCGCAGCGCCTGGCGGGTCTTTGCCGGCGCGGCGCTCACCGGCGCTCGGTTGCCTGCAGCCAACGGGCAGCTCTCCAGCGTCCTGCTGCAGGCGAACCTGCCCGTGGTGGACTACCAGGTCTGCTCCGGCTCCTCCTATTGCGGCTCCACGGTCAAGACCACCATGGTCTGCGCCGGCGGTGACGGCGTACGCTCCGGCTGCCAGGTAACGACCCCGGCATCCCGCTTTCCCCCCACCGGCATCCCCGTCCCTCCCATCTCACACGGGTTCCTCGGTCCGGCCGGGCGATTCAGGCGGTCCCCTGCACTGCGCGGTGAACGGGCGGTACCAGGTCCACGGCGTCACCAGCTTCGTCTCCAGCCTGGGCTGCAACGTCGAGCGCAAACCCACCGTCTTCACCCGCGTCTCTGCCTACATCTCCTGGATGGCGAGCGTAAGGCGGCGGCGGGGCTCAGGCAGCCAGGGGCCGAGACCTGGCGCTATCGTTGCACCGATGTACCAGCTCTTATCCCTGCGCAGCTCAACCGTTGCCTTTCTTCTCCTTCCAGGTGATGGCCCAGAACTGAGCGGTGGCAGGAGAAGAGCCTGGACCCCAGCTTGGGCAACGGACGTCGTCTTCCCCCCCGTTTCAGTCGGAGGGGTTTAAAATCGTAGCCGGTGTCAATAAAGCCCGTTGCGCGCGCTGGCGGGCGCTTTGCGCTGCCGCCCGGCGACCCTTTCTCCTCCAAGCCTCAGCGTCCTCTCCCTCTCCCGTAGTCCGGAGCACCCCTTCAGCCGCGTCCCTCCTCTTCCTCGCGCCTTGGGAAAGAGCCGTGGGGAAAAGCAACCAGCCCTGCGCCCTCGGGGCGGCCAGAGAGTCCTTGGGATAACGGGAAAAGGGAAAACGCTGCAAATCCCCTCCATGGGCTCCTTGGGGGGGCAGGGGGAACACGGGGGGATCCAGTCGGGATTTTTCCCTGCCGCTGGCTCCGTTTCTCTTCCAAAACCGCCACCTTTGCGCGGAGAGGTGTCGGATCCGGCGGCCGTTACCACCTCGTCCTGCGGCTGCACCCCGGAGGAGCCGACCGCGCCGCAAGCCCGCCCGGCACGGGGATAAAAACCCGGCACCAAAATCGCACTAAACCCCAAATTTAAACCCGAACCCCCAAGCTCGTGAAAGAACTACGAGGCGGGCGCGCGTTCCCCGCCACCCCTTTGGCCCACCCGTGGCGCTGGGTGCTCGGGGAGCCGTTCCGGGGCGGGGGGGGGGGGGTGCTGGGGGGGTGCTTGGGTGCTCGGCGGATGCTGGCAGCGGCTTCGCCTCGAACTTCCTCCGTAGCAAACAGCAACCCGCAGCGCGCGGCGGCGAGCCGGAGCCGAGCTGCAGCCATGGCCGAGGGCAAGAGCGGGGGAGCCGGGCTCTTCGCCAAGCAGGTCCAGAAACGCTTCAGCCGGGCGCAGGAGAAGGTACGGCGCGATGCCCGCCCGGGACGTCCAGCCCCGCAAATCCCGGATTTTATTTTACTCTTGGGGTTTTTTTTTTGCCGCTGCGGCGCGGAGGGGTGGCACGACGGGCAGCGCTCGGCGCCCGCGGGCGCTCGTGGGCTGTTAATTTTGGGCGCTTCTGGGTCAAGGTCGTCGTTGCTCCAAGGCTTTGGGTTTGACGGCATCTCCCCGACGTCCCCCAAGCTGCTCCGGCAGCGGCTGCGCTCTCTAAAAGCGGGATTTTTTCACCCAAAACGCCTTCCAGAGGTTACGGGGGGGCCGCGTGCCGCTGGCTCAGGGTGACTCGGGGCTGGCTGGAGGTGACGGTCCCCAGCGGGCCCCGGCGTGGGGACGGTGCCAGCAGCGCCGGCGTAGCCCGCGCCGGCCGTGCAGGAAGCGAGGGGGAAGGGCTCCGGAAGCGGGCAGAAACGGGGCGATTCTCAGCTGTTTTGGGGTGGTTCGGGGGTGTCTCCTTCCCTTTCTCTCCCCAAAAAGGCAGGCAGCGACTCCCCTTTTGGGGGCCCGGCACCCCCACGCCAGACCCACGCGCGCCCGGGTTTCCTGGCTGGGGCTCGGTGCTAAATTCAGCTCCCCCGCAGCCGTATCGGCCCGGGCCAGGCTCCGGCCGCTTCCCGGGGGGGACAAACTCTTCCTGGACACCCCGAGGCTGCCTCCACCGCGGTCCCGGCCTCGCCGTGCTCCTGTGGTGGCGGCTCTGGAGGCAGCCTTCGGCCACGGGCCGTCCTCATCCTCAGCGCGGCGTCACCGGCAGCGCCCAGGGCTGCACCTGCGCCCACAGTCACGTGCATGGATGTTTTGGGGTACATAGGGCTGCACCTATAGGGTTTTGTAGGGTACGGGAGTGGGTTAGCATCCAAAAAGTCAGCGTTTTCCTCTAAAAAATCAAAGCACGGAGGGATGCACCGAAATTTTGCATCCCCCATCCAAGTCCCACGTCAGCATCGGCTCTGCCGGATCCTCGGCATCCCCGAGAGGGGCTGTCGCCGGGGCCGGCCCCGCTCCCCGCCGCGAGGCAGAGCCCGCCGGGCCGCGCCGAGCTCGGGGCCGACGGCTTTTCCCACATCTCCATCTCTCGCCGTCCCAGGTTTTGCAGAAACTGGGCAAAACTGTGGAAACCAAAGACGAGCAGTTCGAGCAAAGCGCGTACAACTTCCAGCTGCAGCAGGTGGCACCGGGGAGAGGGGAAGGGGGGGACGGGGACCCCCCTACACCATCCCTTGGCCCCGCTGCCTCCCGGGGTCCCGCCGTCCCCGCCGGGCTCGTGGAAATCACCGCGAGCCCCCGGGGACGGTCCCGACGCGTCCCCTCGCTGCGTTGCTTTGCAGAACGAAGGCAATAAACTCTACAAAGACCTCAAGGCTTTTCTCGGGGCGGTCAAAGGTACGGCACCCCGTTCCCGCAGATATGCCGGGAGAAAACCCCGCGGGCCCCACGGAGGAGCCGGGAGGGGGTTGAGCATCGCTGCGTTTTCTTACCCGGGATAATAAATAATAAGAAAGAAATAATAAATAATAAATAATAAATACGAGAAGTAAGAAATTACAATAAACAATATTTTTGCATCCCCTGGCCGGGCCGCAGTGATGCACGAGAGCTCCCGGAAAGTGGCTGAAACTCTGCAGGAGATTTACAGCACCGACTGGGACGGTCACGAGGAGCTGAAAGCCATCGCAGCTGTGAGCCCCTGGACGCGCCCCCGCCGTCCCCAAGGGTCCCCTTCGAGCATCGGGGGGGCTGGCGCGCCGAGCTGGGGGGGTCCCTGGGGGTGCAGCCCGGCACGTACGGCCGAGGGGAGGCTGAGGGGGGGAATCCAGGCGTTACGCCCTTTTTCCCCCCTTTTTCCACCCCGCAGAGCAATGACCTCCTGTGGGACGACTACGAGGCCAAGCTGGCCGACCAAGCCCTGCGCTTGATGGAGAACTACCTGGCTCAGTTTGGGGACTTTAAGGTACCCCCCGCGCGCGGTGTCGGGGGGACCGGGAGGGGGGCCGGATCCCGGCTCACCTTGCCCCCTACGCAGGAGCGCATCGCCAAGCGGGGCCGTAAGCTGGTGGACTACGACAGCGCCCGGCATCATCTGGAAGCTCTGCAAAGCGCCAAGAAGAAGGACGAGGCAAAAATCGCCAAGGTCGAGCCTCCCACGGGCCCCCCGCGCGGCACAGCCCCCCGTGCCCCGGCCGTGCCGGCAGAGCCACGGGCCCCTCTTCCCTCCCCACAGGCCGAGGAGGAGTTTAATAAAGCCCAAGCGGTGTTTGAAGACCTGAACAGAGACCTTCGGGAGGAGCTGCCGGTTCTGTACGGCAGGTACCGGGGGTGTCGCAGGGGCTGGGGGGCATCAGAGGGGCTGGGGGACATCACAGGGCTGGGGGACATCAGTGGGGCTGGGGGACATCAGAGGGGCTTGGGGGGCATCAGTGGGGCTGGGGAGCATCATGGGGCTGGGGGACATCAGTGGGGCTGGGGGACATCAGAGGGACTTGGGGGGCATCAGTGGGGCTGGGGGCATCATGGGGCTGGGGGACATCAGTGGGGCTGGGGGACATTACAGGGCTGGGAGGCATCAGTGGGGCTGGGGGCATCATGGGGCTGGGGGACATCAGAGGGGCTGGGGGGTATCAGAGGGGCTGGGGGACATCACAGGGGCTGGGAGATATCACAGGGCTGGGGGACATTGTGGGGCTGGGGGACATCATGGGGCTGGGGGACATCAGAGGGGCTGGGGGACATCACAGGGCTGGGGGACATCAGAGGGGCTTGGGGGGCATCAGTGGGGCTGGGGGCATCATGGGGCTGGGGGACATCAGTGGGGCTGGGGGACATTACAGGGCTGGGAGGCATCAGTGGGGCTTGGGGGGCATCAGTGGGGCTGGGGGCATCATGGGGCTGGGGGACATCAGTGGGGCTGGGGGACATTACAGGGCTGGGAGGCATCAGTGGGGCTGGGGGACATCAGAGGGGCTTGGGGGGCATCAGTGGGGCTGGGGGCATCATGGGGCTGGGGGACATCGCAGGGTGGGGGCGGGCTCGTGGCCCCGGGGATGACCCTGCCCCGGAGCCGATGGCATCCGCAGCCCCCCCGTTTGCAAGGGGGGAGGCAAAGGCAGCCCCTCCCGACCCCCGCGGGTCCCCTCGAAAAAGCATCATCTGAGCAAAAGGTCCCCAAAACCGGTCGCCGAGCGCCGGGACGCGGGTCGGGCGCAGGTGCCGGCGGGTGGGTGCGGTTTTCCCCCCACGGCGGGGAAGGAGTGGGGTTTTCTGCCGAAAGGCCCCGGCGGTGCCGCGGGGGTGGCCCCAGGCGCCGTCGCGGGTGGCCGTGGCGGCCGGGAGGTGGCAGCAGCACGGCGGCAGGCAGGGTGGCCCTGGGGACAAATGTCCAGGGCCACTTCGTCCTCGCCCCGAGGCCTTCTTCGCCCTTCCACAGGGACCCCCAAGGATGGGTGCTCACCGGCGGGGCGCTCAGCACCCCAAACCCCCGCGAGAAATGGGTCGGCACCCCCCAACCCCCCCCCCCCAACCTCCCGCTGTGTTTTCCCTCCCGCAGCCGTGTCGCCTGCTACGTGACCATCTTCCAGAACATCTCCAACCTCCGCGATGTCTTCTACAAGGAGATGAGCAAGGTGGGGGCAAGGCGGCACCCCAAAACACCCCTGGGCCCCCCCCCCCGCAGCCTTGTAGCCATTCCTGGGTGCTCCGGCTACACCGGTGCTGGCCACCCGCCTCGAGCCCTTGCTGCTCTTCATTTAATGTAATAATTTAGGGCAGCTCGAGGATGTTCATGGTGCTGTCGGGTGATGGGTGGCACCGGGGGGGGGCCCTCTGATGCGTTTCTCTCCCCCCTTCCCTCCTCGCAGCTCAACCGCGACCTCTACGAAGTGATGAGCAAGCTGGACAAGCAGCACTCCAGCAAAGTCTTCATCATTAAAGGCGTCCCCAGGTAGAGGAGCGGGCAAGCTCCGGCGGGGCTGGGGGGCTCCAAGTGGCCAAATCGCCCCCCCACACCTCCCAAAAAGCAGATGGGTGATGCAGCCCCCAGTCCTATAGTCCTGGGATGGACGAGCATCTCCGGACGCTGGGTTGAGGGTGCTTTGGTGGTGCTGGGTTAATTAATTTGGGTTGTTTGCCGATCGTGCCGGATGGGGAAGCATCACGCGCAAGCCAGGGCGGTGACACCACGGTGCCATGCGTCCCCAAGGGTGATGCCTGTGCCTCCCCACACACAGCAACCGGCGCTCGCTGGTCATCTCCTCGCCGGTGAGCCCCCCGGCCATGTTCCCCTGCCCGGGGAAGGCGCCGGACTGGCAGCTCGTGGTGGAAGCGGAGGCGGCAGCGGGGTCCCCCGGCACGGGCAGCAGTGCCACCGACGCCGTCTCCAACGGGGAGCTGGGTGCTGCCGTCCCTGGCCCACCACCGGCTTCGCCCGCCAGCGGTGGGTCCCTGTCAGAGACGGCGTCGGTCTCCAGTGAGGAGGCCCTGGAGCATGGCCCCGACCCCGAAGCTCTGTCCCACGAGCAGGGGACATCGGTGGCAGCCACGGAGCTGGGTGCCGACTCCCCCGGGCTCACCGAAAGCCGGGGTCCGGAGCCAGTGGGAGCTGCCGGCGGGGCGCAGGTGGGGGCTGAAGGCATCGCCACCTCCCTGGCGTCGTTGATTTTATCCGAGGCGATCGCCCAGGCTGCCAGCACCGCGTCACCGGAGCCCGAAAAAGCCACAGCCGGGCTGGAGGCGAGCGAAGCCCCGGCTGCCGCAGGGGACCCCCGCCAGCCAGATGGCACGGCCACCAACAGAGAGCCACCATCCCCATCCCCGGGCGAGCACAGCGATGCTGAGGAGAGCGTGGAGGTGATGGACGTCAAGCCAAAGGCGGCCAAAACTCAGGTGAGGGAGTTCTGGGGCCGGGAGGGGAGACGCCGCGGCGGGGGCCACGTCCGCGCCCCACGGTGGCAGGGGATGCCCGGCTTGCTCAGAGACCCAACCTGTGCTGGGGGGCATCCGGTGGGGGTGTGGGGACAGGGGCTGGGGGGTCCGGGGGAGAAATCCAGCCCGGCGCGACACTCCTCTGCTGGCAGACGGGGCTGGATCTGGCGCTCGCGGTGGCGTCGAGCAGCTGCACCGGGGATGGCAGTTCCCCCGCCGGCTCCCCAGCCAAGGTGGGTGCGGTGGCACCGTGGGGGGAGACGGCACCCTGACCCCCTGCCCTGGGCAGACTCGGTCCTTCTCGGGTCCGGTTTGATCAAAGCATGAGGTCTCCATCCCACCCGGCTCGGCGTTGACTCCGTGTCTCTCCCAGGAGCGAGGCTGTCCCGTGACGCCGGAGCAGGGCACGAGCCGTGACACCAGTCAGGATCCCCCACCAGCAGCAACCCCCCCCCAGGACCCCACCGAAACCCTCACCTCGCTGTGAGCCCGGCGCCCGGCGCCGGGAACGGGCGTTTTGCGGTGCCACGGGCAGATAATTCTGTTTCACCGTAACCGAACCTGCTTCCCACCCCCATCCCGTCCGAAATAAAGGCAGAGGGCAGAACGGCCGGCGTGAGGATGGCGAAGACGCTGGCGAGGGCCAAATCTCCATCCTGCGAAAGCCCGTCCCCGGCCGGGGGGGGGGTCACGGGGAGTGCTGGGGGTCCCCGCCTGCGGGATTACGGCGATCGAAGCCGGGTGCGGGAGGGATTTGTCACCCTGTTCTCCCCCAGCACCCGGTGCCGCTGCCGCGGCGCCTCGCGGTGACTCCGGAGGGAGGCGTTGAGCCGGTTTTCCTGGCTCCTGGAAAAAGTGCTGCCCTAAAAAAAAAAAAAAAAAAAAAAAAAAGAAAGAAAAAAAAGAAAAAGCCCCCAGTTTTACCCCCGCCCCGCGCTGCAACACCTCCCCGTACCCAAGTAAAACCCCGTCGCCCATCGCTGCTCCGGTGGAAAAGCTTGCATCGCCGCCCTGATGCCGGGTGACGGGCTGGCTCGCCGGCGAGCGAGGGGTTAACGGAGGAGGTATTTCTGGGGTTTTATCATCGTTGCAGCCGAACTGGAAAGGTGAGGCAGGAAAAGGGCAACGCCTTCGCCAGGGCGAGACTCGGAGCCGCACATGGTGCCGGCAGCCGCTCGCCCCGGCACAGCGGGCGCAGGTGAGAGCTGGAGGGGGGGGACACGGCTCCCGGGGCGACCCCCCCCAAAACTTCGCCATTCCCTGGGAGGTTTGGGAGGGTTCGGCCGCATCGGGCGCGTGGATTCGCACCGGGAGGCAAGAGAGCGGCGCCGCGAGGGACGCCGAAGGGCGGCTGGTGTTGGGGAGAAGCTGAAACGTCGGCTCTCGGCCGGGTGTTGTCCGGCTGGATTTCAGGCGGGCGGGAAGGGAAAAGGCCTGATCCGGCTACGGCGAGAGGCAGAAAGCGGAAAATCCCGCGGGAAAGCTGAGCGCCGTGCAGGGGAGAGAACCTGCGGGGACGGTTTGCCGATCCCGTCCTCCCTCCACCGGGAATGGGAACGGGAAAGGGAACGGGGGGCTGCGACGGCGCCGCTGAGCGTCCCCGGCGGCAGGCTGCGCTCGGCGGGGATTTTCGGGGGCAAAGCTGTGGGGCGGGGAGGGTCTCGCTGTGGGAACAGGTCTTGAGCAACTTGGCCCGAGAGCAAGAATGAGGAAGATTATGGGTGTTTTGGGTTTTTTTTTACAACCCCTACGTCGCTTTAAAAAACACACGGCGATCCGTACGGATCCCGGGGGGGGGCAGTGCGTCACCCCCACGCCGTCAGCCCCCGGCGCAGCCTGTGGCCGCCCGGAACCGATCCCGGCCCGGCACGGTAACGCTGGCGCTGCAAAATATCCCAGTTTGCGGCGCCGTGGAGCACCTTCCCGGTTGGTTTTGGCGCGTTCTTTCCTGTGATCCCAAGGCGGGAGCGGCGAGGGGGTGTCCGGGCAGAGCATCCCTCCCCCGGGGATGCAACGCGCGGAGCTTTGCTTTCACGACCGCCGACGCTTTGATGCTGAAGCAAATCTTGCCCCCGGCTAAAATTCGATTTAAGCTTTTAGTGGGTCCCAGGACTCCAGTTTGCAGGTGCTGAGGGTGCGAAACTGGTTTGTGTTTCCCACTGGCAACGCCGAACGCTTCCCGAGAAGCCCCCTCCCCGAGGCACCCGGCTTGCACTAGCTCCCTTTCTATCAAGCAGCGCCTTTTCCTCTTTCCCCTTCCATCCCAATCTTCGCTTTTTAGGGAAATTTTCCCCCCTTTTGCTCCGAAGCCACCCGAGCAGCGGCTGCCGCTCCGCGGGAAGGTTGCGGTTGGCTCTGGAAAGCACGTGTAGCTCCCCGACGCCGCAGCGTCGCTGCTGGAGGAGCCCCGTGAGCTTTAATGCAAAGTTGGGCTTAAAGCAAAGCCATATTTAATGCAAAGCCGTATTTAATGCAAAGCTGTATTTAATGCAAAGTTGGGTTTAAAGCAAAGCTGGGTTTAATGAGTTGGTGGCTTGTGCCAGCCTGAGCTTGAGCCCGGGAAAAGCTGTCGTGCTCAGGGGAAGCGGCCGAAGACTCAGGGTCCCAGTCCCTGGACGGCAGGAGAGGGATCCCACGACCATCCGTGGACGCTGCTGGGAAGGGGGAAAATTGTTTTCCCAAATTCCTGTCGCTCTGTAAGCCCGAACGTTCGCGCTCTGGTAGCGCTCGAAAGCGAAACCTGCTGTTGTAAGGGCTGTTGTGCAAACACCCGACAGTGCTGGGAGTCACGAGGGCACAGCGGGACAACCAGGGCAGGGCCAGATCCTGAGAAATTCATCCCGCTTTCCAAAATCTGGGAGGTCACCGGCTGGGTTCGCATCACCCCGTCCTCATGAGATGCGTCCTGACGGCACAGCACGGCCGCGCTCCGGGCTCCCTGCTCCTGGCCCGGGTCCACGCTCCTGTGGTTAAATTTCTTCTTTTTTTAAAAAAAAAAAAAAATAAATAAAATTTTATTTGCTCCTGACATCTAGCGGCGCATCTCCGCAGAGCCGCTGAGTCACTTGCGCCCAAGCGCCGGAGCCATTGCAGAACATCTTTTTTTGGGGGGGTTACAAACATTGTCCATCACCTCGGGCAGAGACGCGAAGGTCGGCTTAGCGGCCGCTGGTCCGGCTGCTTTTCGCGGGCGAAACGTTACGGCTGCGGCATCGACCTCGGGACCCCGATCGGAGGATTTGCACGGATTTAGAGGCAATTTGAAGCTCTCGAAGTTTGAGAACGAATTGCAGAGTCGGTGCCCGGTGTCTCCCTGCCTTCCCGCGCTTCGCCCCTTCCCGCGAGCCCCACGCGCCCCAGCCCGCTCCCTCTCAATCAGCCCGAATAAAACCTTCGCTTTGATCAGCGCTGTGTCACCGCCGGCCATCCCGCCTCGCGGCTGCGCCCTTCGCGGTGTCGCGTGTGAATTTATCCCTTTTCTTCCTTTTTTTGGTAGTTCTGAAGGACGCCAGACCGTCGCCTGGAAGGAGCCGATGCGATGGAAGGAGGTCAGCCCCCTCTGACTGCAGGTAAGCGTCCCGGGACAGCTTTGCCAGGCTGCTCGTGCCGTATAATCCTTGGCGAGACCTGGCCCGGGGCCACCGCGTGCCCCATCCAGCTAAGCCTGGCTCAGCCAGGTCGGGACCAGCCTTGCTCACCTTCTCTCTCCCGGTTTGAAGAAGAAGAGCTGACAACCCCCTTCCTGAAGAAGGCTCACACCCCACCGCTCCATGAGGACGCCAACACCGTGGTCATCGCAGGTAGGGGCTCTCCTTGCCGGATCCACCCCATTTTTACCGATGAGCAGCTCGGTCCCCACCGCTCGGGGCTAAACCCTGCTCCTCTGCCTTCTCCCTGGTAGTTGTCATCACCCTGGTGTTCCTGACGCTGCTGACGGTCCTGGTGGTGATCATCATCTACCTGTACAGAAACAAAGGCAGCTACCTCACCTACGAGCAGCCGGCGGCCGAGACCGACGTGTCGGTGCAGATGGAGGATGCTCCATCCAAAGAGAAAGAGGAGTATTTCATCTAAGCCACCGGGTCCAGCGCCACACCGATGCACTCGGGTCCAAGCTGCCTAAATTTCCTGGAGTTGGGAACCTGCACGCTGCTTTGTTGTTGGTTTGGGATGGTTTTTGGCGGGTTTTTTTTCCTTAATTTATTAAGCCAACCATGGAAGGAAGAATAAATAGGTGCGTGTCAGAGCTTTGCCCATCGCTGCCCGGAGCAGACCGAGGGCAGGGAGCACTTCAGGACAAGAAGCTTTGCCTGCCCGCGCCCACCACATCTCCTCCCTCCGGTGTTTTCTAATACAGCCCAGTGACAAACGCTTGAAGAATCGCCGTTGTTTTCTTTTTCCTTATCTCACAAAACAATTAAGTTATTCTGCTGATGATTTAGGGGTGGGGGTAATTAGCATGGCTAATTTGGAGGCTAAGGTTAAGCGTGCATGTAAAACAGGCTGATGGGTCACGCAAGTTACAGAAAGCCCCATTGTAGCCTCCAAACGCGGGGAAGCTCGTCCCAGCCCCGAGAGGCGCCTGATCTCGGCGGGCTCGGGGAAATCGGAAGCGGAGCAGGTTTGCTCCATCCACAGCGAAGGCTTTAGCACCGACACGCATGCTCACGTAGGCGCAGGCACTAGTTTTCCTCTGCTTTTGCTATGCACAAGGATGGGGCGAGGAGCAGCTCCAGACATCCCTCCTCTGCTCCCTTCTGAAGGGCAGTTCCTCCTTCAAATCAAACCCCCCAAAAAAGAAAACAAAAAACCCCAAAGGAGGAAGTTACAAAACAGCAGCGAAGAGGAAGAGGAAATAAGTGAAGAAACCCTAAGGCTTGCGATGGGCAGGAGCCAAGGGGTTTTATTTGAGGTCCAATGCAAATTTGCTACTTTATTCAAATTTTCAAAATAGTCTTTATTCTACTTTTTTTTTTAGTATAAAAAAATCCACAAGTTAAGTGCACCACAGTGTATACAGAGAGAGACGTAATGCTGAACTTTCATAACAGTCAGTTGTATGGTTAAACACAACATATACAAGACACAGATTTAGATTAAACTGAAACCTCAAGATAAAATATATTTGAATCTGATATTTTTCTCCATAAAACAAAACAAAAAAAAAAACATTGAGGATCCCTGAAATATTCTTCTTAACCCTAATAAGACTTCATTATACCCAAGTCATTTTTAAAGTATGCATTCATAAAACAACCCATTAACCAAGCTAATTTGTGTGTTGATTGACGGTTGCTACACACCCTTGTACAGATGGTAACCAGCCTCTCTGAACAACAGCCTTAAGGAGTTTTGGTGTCAAGACACCAGGATGAATTTAAAAAAAAAAAATTAAAAAAAAGAAGAAGTTTGTTTATTAAGCATCGTCCTAAAAGCCTAGTTAGCATCGAATGAAATGTTCAAACATGAGTTGCATTGTGTTTCTGGCACCAAAGCATGGCTTTGATTAGATCTAATGTGCAAAGAAATCCAAGATTACTTGGAGTGTATAAAAAAAATCCCATGATACACACCAGCTGCATACCTTCCTGGAGGGAAACGACGGGCAAATGTGAGCACGGAGTGCTTCCAGGGATCCGTTCTAGAGTGAGGTCAGGAAGAAAGAAGCGCCAAGGTGCCCTCCCCGCTCCTGGGAAGTGAAGTTTGCCTCGCTTTTCTATCCAGCGCCTTCGCTGGGGAAACCCGGCTGGTTTGTGGCTCTTGGTCCGGCGGACCGGCACGACCGCGAAGGGAAGGCGAAACCGGCTCCGCTCTCTCGCCCTCCCCAAAGCCAGTCTACAGGTATGAATAAAAGCTCAGCGCTGCGGTATTACTCCAGCGAAATGAAAGGAAGAGGCAGGGCTGCTGAGCTCGCATTCATTGCGCGAATTAATCCCCCCCTCCCCATTTTAACAGAGGCACTGCTATCATTAACAGGGTTTCTTGTCTCGCTTGAACGCGCCTGCAGGGCCGGGCACCAAACCAGGAAGACACCTCACCGCTGCGTGTCTAATCGGCAACTTCAGGTTAATATGGACTAAAGCAGTTACATCGTGAGAAGTGCTGACAGTATGTGATGTCTTTCCTTACACAAATGTAGCCCCCCCTCTCCCCCCTTCCCCTTCCTTCTTCACCAGATAGTGTAGCCACCGTCTGAGCCTCCCAGGAAGAAGTTCCCCTTCCGTTGCGTCACCAAGACGTTGGCTCCCTGCATTACAGCCAGCTGGGCGGCATTGGGGGGACAGCCAGGAGCGGGGGGCTGGAAGACAGAGACAGGGGAGGCAGGAGGATTAGCCAAGGTCAGTGCCGTGCCGGCAGCTGAGACAAAGCCACCGTGGGCTGCAGGGACCCTGAAACCTCCCAGTCAATGTCCCTGTCGCTCGCTACCGAGCGAAGACTGAGAGACAAGAGTCCAGGAGCTGGGGGGAAACGCTCAGTTCCTCGTCCGTGCCCTGCCCTCTCTTTTCAGAGCCCGCAGCCCAGACGCTGAACCTGGCTTTCTGCCCACGCAGAGGAGCCTGTGAGCTGTGGAACAAGATCTTCACGTGGGAAAGTCCAGGGGAGCAGGAACCTCCCATAGCTCCACCGTAGCGTGGAAAGAGGCCAAGCCCGCATTTGGGGCTAGGGAAAGTCAGGTCGTTAAGCAGCCCTACTGGCTTGCCTCCCTGCAAAGTGCATTACACCATGGCCCCCAGGCCAAAGCAGGGCTAGTACTGGCCACACGAGGGTTTTGATGAGCAAAGCCTACGTGGTTCCAGAGCCACCAGAGACAGCAAACCCTCAGCATGAAAGTAGGAGCCTACTCTTCTCCCAAATGATAGATCGGGTTAGAAATATGTTTTTCTCAGAAAACAAAGGACATCATCTCCCTGACTACCGTCTGCAAACCTGCAGCACCGAAGCACGCAGGGGTTTTGAGGATACGTCTATACTTACAGGGATGCTGGCTGTTCCACCAGGCCCAAACCTCGCTCCAGCATCAAAGCCACCTTCAACAAGGACTGTCGAGCCCGGAGGATACACTGGTCCCACGGGATAATACGCCATCGGGACCGACGAGCCGATTGGACCCACGGCCACAGACTGGGCCATGGGCACGAAGACGGAAGCGCCCGGATACGCCGCAGACATCGTAGGTACGGTGGCAGCCCCCAGAGGCACGAAGCTGGGACGGTAAAGCTGGGAAAAAAGCCGTGCAAGCAACTTTAGAGGCTCGTCACTCCCCACGCCCAGTTGTTTATTCAGCTTTGCTGTCAAAGCACTTCGCCCCGACATAGACTTTCACCCTCCTGCTTGCACACGAGAATCCCCTTCCCTGCATGTTTACTTCGGGGCACGGTAAAAGGACATTTTTCCTGCTGTTAGAGACAGTTTTCCCCCACTGCCTGCAAGAATTCAACTAAGAGAGATTATCACAGATGGGTTTTACAGCTACAGGCAAGCTAAATTTGTCATCTTAACTCAAGGGGAAGCTTTGAACATTTGCCATTTTGAGTGGATGCTTCAGATCTCGTAAAACACAATCTGGGAACCGACCGCTGCCCAGCGATACCAGCAGCAAACAAATCCTCCAGGGAAAAAAAAAAAAAAGGTTGCAGCTATAAAGTTATTCAGAGATTTATTTATTTCTTCTCTGGGAGGAGCTCCAGAGGAAAATAAAACCTTGAGAGAAGCGTCCCACTTACCTCGGAATAAGCCGGAGGTGCATCTGTGTAGGGCGGCGGCTGCGGAAGGGGCATAGTCTGTGGGTAGACGGCGGGGTTGGGGGGGGACTGGACGGGGTAGGACGGCTGGGTGGGATATTGTCCTGCAAGAAAAGAGGAGAATTCAGCCCGGGGCAGAAATGAAGCCGGACGGGATGCTGATGAGTTTGGGGTTTTGGTTTTTTTTTTTTCCAAGTCCCGTTTCTTAATTATCACGTGAGCAGAAGGGAGTATCGGCCACAGGAGTGTCCGTGCACAATTAACTCACGGCATCGACCCCCCAGCCGCGCCGCTGACCCTGCCAGGCTTCGACAGTTCAGTCCACAGCAAAAACCAAACCAAGAGTTAAAATATCCTTCGCCGGAACCGGGAGCAATGAGAAGGCAGGAAACGCGGCAAAGAAAAACAAAATAATAACAATAAACCAAATTATTCTGGGGCGTAGCCAGCGCTCAGCTTCGCAAATTCTTAAACCGAAACCAAACCAGACCAGGCCCCCGTCCCCCACCCCAGGGCCTTTCGAGGTTTTGGGGGCGAAGACGCGGCGGCGTTGGGGCGAGTGTCTTCCCCGTCCCCGCGCCGCCGCGGCGGGAGGGGGCCGATCTCCCGGCCGTGGCTGGGGGGAAATCGCCTCTGCTCGGACCAAGCCGAGGGGGTTTAACGAGTTCTGAATTTGGCCCCTTCCTCCCGGATCGGGAGGGGCTGCTGGGGTTCCCCCAGCCCCCCCGGCCCCTCCCGGCTACCGGGACGAGCGCGTTAGGCCACGGCAGCCCCCATGGCTGCCCCCCAGCCTCGTCCTTTCGGGGGGTCTCAACCCCTTCAGCTGCCCCCGATGTCGTACCCTGGGGGGCCCCCCGACCCAGCTCCCCCTAAATGCAAGTGGGGCCCAGCTGGGGGTCTTCTCCCCCCGTAACGAAGGGGTCTCGCCCACCCCAGCGCCCTCGTCCTACGTCACTCGGCGGCTCCCCCGCAGCTGCCCCCATAGGCACCCGGGTCCCCCTTACGCCACCCAAGGGCCCCCGCCGTGGCGCACGGGGTCTCCTCCACCCCTCACGGGCCCCCCATTACGTCACCCGCGGGGGGGGGTGTCTCCCCCCATTACATCACCCGGGGGTCTCCCGCACTCTGCTAGAAAATGGGGTCCCTTCTAACGTCATTCGGGGGATTCTCTACGTCAGCAGAGGGGTCTCCCACACCTCAGCGCCCTTCCCCCATCTGAAGGAGTTCTCCTTGCGTCACGCATGGGGGGGTCTCTCTTACTGCAGCTCCCTCCGACACCTACTGGGGTACCCCTTACGTCACCCCGGGGATCCCCTACGTCAGCAAGGGGGCAAAGAGAAACCCCCACCTCAGCTCGTCCTCCCCACATAGAATGGGGACCCCTTAAGTCACGCGTGGGGGGCCCCTAGGGCAGCGGCCCCCCCTACGTCACGGGAGCGTATTTCCCCCCCCCCCCCCGGCACTCGGCACTCACAGGGTTAAGGCCGGGCCGAGGCGCGCGGCGCCATGGCGACCCGCGCGCCCGCCCCGCCGCCCCGCTCCCATTGGCCGCCCGGCGCCCGCGCGGCCCCGGCCCGCTCGCGCGGTCACGCGCTGCGGCACCGCCCTTAAAGGCGCCGCGTCCCGGGGCGGCGCTGCCCGCGGCGGCAGCGGGGAGCGCTGGGGGGGCTACCGGCGAGAGGGGCGGGGGCGCGCGCCCCGGTCCTTGCCTTTGCCGTTCATGGCTCCGGCGGCGGCGGCTCCCGCTCTGCCCGCGCCGCGCGCTTCCTCCTCGGTGTCACTGCGGCGCTGCGGGAGGGGGAGGGCCGCGGGGGGGGGCGGGGCGGGGCGGGGGGCAGGAAGCGGGAGCCGCGCGCAGGCGCACGCCGTGGCGTCATCGCGCGTGGGGGCGGGGCCGCCCGCTCTTAAAGGGGCCGCGGAAGGCAGCGGGTGACGCTTTGTTGGGCGGGGCTCTCGGGTAGACCCGGGAGTGTGGGGGCCCAGGGCAGGCCCTAGTGGGGAGGGTAGGAGGGAGGGGTCCCCAGGGCCTGAGCCTGGTGGGCCCTCGGGCTGAGGTGAGGGCGCCTTAAGCAAGGCCTGGATGGGACCTCTGGGTAGGCCCCAGAGGTGGAGGGGGTCCCTGCGCAGCACCCAGAGTGGAGGGAGTGTCCCCAGACAGGAGCGGGGAGCAGCCAGGGCCTAAGGATGAAGGGGACCCCTAAGCAGAGCTTTAGGTGGGGCCTAGACAGGGTCTGGAGTGGTGGAGGGCACCCAGGTAGGCCCAAGGGGTAAGGGGGGGGGCCTTGAGCGGGGCTTGGGGGCATCACTGGGTAGGCCCTAGTGTAGTGGTGGGATCCCCAGGCAGGCCCCAGGGGTGAGGGGGCCTCTAAGTAGGACTGGGGAGGGGAATGAGGGTCCCGGGTGGAACCTAGAGTAGTGGTTAGACCTGAGAGGGGACCTTGTGCAGAGCCTAAGAGGAGGGAGGGACCCTGGGCAGGGCCTTGGCAGGGGGGACATCCCCACGCAGGCCCCAGCATTGAGGAGGGACCATAAGCAGGGTCTAGGGAGAGCAGGGTGCCCTTCCAGGCCCATAGGTGAGATGGGGTCCCCCAGTATGGCCCAGGGGAAATACAGGATGCTCCCAGCTCCAGCAGGACCCAGTGCAGCTGCCTGTCCCATCAGGCAAGAGCCTTCCCAGGGCTGGGGACAGCACTGGGGAAACTGGTGGGCAGGGGAGCCCCTGGCTTGCTCCCTTCTTCCTCCTAAATTGCACCCAGCAAAAGAAGCCGCCTCTGAGTTAATGCATAAAAGATCAATGGAAATGGTTGGTAACCTCCAAATATTGTCAAGCTTAATTAAGCCTTAAGGACTGTGTGAAGCATCAGCAGGCAGAGCTGCTCGTTAGCATAGTCACTGTGCTAACAGTTGGTGACTTCAGCCTGAGCTCCGGGTTATGTTGGTTCTTAAAAACCGTGTCCTTGTGGTTGTTGTTACAAGCTCCGAGGCGCAATTCAGGACCCCATTTTCTATCTCCCTGCAGCAGGGAGCCCCTAGGGACCCTCCTTTCAGGGGGGCAACATTCTGCTATGGGACCCATTGGCTTCAGCGAGGTCTCCCCCAAAACACACGGGGCACATAAAGAACAGGTTTCTTTCTGAAATGACCGTGGTCTCCCCTTCTTGCTGTAAGGGTAGCCAAAACGCTGCCAAGAAGCTGAAGATGCGGTCAGGCGTGTGCATTTCTCAGGCTTGCTCTGCCCCCGCTACTCCCCTTCATCCAGCAACAGCACAGGAGAGACCTCAGTAGGTTTATGGAAATAAAACACTTCTTTGATTCAAGCACTCTTTTGCCTTGTATTTAGGGCTGCATTTGCAAGAGCGGGCAACCCCCACTCCTAATACCAACCCTGTTCAACAAAACTCTGGCATCTACCTTGGCTTAAAAACATCGCTGGGTTGAAGGGGCAAAGTGAGGCTTCTTGTGATAATCTTTTAATGGATTTGGGATGAGTTATGGGGCCTAAATACTGTTATAAAAATCTGTTGCAGGTGTTGCCTGCTGGTCGATCTGTCAGCAGAAGGTGCAGTCGGAGGTCTGGAGCTGCGCGTAGAGAAGGTACGATGCAATCTAGTAGTTCTGTGTGTAAAGTCGTCTTTAAAAAATAGTGTATATGGATGGCAATGAAAGGACCACAGTAAAGATACCTCCTTAAAGTGTAAAATTCCCATTTTATTGGTGATTTTGATAAGCTTTCTGGCTGCATTTTGGCCAGAGTTTGAGGGTACAACTCTCTCTTTCCAGCTCACTTTCAGGCATCTCTATCAAAAATATCATTGTTCTCTTCCCTATTTAAGTGAACTTCTCATGAATAATGTACCGGATGCCTGATGAATATGCACGTTGGCTGGTGTGCCTGGGAGGGCTTCATCAATAATTCATGCCTAGAAAATGTTCTTCACCTTGCAACTGTACAGGAACCATTAAAAAAAATAAAATGTATATTTACCCTTTAAAGTGGGAGAGAAGATGGCTTGAAATCTGCCCACGGAAACGTGGAGTGAGGTGGGATGTAGTTAAGTGTGGTGAAAGTAAGCGAAGGGGAGAGCACCTCCAGGAAGAGGAAGGTGATTTCTGAGGGAGTGACCCAGGTGTCTTCACAAACCCAACCACACAAAGCTCCAGAGCTCTCTGGAACTGCTGAGGGTTAAGTCTGTTCAGCAGCTCCTGGCTTCAGACCTTGATTTATTCTAACAAATGTGCCTTTTTCCAGTCTCCTATTAGCATTACACAGAAAACTTCCTTGCAAAGGAAGAGTGGAAATGCTCTGTTAGGTGGGAAAGGCAAGGAGAAAGCATTTCCATTTGGTGGAGCTGGGCTCTTCGGAAGGTACCTGCCTTCAGATCCCTTGGGATTGTTTTTATTTGTATTTTTATCACTGATTATCTCCTTTAAGGGCCTCTTGGGACTCCGAGAGGGAAAAAACTGCAGTAATCATGAAAAGCTCTGAAGAACCGGCTCATGAGTTGTCTTGCGCCATGCGGCCCTAACATGGAAATCTGGAAAAGTCGAGGCAGTTTCTGGATGCCTGGCTGCGTGCCAAGGGACTTTGGTTCCCACGCCAGGCGCTTCTGAAAGGCAAAGGGGGACGGTCCGCAAAGAGCCTCGACGCACCGTCGGCGCTGCGCCGGTAACACGCAAAACAGATAAAAGTGTAACTGGACGAGTCTGCATTTTTGGGTGAGCGAAGGGCACACGCTGAAAGTCCTTATTTACACAACAGGTTATTTACAGCTTGTTTAACTCTGATTAGAAGAAGAGCTGGCTGGGATAAAACCTGTTGTTTGCTACTTAAAGTAGCAAAAATTAAGCAGTAGGAAAAATAAAGTAGCAGTAAAAATGTAGCTGACATGGGTGGCCTTACGAGCAGATATGTGTTTGTGAGTAATCAGAGGCAAGAGGTACTTCGAGGCAGTGAGCACTCTATGGGTGTAGAGCTATAATTAATGACATAAAAATAATGAATAAGCAGTTGTTAATCACTGGATGATACCTTCCACCTAGGGAAGATGCTCTCCTTCCTTCTCCCTCCACTGAAATCAAGGGGGTTCTGTGCTTCACTTTGCCAGGACTGGATTTCACCCAACACCACAAAGTGGCCTGAAAATCCCATGGAAATTTTAGAGCCTGTTTTCCAGCTTTAAGGGGATAAGCGAGGCAGAGGCCGGATCTACCGAAGTACCAACAAACCTGCACTAAACCCCTCTGCAGTCTTTAAAACACACACGCTTAAGCTCAGGTTCGGGGAAGTTTCTGAGCAACTGGAGTCACTTTGCAGCATGGGAGCCAAAATAAAGTCCTGGATGGCTTTTTCCTGCACTTCCACCCATTTAAGTTCTTGGAAGAGCTGGAATAAGCTGGTTTGTGGCATATATGTTCCTTGCAGGGCTGGAAACCTTTCCATAGCAAATCAGATGTGCCAGAAACCACAGGGTCAGGTGCGAACCCTCCTCTGCCCTATTGCTGCGTGTGATTAGAGCAGCCAAGTCGGTGAAAGATGCGCGTACAAGCAAGCTGCAATATTAATTTGGTCACCTACCAAGAGTTCTCGTCGACAGAGCAAGCTCTGGAACAAAGGACGCATTCTTGCGGTCAGCATTTTAGTTTGGCTAGCTATTCCTGTCAAACAGTTAATTAAAATCCCCCCCACCGCCGAACAAGTTATTTTCCTGAAGAAAAAAAGCTTTTCAGCATCCATAAAATCAATTCCTCTTCAAGAAAAATTAAAAATGCACCGTGCACCCTTTCCCCCATATGAATTATATTAACCAGTATGCCAATGTATGTAAATGAGCCTGAAATTCAACTAGATGGAAGTATTTAAATATTCATAATCACAGTACAGCATATGCAAACCAGGCTCTCAGCAGAATTGCGCTGCAGTCTCAAATAACAGCTGTACTCGGGCAAAGACACTTTAGCGTAGCTAATTTGATTATTAATGAAAATGTGGTCAGCGCCGGCTGCCTGTTTGTTAATATTCGTGCCTTGGCGTTAGCCTCTGCCAGACGTTAAGCTCTCACTTAATTCCTTTTAAGTCTGAGCATAGGCTGCAGCAGTAGGTGCTAATCAGCACTAAATATTAGCATATTAAGTTGGTACTAAGAGGCTAGGCTAGTCTAAGTGACGTTAATTCCAGAAACCTTTCTGTGCGTGCAGGAGAGGACGTGGGATGGGCCTTGGAAAAACGGCACGTGGTATTCGCACTTTTTTAAGAGATGCCTGTTACGTCCGTGCTAATGTATATATTCACTCACGGATGATCAGAAGCGCGCTGTGGGAGCAGGTTGTGAATATCTTACGATGAACTCCAAAAAGGTGTGTTATGAGGCAAGGATTTAAATTAGTCCATTAGCTTTTTCTGCAGAGAAAGACGGATGGTGCAATTCTTGCCAGCTAATAGGAATGGGAAAGAAGTAAAAATAATTCGCCTTTATCAAGCCATGCTCGTTTTTAAGAGGTGCCAATAACCAAGATGTTATGTTGGAGGTTTTGTCCTTTTTTTTTCCCTCCTTCTTTCCTGCCAGGAGATAAGAAGTTACAATTTTAAAACTCTAAAAGATACAGAATGCAAGATAATAATATACTCTGCTTCCTTTCTTTTTAATGATTCCAAACAAGCTATAATTGGTCCATAAGTTGGCTTGAAAAGCCGCAGAATTGCACCTGTGTTTCTAATGAGCTTTGCAATTACAGAAATAGTTTTCTTCTTTCTTTTAATTACATAGTGACAAGGTTAAAGTTGCACCTGAGTTCCCTTTATGGCACTTATTTCTTCACTCCTTCACCCAGTCCGCAAAAAACGGTCCCTCCGAGCTGGCAGACGAGTCCCCAGGACCAGGACTAATCACAAGCAGCGTGCTTTGCACGAGTCCGCGTGATCATGCCTGGAAATTAAAATTACCAGTAGGATTCGGAGAGCCTCCCGTAGCATATTCCCTCTCGGAGACACCCAGAAGCAAATCACGTCCGCGTGTTGTCAACTATTATTGCCTGTTGCCCGGCAGCCTCCCAGCCTGACGCTCAAACTTCACACCGGCGGTGAGCAAGCACGAGTTAAGGGCAGCCACGAGCGTGGGCAGCCGGCGCAAGCCCTGTCGCCGGGCTGTGGCGTATCCCGTTGTCCCTGCAGGGAGGTGCTGCTGCGTACAAGGTGGGTGCTAGCAGTTACCTGCATCCTCATTTTTGGGACTCCATGGATGTCCTGAGGTCCTGTACGTGCCGGTCAGGGAGCTGTCAGCTCCCCTTTTAAATAAACCTCATTTTCAGCGCAGTTCGAGCCCAAAGGAGGGCAGGAGCCTGCGGCTCCGCTCGCCCCAGAGATGTGTAGCCCTGGAGAGTTGGACGTGACCCCGCGGGGAGCGGGATGCCGGCCGGCTGGTGCGAGAGCTGAGCCGGCGTGCAGAGCTCAGCCTCCTGCATATTACGCTGGGAGGCTGGATCTGAAGCTAATGCTATGCCGGGAAGATGGAGCATCTTGAATTATTACTGTGGCTTCCCGGGGCAAAGGCAGGCGCTGCTCCCGCCCAGGCCCCTGCCTCCAGCTCCCGCTTTTTAAAGCCTCAGGAAGGTTTTTGGTTTTGGGGTGGTTTGATTACTTAAAGAAAAGCCCCGAGCCCTGGCAGGTCGCAGGCTCGGCACCGGGGCTCTATCCCGAGCCGCGGCCCTGGAGGAAAGTGGATGGGGGGGGAGAGGGCAAAGAGGAACAAATTGAATCCTTTGTGCTGCCCCGGGGTGGTTCACGTTAATGTGATGATTAATGTATTAATTTATGATGATGAAATGCTATATTAGGGTTTTGATGAGCTGGTGCTGGGCTTAGGAGGGGCCGCTCCGGGTGTGATCTTGTGGGGTGGTGCAGAGCTGGGGGCTCCCCCCAGCACCCATGCTGGCAAACTGGGGACATGGCTGCTCGGGGATTGCAAAGGGTGACCCCAAAGCTGGGGGGTTACTGCTGGGAATGGGGTTGCAGGGGCTTTGGGTTTTGGGAGAGTCAGGGATTTAACCAGGCTGGGGTTTGGGAGTCTGGGATTTTGGGGTCTGGGCTTTGGGGGAGTTGGGGGTGAGAGGCTGTGGGTTTTGGGGGGTTCTGGCACTTCAGGGGAGTCGGGGATTGGGCGCATCTGGGTCTTGGGGGAGCTCTGGCTTTCAGAGCAGGGCAGAGATTTGGGCTCCGGTATTTGGCTTTTGGGAGCTTCTGAGTTTTTGGACTAGGACTGAGGGTGTCTGGGATTTTGGCTCTGAGTTTGGGGGAGTTCTAGGCTCTGGATTTGAGATGCCCTGGGTTGGGAGGTCTCCACGCTGGGAAGTGCTCCAGTTACATGGGGCTCCAGACTGGGTTTGGGGGTGTCTCTGGGCTGGGGTCATTCTGGGGGATCTCCAGGCTTGGGGTGCTCTTGTTTTGGGGTGTTTGGGATTTGGGAAGGCTCTGATTTGGAGGCGGGGGGGAGGAGGTTCTGGTTGGGGAGTCCTAAGCTGTGGAGCTCTGACTTTGGGGGTCTCCAGAAGCTCTGGTTTGGGGGGCTGGAGGGAGCTCTGGGTGTTTTGGGTCTAGGGAGCTTTGACTTTGGGGGACTTGGGGCTGGAGGGAGCTTGGGCTTTGGGATCGGGGGGGGGCTCTGGTTTCAGGGTCTGGGGGCTGTTACTTTGAGGTCTGGGGGGACTCTGGTTTGGGGGTCTTAAGGTTGGGGCCTTGAGAGGGAGTCTAGTTTGGGGATCTTGGAGCTGGGGAGCTCTGGTTTTGGGGTCTAGGGGCTGGGCACTCTGGCTTTGTGGTCTGGGGGTGTCTCGGGTTCTGGGGTCTCAGGGCTGTGGTCTTGGGGTCTGGGGGGAGTCTCTGGTTCGGGGATCTCTGGTTCGGAGGTCTTGGGGCTGGGGGCTCTGAGGTCTGGGGGGGATGTTTCTGGTTCGGGGGACTCTGGGGGGGGTCTGGCGGTTCTCTCATCTGGGGGTCTCTGGGCTAGGGGCTCTGGGGTCTGGGGGGGCCTCTGGTTTGTGGGGCTCGGGGCTGGGGAGTCTGAGGGGAGTGTTTCTGGTTCAGGGGTCTCTGGCTGGGGTCTGGGGGTGTTTGTGGTCTGGAGGTCTTGGGGACGGGGGCTCTGGGGTCTGGGGGGGGTCTCTGCTTTGGGGGGTCTCTGGCTGGGTTCTGGGCAGGGGGTGTCTGGTCTGGGACTCTCGGGGCTCTGGGGGCTTCTCTGGTTTGGGAGGCTCGGGGCTGGGGGCTCTGGTGTCTGTGGGGGGGGGTGTCTCTAGTTTGGGGGTCTCTGGCTGGCGGCTCTGGGGGCTGGGGGGTCTCTGGTCCGGGGGTCTCTGGCTGGAGTCTCTGGCTGGAGTCTGGGGGGGTCTCTGGTCTGCGGCTCTTGGGGCTGGGGGCTCTGGGGGCCGGGGGGTCTCCGGGCCGGGGGGCCCCGTGCGCCCCCGGCGGCGGCGCGCAGCGCGGCAGCCCCGCGGATGCGGCAAAGGCCTGCGCATAAATTATGTTCATGACGCAGCAGCTAAAAAATCCCCCCGGAGGAGGGAAAAAACCCCACTCAACCCCACGGAAATAAAAACCCCAGACCACCCCACAAGCCATCCCTTTAACCCCACCACCCCACTACCCCCCCCGAACCACCACCACCACCCCCCCCCGCGCACGGAGCCGGGGGTCCCGGGGCCGCTCCCCGCCTCCCGCCGCCCCCCTCGCTGCCTCCCTCCCCTTTGTGCCGCCGCCGCCGCCGCTGTGAGATGAATTTTTAATTATTCCCCGGCAGAGGGGAAGGCGCGGAGCAGCGCGGAGCGGCGCGGACCCCCCCGCCCGGCCCCGGCGGCGCGGTGAGTGCGGGGCCGGAGCGGGGCCGCGGCCGGGCGGGGGGCGGTGGGCCCCGCCGCGGTGAATATGCAATGCCGTAATTAGCATAATTTATATATTTATGATAAAGAGCGATGGGGGGGGAGAACCGGCGCGGAGGGGAAAGCGGCGGGGAGTGGGGTGCAGCGCTGGGGGGGGGCATCGGGATTTGGGGGGGATGTCTGGATTTTTGAGGGGGGGAAAGGCAGATCGGTGGGGTTTGGGAGGGCATCGGGATGGGGGGGGAGTGGGACTTGGAGGGGGGGGTCACTGGGTTTGGGGGGGTGGTAAATTGGAGAGAACTGGGGGACACGCACACACTAAAAGTGGGGATGGAGATGGGGGGCACCGGAATTGGGGGGGGGGGGAATAGGATTAGGGGATGCCAGGGGAGACCATGGCTAGATGGGGGTGTCCAGGAAAGGGGGAAGGTGGGAGCTGGCGACCCCCGGGGCAGGGAAAGGGGGATGACTGCCCGGGGGGGGGGGCGGCAGGAGAAATTTGGGGCTGTGGGAGATGGATTTTGGGGTGCAGGAGAGCAGAAACAGGGCTAGGGGGGGTCAGGACAGGAGGACTGTGTTGGGTTCCTGCCGGGGGATGGCAAAGGGACCCCCAGGGTGGTAGATGAGGGAGTGGCCCTGCCCTTGGGGTGCGGGTGCCAGGCAGGAATTTGGGTGCCCAGGTGCTGCGTGGGGTGGGCAGAGCCCGGGGGGGGCAGCTGCTGCAGCTGGGGGCATGGATGGAGAGTAGGGCTAGGGGTGTACCAGGGCATTTTGGGGTTCTCTGGCACAATGTGGGGCAGGGCATGGGGTGCTGCCAGGGTTTGGGGGGCTGTGACCCCCTGCAGGGGGGTCACTGCCCTGGGGGCAGCTCCCACAGCCACCCTGAGCCCCTCGGTGTGTATTTTGGGGTGGGGGGGCACCTTCCCGGGGTGCTGCCAGGGTTTGGGGGGCTGTGACCCCCTGCAGGGGGGTCACTGCCCTGGGGGCAGCTCCCACAGCCACCCTGAGCCCCTCGGTGTGTATTTTGGGGGGGGGGGGCACCTTCCCTGGGTGCTGCAGAGCCCCGCTGGCAGGGGTCCGACAGCACAGGGGAGGGAGGGGACTGTTTGGAGTACGGTGGATCCCAACCATTTGGAGGGCCAGGAATGCGATATGGGGCTGCGTTCGCTCTTTCCCCGGGGAAGGACTGTGTCCCCCTCCCTCCTTGGACCCGTCCCCAGCACCTGCAGCTGCGCCCATCTCAGGGTTCGGCTTGGTCTTCAGTTGATGAACCCCGCTTTAGAAGCCCCTGAAGGGGCGATGAGGGGCAGAGCACTGCCCCCCACATTGCATTTCACAGGGGGCTCGGGGCGGGGGGCAGGGTCCTGTGCCCCCTGAACCGATCGTGGCCTCCCTCTGAGATGTCCTGGGCACTCAGGGTGGCTTCCAGCCCCGGGGCGTTGGCAATACAGAGGGTGAGTGATGCTCCGGGCGCTATTTTGAGGGAGACAGATGGGAAGCTCTGAGTGCACCGGCTTGGGAGATCCAAAGTCTGCTCCTGGTTTTGCCATGTTCCTCTGGCATGACCTTGGGAGGTGAACTTAATCCCGACTCCTCTGTAGTGGGAATAAAAATACTTTCCCGTCTCTCTGGAGGAAGGAGCAGATTCCTGGGAAGTCACCGTAAGCTGATCAGGCTGCTCCCCATGCCGGGCACCGCACAGCAGCCGGCAGGCTGGGCCGACGGGGTTTGCATTGAGAACAGGCGGAGAAGAAGAGGGGGAACCCCATCACCCTTGGCACGGCCATGCAGGCAGGAGGTTTTATTCGGGATCCAGCTTTTGCCCCAAAAAAACCCGTGAAGTTGGGAAGTCAAGATGAAGAGACTCAACCAAGGCCACGCAGCCCAGCGGTAGCAGAGCGGGATGCAGCACCACGGTCTCCCGTGCCTCTTCTCGTTCGTGCATGCCCTCCCTCCAGTGGGGGATGAAGGCGGTTTAGGGCAGTAGTCACTGAAAGCAGAGAAAACCACACCACGGCCGGGAGAAAAATGCTGCTTTTTAATGGTGCAAAGAGGATTTTGCAAATAACGGAGTTAAACCTCTAAACTGGCACGAAAGCCTGGTCAACTGGTTTTGGGGTTTCCCTCCTTTTTTCAAGCAGATTTTGGGACCCTCTGCCAGGTATTTCCTCTCCCTTGCCCGGGCAGCAGACACTGATGAAGCGATTAAAGGATCACCGGTATTTCTGCCCGGGATGGAGGTGCTGGAATGAGCTGCACTTGCACCGGGGCTTGTCCCTGGCAGCTTTGTGCAGGCTGGGGCCAAATCGATGCCAACCAACCTCTCCATCTCCTGCTCTCGTGCCCACGTTTGCACCTCTCGAGCGAGCTAATCCAGGCTGGGAAGCGCCCGCTACGTGTCGGCAGCTCCATTTTCTCCACCAATGCAATGCAAACTCCCTTCCTGAGCCAGCTCCGGCCCTGGCGGGCTCCCCGTGGCCACGCGCCGGCACTCAGCGTGGCCCCTCGATTTGCTTGATAAACTTTATGATGGCCCCCGCGCGGCCCCGGCTGCGCCTTTTCGCTGGCGTTGGAAGGTGAGTTGGGCCGGTAGATGAGTTTTCCCGGACTCTCCTTTGGGATTCCGCTGCCCCAGCCCTGGCACGGGGCTTTCCAGGCATGAAGTTGATGCAATGCTGTGGATGAGGAACGCTAGGGAGCTGCCATGTCTCCTCCAAAAGCCTCCCAGTGGAAAAAAAAAACCCTCTGTGTTAAAAAAGATTTCACCGTCTTGCCGGTATGGATGCTGCCAACTTTCCCTTACAGCCCTGATCTTCAGGAATTTTACAGCTGGCTGTAAAACCGCGCTCAGCAAGGCTCTACATCGGCTGTCTGCCGTCCTGCGCCCGGACTCCAAGCCCTACCGTTGTACCATGCCGGGGGAGCTTGGTGTAGGGCCAAAAGAACCGGGAGGAAATGGGGTAGAAATTAGATTTACATCGTTTCGCTGCTTAGCAGAAAGGTTTTGATTTGGAGGTTGGGTCTGGCCGGTTCAGCTCCTCTCCCACCAGAAGAAAACGCCTGGTTTTCTTTTTCCTCCTGGCTCGCGGAGGGTGAGCTCGGGTGCGGGGATGCTGCCAGGCAGCCCCAGGACGCCTGTCGTTGTTGGAGGTGGGTGGTTTTGAGGTCTGCCGGCGGCAACGCGTCGCATCTCGTCCGCTGCCTCAGTTTCCCCATCAGTAAACGCAGTAAAGTTTTCAAAGCGATAAAGTTTAGAAGGATAAAAAGGCATTTTAAGAGAGAAGCTGATTTGTGAGGAGGGGAAAAAAAACCCGCTCAAACTGCTCGGGTGCGCTTGGGTCCAGGTCTCCACCGCCGCGAAATATGCTTTGAAGAATAACTCCTGTTGAGGGCATCATTTCCAGGCTGGATCTTTCTGCTCCGAATGCGGTGACAAAAATCACGCGAGCTGGCGGGACCGTGGCGGGGGACGCCTGGGGCTGCGCCGTTACCAAAACGCTTCATTGCCAGGGAGCGGGACCACGACCTGGACCTGTCCCCCTTCGGCTTTGCCGGGAGGTATCGGGGTGTCTGCACCTCCGCGCGCACACCCACCTCGGGGCAGGGACCAGCAACTTAGCGCCGGCTTTGGGCGCTCGTCTGCCTGAAGCTGGTGTCTGCTTATGGCACGTTCAAACTCCTCAGCCTGGGGTCGGAGCGTCCGTCCGAAGGAACTAATCCAGGGTAACGACAGCGAGTAATTAGCGAGCTGTAGCCATGTCCAAAATGTCTTCTGCGCGGAGCGGGTTTAATTAACCTCTTAGGGTTTCTCACCTGTGGCAAGTTTGTTCAAACTTAGATTTCCACCCACTTGGGATCCAAGTGGCTACATCTCTGACTCATCAACGCTTGTAATTAACACGGCAATTATATTCGCAGTGAGACTCAGAGCATCTTAAATTATCCTTTTTTTTTTTCCTCCCCCCTTTTTTTTAAATATTATTATTATTATTTTGTGCATTTCATTTCCTTGCCACCATCTGTTGCGAAATGGCTGTCTCCTTGCTGCGTGCGCTTAACACCACCATCTGGACAAATTATTTGTCCCATTAATTGCAAAAAAAAAAAAAAAAAAAGTGTGAAAAAATGAAATGAAATGGTACTGCCGACCCGCCGAACGTCTGCTAAAGGCGAAGCAGCCCACTCCGAAATCCGAAGCACGCCGCCAAACCGCGTCGAGCCTGACATTATGAGATGTCTGTTTAATCGTCTAGTGCACTAATTGGTCTCTTTGCACGGCACCGAGGAAAAAAAAATCTCTCTCTCTCCTCTTCCCTCCACGTTATGTGGGTCTCCCCCCATAACTCCGAGCAAAGCAAACGCGGGCGTTAAGTTCGCGGTCCCGCAGGCTTTCGGGGCAGCTCAGCGCCTTGGCTCGAGTTCCCGAAGCTCCTCTGCCCTTTGGCAGCGACGAGGAGCGATACGGGAGAATGGAGTCGCGAGGACGAGGACGCTTTTGAGTTGTCCCCTCTCGCCAAGAGCCGGGCGCGTGGGATCCCGCTGCTCCTCGAGGCGGCCGGGGAGCGCGGGAGCTGGCGGAGCTCGGCACAGAGACGGCTCTGGTTTTTCTTTCCCTGCAGCCTGAACCCGGAGCGCCGCGGCGCGGGACGCAGCAGCCAGCCCCCTCTCCTGCCCGGAGCATCCTTCTACCCCACAGCAAACAGTGAGTGATGCATCCCCGCCATCCCACAGGATTTCAGCCGCGCGCGCCCCGTGGTGCTCCCCATCCCGCCAGGCTCCGCTCGCCGGTGGCCCCACGGATGGTTTGGGATTTTGGATGGGCCCTGGCCGCGCAGGAAGGGTCTCCCCGCAGACTGAGCAGCCCCTGGGCCGTCCCTTCCCTTCCAGCCGCCATCGCTCAGCCCTCGCTTGCCAGTTTGGGATCCCAGTCTGGGCTCAACTGCCCGCTCTGGTGAAGACCCCTGTGCGATGGGGAGCTGGGGAGGGGTCGCGGGGCGGCGGCAGGGAGGCGATGGGGCGAGAGCAGGAAGCTTTCCCACCTCCTCCAGGCTCGCAAGGCGCCAGGGGTTCACTCCTCCTTGGCAAAGCCTGAGGGCTGCTCTGCTTGTGCCGGGATCCAGCCGCACCGGCGCGGTCCGGTGATGCAGAGCGAGGATCAAGTGATATACAGCAGCTCCCCGGAGCAAGCGGGTCGCGCCCCATGGGGTGACTTCAGCAGGACGTAGGGTCAGAGCCCTCCATGGGCCCCCAGCCACCCTCCCCATCGCCAGCTGCTCTCCAGAGAAGTTCAGAAAGCTCCTCTGGAGCGTTTCCCTTCCCTCGCTCGCTCTTCTCGCAGCGGGACTCTTGGCACCGTCGCTGTGCTGGTTTGCCCGCGCTGCCTGCCCCTTGCAGGCAGCACAGATATCCCTTGCTCTGGCTTCCTCGCCGTTTGCCGGGCTCTGGCTGTTGGAGAGCTCATTAACTTTTAATAATGCCAGCTGCCTGCGTAAGCCCCGCGCTCGTCCCTTGCTCTGTTCTCTGTTGCGCTGGAATAAATTGTTAATTAAACTCTGCACCAGCATCCCAAGGTGTCTGTCTGCTCTGAAGCTAAGGCCAGGTTTAAAAACTCGCAGCAGCTACCGGAGACCAGTCACCGGCTGCTCTAAAAGCCCTCACTGAATCTGGCAGCGGGGCTGCTTCTGGATCCTGTAGGAATTTTGGGGTTGAGCCTGGCAGGGCCAAGGAAGGGGGAGAGCTGTGGTGAGCGGCTGGTGAAGAAAACAGCCTCATCTCTGCTGGGACCCCAAGCATCACTTCGCTGCGGATAATAAATAACGAGTGGTGTGTACCAAAGCCAGCCTAAGGGAATTAGATGCTCTGCCCCTGTTGAGTTTCAAATAAGAATTTGGCTCTTAATTCAATTTAGGCCCCTTTGGATCAACGGGATCCGAAGAACTATGTTTACTAATTGCATACAAATGCCGGCTCCGGCTCAGGATACGCTCCGTGGCCTCAGCAGGAGCCTGGTGGCTTCGGAGACACAGAGAAACGATAAAGGGCTCGTAAAACAGCACTGGGGGATGTTTCCTGGATCCTGGAAGTGCCTCCTGGGCTGGCGTGACGGGTCGATGTGTCGCAGGGCAGCGGGGGATGCCCGCACCGCGCCGGATTCCCTGGCAGAAGCAAAAACCGATGGAGGAGATGCATTAACACAAGTTTGGGGCTGAAATTCCCTTTCAGATGAGTTGTGAGGCCGAGGAGGCTTTGCCCGAGCTCTGCCTCCATTTAACGGGCTCGGATTTGCGGAGCTTGCCGCGGGCTGAGCCGGCTGGTCCGTGTGATGCCGGCACCCCTCGTGGGGCAGAGGCAGGATCAGGCCCAGGACGGAGGTGGTCGGCACCCAGGCTGGAGGTGAGCAGATGCTGCCCAACATTTTGGGACAGCTCGGGCAGCGGAGCTGGGCTCTGGCTGCACCTACCAGCGTCAACGTGCCCCAGGGCTCCCGAGCAGTTACGCAAACAAGGACACCTTCGCACGTGCGTCGGGTAATTCCGAATGTCATCAGGGCTGGCTGGTTAAACGCATCCCCGAGACGTTCCTAATGAAAAATTCATAAGCATGTTACAAAGGCAATTACGCTTCTGCAAGGCGGCGAGGGGACAATACGTGACCAAATGAGTTAACGAAGGGCGTTGGAAGGGGAAGAGTTGCCTTCCAACAGGTGTGCTGAGCCTTTTCCCTGCAGCAAAGACTCGTTTCTCCAGCTTAATGAAGCATCCCCATCAATTTAGGTCCCCTCAGGAAAGAGCAAATTGACTCTCCTACTTCTCGTGGCCAGTGTCCGGGCCGTGGGGGAGCTGCAAAGCGTCACGTGGAGACTTTGGGGACCTGCTCTGGGCTTCAGATAGGGAGCACGGGCGGTTTCACCTGGGCTTTGCCTGGATTTTTAGGGGTTTCGAAGCAGGCTTTAGGAATTGCATCCTCATGTCCCGGGGGGAGAGGGGGAAAGGCTTAGCCCTGGGACGAGCCTTCCCCTTGCTCTGCTGCTTGTATATTTGATGCTCACCCGATAAATTACGCTACGTAATTTACGTCTTTGCCGAGAGGACGGAAGGTGATGGGAGGTCCCGGAGCCACCAAAGCCTCCCCCAGGGAGGAGCGCGCGTCCCCACGGCGTGGGGCAGGAGGGCATTGGCAAGCGCCGCGCTGCCCCAGATCACAGCCGGGGCCAGCCCAGAGGGGGAGAGGTGGGTGATAGAGCCCGGGAGGAGCGGGGAGGCGGTGGGAGATACCAGGTTTGCTCTGCCCCCCGGGTCGAGCCAGCGTGTGACCCCTGAGCCACTCGCTGGGTCGGTGACGGACCCTCCTGTGTCCCCCGCTTGCAGCATGTGGAAGGTCTGAGCCCCCTCCCACCTTCTCCGGGACACGATGGACACCGAAGCTGTGCAGCCCCAGGAGGCCTCGCTGACGGTCAATGAGCAGGTACGGGCATCGCCGGCTCCATCCCTGCTGCACCCCTTCGCACCCCACAACCGGGAGGGTCCAGCAACAGCCTGAGCCCCACTGCGAGGGGTGGGAAACCATGCCGAGCCTGCCCCACGCTCACAACCAACCCGCTTGCCCCGGCACGGGTGTTCAGCTCCATCTTTTGGGTCTTGGCTGCCTCATCTGGGGGGGGTTTTAATGACGAAGAGGATGCACGAGGTCCTCGTCCCCGCAGCCCGACGAGGCTGCGGGTGCTGTTTGCAGGAGACCTTCGCTCCGGGGTTCGGCTGCCTGCAGCTGTGGGAGAGCTGGAGGAGGAGCAGGTATCTCTGCTCGTCACTCCCTCTGCGTCCCCAAGTAATGTCGTAGAACGTCGTACCGTGTGGTTCGGGGGGCTCGCCCTCGCGCTGCAGGTACGGTGCCGCCGGCTCTGCCGGGGGTGCTGCGGCCACCGAGAGCCGTGTTTTACCTGCTGACGATGTCGTCTGCCCATGCGCGCGGAGCTGGGGTTCTCAGAGCCCAGGAGCTGCCGATTAACTCCAGCAGCGAGGTGCTGGGGGGGCTGCGATCCCCCCACCCACCCCTCCTCGAGGGGACAGGGTGGGCTCTGCTGGGTTTGTTTTAAGGGTTGCCCTAAGACGTGTCCCGCGGGGCAGGGTTAGCTTCCTCGCTCTGCCCCGGGGCACATGGCCTGGGGGACACCGCTGTGGGGTTGGGCGCCCGGAGCTGATGGACATTTTGGGGCACATTTTACAGGTTATTGTCATGTCCGGCCATGAAACCATCCGAGTGCTGGAAGTCGGCGTGGATGCCCCGCTCCCAGCCGAGGAGGACCGGAAAGCCTTGGAGATGCCACCAGCAGAGGTAGCACGGGGCTCCCCGGGAGAGACCGGCCACCCGGGCAGAGAGGACGTCCCACCCGGCACCCAGAGCTCGTGCGGCGGGGAGGCGGCCAGTAAGACACCTTCCTTCCCCGAGGCTCCTTCCCCTGGTCCGTCCGTCCCTGGCAAGCCAGGCTGGGCTCTGCTCCACCGGCTCGCAGCCGGGAGGGTGACCTGTGCCCGTCAGCACAGGCAGACTCACGCCCTGCTCCAGAGCATCCCCATGCCAAGCCGGGTTAGGAGTTAGTGAAACCTCTTCCTCCTCCGGGAGCGGGTGGGGAAGAGCCTCCCGCATCGAGGGCAGCCCTCAAACGTCTGCTTAAAACCGGGAGGACGTTTGTCGCCGAGATGTTTTGCTGGGGACCTCAGTTTTCCTGCAGCCACATAGAGCGGGGGCTTGGGTGCCCCGGGCTGCTCCAGGGTTTCAAGCTCGCTGCGGGTGCATCCCTTCTCACATGGGAACGCAGCTCTGGAAATAAGCCTTCGGGGAGATCCCGCTTTATTCCTCGCTGCTTTTTGGCCAGCACCCCGATCCTCCCACAGGTCCATCCCGGATCTGCCTGCAAGCGCCCCGTCCCGCCCCTCTCCTGCCACTCTTGTGCTTTATTTATTAATAGGACTTTTCTCTGCTTGTCACCTCCGTGCTGCACTCAGAGCACCACCAGATCCCCGTGGTTTTGCCCCCCCAAAAAAAAAAATTGGCAGGATTGTAGCTTGTTCAAGGCTGGCTGGTAAGAGGGGTGAGCGTCCCTCCACGCTGGGGAATGCTCCGGTCCTGCTGCCGCAGGCTGGAGGGGAGGAAAAGCACGGCAGGCTACAAAACCCATCGGACCCGGCAGCAGCATTGCCCCGTAGCACGGTCTTTGCAATTTGGGAAGTGCTGGGTGTTATCTGTGCTCGGGCTTGGTAGAAAATTTGGAAGAAAAAAAAAAAACCAAAGTTTTTTTAAATCTTGCAGACCTGTAGTTATTTCTGGGCGAGGAACCAAACCCGAGAAACGTCTGGCTCTTAGCTGAGAAAAGTATTCATTTGGTAAAAGTTTTTTTCTGCCAAAGGAAAAGGCAGGAAAAGGGAGTTTTTCTTTTTACAAAAATAGAGGATTGAGTGGATTTTATACTCGAGGGTTGCCATTATTAGAAGTCGAGCAGAATAAATATGAGAGGTTGCTGAAAAAACAAGTAGGTCTTTTGCAAGTAATGGATACGGGCTCGGAGCAAGGTTTCCTCTTCCTTGGATGTTCACGATAAGAATATACTAAGATAAGAAGTTACTAAGAAATATGAACATACTCTGAATTTGGGTGGAGGGTTGAAAGATGCCAGACGAAGCTCAGCCCACGGGGAAGCCCCCTCTGCCGGGCGCTGGCCGGGCGATCTTGGTCCCTTCCCCTTCCAGCTTCCCGGGCGCACGAGTTGGGGACTGACACCGCTTTAAATTGCTGCTAATTTTGGAGCCGGCAGCTGGCAGAGGAAAATATCTCCTGCCGGATCCGACAGCCCGAGAGAGGCGCACGCAGCCCAGCAAACTGCTTGCACGCGACTGCTCCTCTTTACCCCGTAACCCCCTATTTCCCACGCTTATTCCTCCCCAAATCACCAAACCTCTCCCTCCCTCCTTTGCCTCCTCCCCGGAACATCCCATAAGAAGCTCCCCGATGCCCTTCCCCTGCGCCCCGTAAGCTGGGCAGTGACCCCGCCTGGGGGGCCCAGAGCGCTGTTCCCCAGGACGCCCCGCGCCGGGTTTCACGCCGGCTCCGTGGGGCTGCGGCTCCCCCGGGACACCCATGGGAGGGTGCTCATTCCCTGGGAGCACGTAATTTGGGTGCCCCCCACCCTCACCCCATCCTTTGCGCAGATGAGCTGCTGTCGCTGAGCCGACAGCGTCTCTTCAACCCGTCTCTGCTTCTCCCCAGGCAAAGCCAAACCGGCGACCGGAGCATCCCCCAGCACCGTCCCCTCCGCCGGCACCTTCGGCCACGCCACGAGCCAGCAGCCGCCAACGTTGGCCCCGCTGGCCATGCAAGCCACCCCGCAGGTAACTACCCCGCAGCCGCGGAGTGGGACGGGAGAGGGCTGGGGGGGGCACACACGATGGGGACCCCCGGGGAGGCGTTCGCTTGCTGTAGGGAAAAGCCGAGGGCAGAGGCGACCGCTCGTGGCGCGGGGCGTAGGACCTGCGCCCCGAACCAAGGCGGTTTCGCTCTGCTGGGCGCCCTCGCCAAGGGCCTCGCGCCGCCGAGGTGCTGCCGGAGTCGCGTCGGGCGGTTCGCGAGGGGGGGGATCCCCCCCGTCTCCCCACGGAGAGGGGGCTCCGCGGAGCTGGGAACCCAGCTGCTGAGATGGGAGGGACCCCGGGCCGCCCGGCCGCCGGGTCTGCGCGCCCCTTTGCAAAGACTTATGCTCCGCTGATGCTGTCTGCAGTGGCGTTGATTTTTGTTCTTTTTTAAATCTTGTTTACTTTTGCAGGTCTTGACTCAGGAAAACTTAGCAACAGTTGTGACAGGAGTAATGGTTCCAGCAGGGACAGTTACTCAACCTCTTCTTATCCCCATCAGTATTGCAGGTCAAGTGGCAGGTCAGCAGGGGCTGGCTGTGTGGACATTTCCTACAGCAACGGTCGCTGCCCTTCCCGGACTGACGGCTGCTTCTCCTACAGGGGGAATTTTCAAACCGCCTATAGCCAATTTGCAAGGTAACCCGTGCCCTTCCGCTCTGCAGCCTCCTTAATTCATCCTCCCCCGGCTTGTGCCGAACCCAGGCCGTCCTCTCCAGGAGGGGTCTAAAACGGCGTTTAATTTTGGGGGGCTTGCTCGCGGCTCCCCGAGTACAGATGGTACCGGGAGCGTGGGAGAAGGGGAGGGCAGGATGAGGATGGCGACAGGGAGGAAGGCAACGCAGAGGGATGGGCTGTGAGGTCCAGGTTAGATTTGGGGCTCGGGGTATCGCACCCCGTTGCAGCGAGTGTGGTTCGGTAAGGGGGAGACCTGCGGGCGTGGGAGTGGGGGGATCAGTGCCTCTCTGACGATGCCCGGGGCAGGGTTCCTGCCGTTCCCTCTAAGAGGGAATCGTCTCCTCTTGAAGGAGCCTGTCCCAGGAGCGACTGGGAGACGGGGGAGACGACGGGACCCCGGAGGCACCCCTCGCCCTCTGTGCTGGCAGCAGCCCCCAGTTTGGCTTAGAGCCGGTGCTCCAGCCGGGCAGGATGAGTCCTGCTGCAGCAGAGCAGCTCGGCTCTGCCCGTTCCACGGGAGCTGGGGGGACCTCTCGCCGCGGTCACACGAGCGCGCGGAGGGGAGCGACTTGGTGACTCGGTTCCCTTTGCGAAGGGACAGTGAGGGGTGGGGGGACACCGAGCTCAGGGTCTCACCGGCGTCCCTGTCTCCCCCGGCTGACGCACTCTCCGTCTCTTTGCTTTGCAGCCGCCGCCGTACTGAACACGGCCATCCAAGCGCCGGTGCAGCCTGCCCAGCCGCTGCAGGCTGCGGTCCAGCCCCGGCCCCCTCTCCAGCCCCCCGGTGTCTTCCCCGCGACACCCAGCCAGCCCCCCATCCTGCCACAGCCCGCTGCAGCGCCCACGCCACCCGTGGCCAAGCCGTTAGAGACGCAGACCCAGATCACCGTCCAACCTGCCGGATTTGCCTTTAACCCTGGCATAGTAAGGAGCCTGGCAGCCCGCGGCGCGGAGCCGGGCGAGTTCGGCACCCGCTCCCCTTTATCCAGTGCCCGACGCGGCCGCGGAGAGCCACGAGGAGTCACGCTTCCCCAGGGACAAAGCGCTCCGATTCAGCCGTCATCTCCCGGGGGATCGTGCAGGATCCCAGCCTCAGTTTCCCCAACCCTGGTGACCGACGAGCGACCGAGCAGGCGCCTTTGCTTTAGGCAAAATCTAAAGGACGGATTTAAGGACATCAAGGGACCGCATCCCATCGCGGCGGCGAGGCAGGAGTCACCCTGCCACGGGGAAGGGGGCGGCCGGCCGCGCGCTGGGGGGACGCGGTGACCGCGGCGTGCTGCCCGCCTCCCTGACCCCCGGCTTTCGGTTCTCCGCAGATCGGCGCGGCTTCTCTCGGGGGCCAAACCCAGCTCCTCGGCTCCTTGGCAGCCGCCCCCGTGATTGCAAACACCATCTCCAGCGTTCAGGGCATCACGGGCCAGATCCTGACCAACGCCCAGGGCCAGGTACCGCTGGGGAGGGACCTGCCCTCGCGAAGCCGCCGCCGCCGGCTGCCCTCAGCCCTGGGGTCGTTTCTCCCGGGGAAGGAGGAGACGGACCCAGCCGGCGCGTGTGTCCCCACCCTGGGGAAGGGTGTTTGCAGGGTGCAACCCCCCAGCCCTGGCTCTCGTCCCTTCGCCCAGGTGATCGGGACCCTGCCGTGGGTGGTGAACCCCCCCGGCATGGCGGCAGCCAGCCCAGCCCCGGCCGCTCTGCCGGCCCAGAACCTGCAGGTACAGACGGTGACGCCGCAGCTGCTGCTCAATGCCCAGGGCCAGGTCATCGCCACGCTGGCCGGCAGCGCCATCCAGGCGGCCGCCATCAAGAAAACCGGCACCCCCGACCCCCCCATTAAGAACGAGGTGAGCGACGGGCAACGGGGCTGACGGCTGTGGGGCCAAAGGGCTGGCAGTGTCCCCGGCCGCGTGGCTTTGGGAGCACGTGAGCATCCTTGGGATGCGGCCACGTTGCTTTTGGAGCGTGCAGGCGTCTTTGGGACCCGGCCACGTTGCTTTAGGATGATGTGAGCATCTTTGGGACCCAGACGCACAGCTTTGGGAGCCTGACACGATGCTTTGAAAGCACGTGAGCATCTTTGGGAGGTGGCCATGTTGCTTTGGGAGCACATGAGCATCTTGGGGACGCAGTTGCATTGCTCCGAGACCTGGCTGTGCTGCTTTGGGAGCACGTGAGTGTCTTTGGGACCTGGCCACCTGGCTTTGGGACCCAGCCATGTTGCTTTGAGAGCATGTGAGCATCTTTGGGAGGTGGCCATGTTGCTTTGGGAGCACATGAGTGTCTTTGGGACCTGGCCACGTGGCTTTGGGACCCTGACATGTTGCTTTGGGACCATGTGAGCGTCTTTGGGACCCAGACACATGGCTTTGGGAGGACGTGAGCATCTTTGGGACCCAACCATGTTGTTTTGGGAGCCACATGAGCATCTGTGGCAGGTGGCCATGTTGCTTTGGGGAGCACATGAGCATCTTTGGGACCCGGTTGTGTTGCCTTGGGACCCGGCCATGTTACTTTGGGAGCATGTGAGCACCTTCGGGATGTGACCATGTTACTTTGGGACCCGGCTGTGTCACTTTGGGAGCACGTGAGCATCTTTGAGACCCAGCCACGTTGCTTTCGGAGCACATGAGCATCTTTGGGACCTGGTTGCGTGGCTTTGGGACCCAGCCATGTTGCTTTGGGATGTGGCCATGTTGCTCTGGAAGCACGTGAGCATCTTTGGGACGTGGCTGCGTTGGTTTGGGACCTGGCCATGTTGCTTCAGGAGGATGTGAGCGTCTCTGGAATGTGGCCGCATTGCTTTGAGACCCAACTGCGTTGCTTTGTGAGCACGTGAGAGGCTTTGGGACCCGGCCGTGTTGCCTCGGGACCCCACCACGTTGCTTTGGGAGCCTGTGAGCACCTCTGGGACGTGGCCGTGGTGCTTTGGGACCCAGCCGCGTTACTTTAGGAAGATGTGAGCACCGTTGGGACCCAGCCGTGTGGCTTTGGGAGCATGTGAGCGTCTTTGGGACCCGGCCACGTTGCTTTGGGATGTGGCCACGTTGCTCTGGGAGCCCATGGGCATCTTTGGGCAGTGTCCCCTCCTGCCCTGCAGTGCTGCCCCGTGGGGTGTCCCGCTCTCTGTGCCCACTGAATTTCCCAGCTGGGGCGGGGCGTGACCAACCTCGGCGTGAGCAGAGGTGATGGTCACCCCCAAACCTACGTGGCGGGACACCCCTAACCCAGGACAGCATTGTCACGGCCCCATTCCCAGCACGGAGCCAGTGGTTTCCAGTGTCACCCCTCTGTCCCAGCCGGTCTCGCTTCCACCGCCAGCAGAAGCAACGCGGTGATGGGGCCGGTGGCCAGGGAGCAGCCCGGCCGCGGCGCCGGAGGAGGGGGAGCCCCCGCTCTGGGGGTGCTGACCCTTCCCTCTGCCCCAGGTCCAGCCCATCCAGCCGGCCCCGGCTCTCCCCCAGCCGGCCGTGGTGATGGCAAACCCTGCCCCGGCGGCGAAGGCTTCCTCCGTGCCCGTCCCCATCACCTGCTCGGAGACTCCCACCGTCAGCCAGCTGGTCTCCAGTGAGTCACGGCGGCGGGTGCTGGGGGGCTGCTGGGCACCGGGATCCCCTGGGATGGGGAGAGGATGCTGGGGATCCTGGGGGGGATGCTGGGGGGATACCAGGGTCTGAGATCCCTGGGATGGGGGGAGGGTGCTGCGCACCCATGCCCTGCATCCGTGGGGACAACCGCTGGCGCCTGGCCTTTGTTAGGGAGCCTAACGAAGGGGATGCTCGTTATGGCGGGCGGGGGGAGAGGCGGCTCCGCGGCCGCTTCATGGCAGCCCCCGCGTCCCTCCGCTGGCAGAGCCCCCGGCTCCCAACAGCAGCGCGGAAGAGGACGGGATTAACCTGGAGGAGATCCGGGAATTCGCCAAGAACTTCAAGATCCGACGCTTGTCCCTCGGCCTGACGCAGACGCAGGTGGGACAGGCCCTGACGGCCACCGAGGGACCTGCCTACAGCCAGTCGGCCATCTGCAGGTACCGGGGCGGGGCCGGGGAAAAGGAGGGAAATAGGGAACAGGAGGGAAATGGGAGAAAAACAGGGAAATTACAGAACGGGGGGGAAGTTGGAGAAAGGGAAGAAGAGTAGGGAAAGGGAGGGAAAAGGAGGAAAAATGGAGAAAGGGAGGTAAATTGGATAAAGGAGGGAAATTGGAAAAAAATGGAAAATTAGAGAATGGGAGGAAAGTTGGAGAAGAGGAGGAAGGTTGGAGAAGAGGAGGAAAGTTGGAGAAGAGGAGGAAGGTTGGAGAAGAGGAAGAAAGTTGGAGAAGAGGAGGAAAAAGAGAAAGGGAGGGGAACTGGAGAAAAGGAGGAAGATTAGGAAAGAGGAGGAGAGGAAAGTTGGAGAAAAGGGAAAACGGAGGAAAAGGAAAAATGGAGAAAAAGGAAAAAATGGATAAAAGGAGGTAAAATGGAGAAAAGGAGGAGAACTACAGAACAGGAGGGAAATGGGAGAAATGGAGGAAAATGAGAGAAAGAGAGGGAAGTTGGAAAAAAGAAGGAAAGATGAGGGAAAGAAGGAAAATCAGAGAAAAGGAGGGAAGTGGGGAAAAAGGAGGAAAACCCTGTCACGGTGTCTGCCCCCCGGCGCCCCCCCCGTCCTCGCCGCGTCCCTGAGGGCTTCTGGGTGCCCGCCGCAGGTTCGAGAAGCTGGACATCACCCCCAAGAGCGCCCAGAAGTTGAAACCGGTGCTGGAGAAGTGGTTGAGCGAAGCCGAGCTGCGTAACCAAGAGGGGCAACAAAACCTGATGGAGTTCGTTGGGGGGGAACCCTCCAAAAAACGGAAGCGCCGTACTTCCTTCACCCCCCAAGCCATCGAGGCTCTCAACGCCTACTTCGAGAAGAACGCCTTGCCCACCGGCCAGGAGATCACCGAGATCGCCAAGGAGCTCAACTATGACCGCGAAGTCGTCCGTGTCTGGTTCTGCAACCGCCGGCAGACCCTCAAAAACACCAGTAAACTCAACGTCTTTCAGATCCCCTAAATGGGGGACGGGGACGTCCCTGTGTGTCCCCCGTTTGCCCACCCCGACCTCCTGCCATCAGCACTTTTGCCACCGACTTTGTCCCCCGGCCCCGTGGTGGGAGCTGGGGTCTCCGCCACCCCACCGTGCCCGTAGGTGTGTCCGTGTGTCCGTCTGTCCCCTTTCCTCCGCATCACACATGACCTAAGCGTGTTCACGTCGGGTGTCACGCCTGCCTCGTGCCTCCTTCTGCCTGTAACGTGCGTGGTGACGGACCCCCTGCCTGCGCGCACCGCCTCTCCTGCCCCACAAGTGTTGTTCCCCCCCACCCCAAAAAAAAGGAGTGTTTTTCATGTTTTGGCCGTTTTCCCGTGTTTCCGAGGTAGCATCACGGCTCGTTAGGGGTGAACCCCCATTTAATTTCACCCCCCACTTTGATTTCAGTGGTCCCCTGCCCACCGGCACAAGGGGCTTCTCAGTGCGATCCCCTCACCATGGGGACATTGCCGTGGGTGATGGTTGGGGACTTCACCGGGCTCCCCGAGAGGGTTTGGGCGGGAGGGGGTGAACCCCATAATCGAGGCAGCACCCCCTCTCCGCCTCCCCCCGCCTCGGGGCCCGGGCAGGTTGGGGGGCTCCTTCCCTCGTCCCCCTCCACCCCGGGGAGCGATGGGGAGAGGCGACGGCTGGAGGAGGGATGGGGAGGGGACACCGGGTCACCCCGCCGGGGACACGGCGGACTGATGCACTTGATGTAGTGGTGTGAAATAAACAGTATTTTTCTTTTTTCTTTTCCTTTCCCCTTTTTTTCCGGGGGAACCCCAGGGGAGGCGGAGGGAGGGCGGCTCTTGGAACCATAGCTCCCCATGCCACGAGCACCTGGGTGTTTGGGGAAGCAGCTCCGAGGATGGAGCTGGGCCGGCATCGTTGCCTCCATTCCCGCTGCAGCCCCGGGAGGGAGAAAAATACCGACCCCCAGACCCGCTGCCGGCTGAGACCCACGGAACTCAGTTCACGCATGCGACGGAGACGGAGCCGAGACTCGAACCCACGATCCTCCGGGAGGTGCCGCACGGACCCGAGCGCCGCACGCCGCGCCGCTCGCGCCCCGCCCCCCGGGCCAATCGCCGCGCAGCGGGCCCGGCGCGAAGCTCTCCATTGGCTACCGCCCGCCACGCGTCACCGGGGAGCGCGCCACTGCCATTGGCTGGGCGCGGCGGCGGGGCGGGGCTGCCGCCCCGCTGGCGGCGGGGGCGGGGGGTCCGCGGCGCCGCCGCCTCCATCTTGCGGGGGCCGCGGCTCGGGGCCCTCGGCGGGGCGGGAGCGGGCGCGGCGGGGCCGGGCCGGGGGGTGCAGCCGCTCGGGAAGGCGGCTCTGGGGGCAACGCGGGGCCTTGGAGGCAGCCGCGGGCAGCCCCTGCGGGGCTTTG
This sequence comes from Phaethon aethereus, assembly GCF_964289735.1. Classification (NCBI taxonomy): domain Eukaryota; kingdom Metazoa; phylum Chordata; class Aves; order Phaethontiformes; family Phaethontidae; genus Phaethon; species Phaethon aethereus. The sequence goes on from NC_138605.1 coordinate 1,404,922, forward strand.
GCCTCTGAGGGGGGTCTGGGGCCAGGGCGGCCCCTTGGGGTGCGGCAGGGCCTGGAGGGTCCCCGCAGGGGGGCAGCTCCTTGGGGGGTTGCAGGGCTTTGGAGGGGGGGCTGTAGGGCGTGGTGGGGTGGGGTGCGGTGTCCTCCGGGGGTGCAGCCCCTCGGTGGGGTCGGTACGGCGCGGGGTCCGCCGGGGGTGCAGTCCCTTGGGAGGAGGGCTGAGGGGTTTGGGGGTCCCCGGAGGGTGAGGCCCCCTCGGGGGCATCTGCAGGCCTTGGGGGGTTTGGAGCCCCTCAGAAGGGGGTCTGAAGGGGTCGGGGGAGTGCAACAGCCTGGGGGGGTGGCTGTGGGCTTGGGGGTCCCCAGGTGGGTCACCCCAGGAGACGGTGTCCCAAGGGACGTGGGGGGGCTCGGTGCCCCCAGGAGAGGAGGGGGGCGCGACTGAGCCCCCTCGGGGAGCGCGCTTACCTCTGCGCTGAGCGGGGTGACGCACCGGGGCGCCCGCCGAGGAGCCCCCCGCTGCCCTCCCCCACGGGGGACGCGGCCCCCTCGCCCGGGGCTTGCGCCCCGTGCCTGTGGGTGAGGATGGCCTGGGCTCTGAAGCTGCCGCTGGCGGATGAGGTGATCGAGTCCGGGCTGGTGCAGGACTTCGACGCCAGCCTGTCGGGCATCGGCCAGGAGCTGGGCGCTGGGGCCTACAGCATGAGGTAGGTGGGCTGCTCCGGCCCCCTTATAGGGTCCATCCTGCACCTGGGAGAAGGGCTGGCTGCCCTGCGGGGCTCGGGGTGGGCTGAAGAGCCCCAAAATGCTCCTAAAGGTGGGGGATCAAGCTGCTAACGTCACGCCGGGGGACGGTTCAGGCTCTGGCACCAACCCTAGGACGTGGTGGTGGCTGCTTGAAGTTGGGATGGGGTCGTGGTTGCAAAGAGCCCATCTGCCGCTCAGGGATTTGGGGACTTGCTGGGCAGCCGTTTCGGAGAGTGGATGCGCTGAGGGCATGGGGGTGCGCAGCCCCTGTGCCGCTTGTCGTCTTTGGCCTCTTGATGTCCTCAAATGGCAGCGAAATCGTCCAGCGCTAGTCCCACGCTTCTCCTCCGCTGGCTGGTTGCTTTGGTTTTATGCAGTGTACAGTAATTGCCCCAGGAGCGGTACTTTGCCCTAAATAATTACGCTCCCGGAGGAACACCAGTGTGGGTTTTTTGGGTCAGGCCAGCTCTGTCCTTCTGACTCTGAGTTAAACCGGGATCAAAGGCAAGGAGCAGGACCCCATGGCGTCAAAACGCCCTGTGCATGAGTGCGGCAATGGGGATCGGGACCCTGTAGTGTTGGACGCTCAAACCATATCGCACAAGTATGTGGCCTGTGCCCCAGAGATGGGTCCCAGCTTGCTTCGCCGCTCTGCCCTCCCGATCCCGACTCTGGCATCCAGCCGCTCGTCTGAGCGTCCCTACAGCCGTGGGGCCAAAGCACCGCATCGTACTCGCTGTTGAAGACCCGGTAACGCCTCGTTTCTGGCTGAGTGTGTTATACCGGGGAAGCACAGCCCGTGGACGAGGTGTTGGGCTGGACGGGGTCTGCCAAGTCGGTCTGCGAGCGGCCACGCGCCTCCCTGCCGCCGTCCGTGATTAATTGGCTCCATCTTGGGCCGGTGCAGATCCGAGGCCACCTGCAAGAGTGCTGCTGTGGTGTAATTTGGGGTGAGAGCTTTATTAGTTCAAATGGGACTTCTGTTGTGCTTGTTTTCATCCTGGGAGCCCCCCCGGCTGGAAGCGAGGAGGGAGGACGAGATGAATTCCTCTCCGCAGACCCAAGGCAGGAGCTGGGCACACAGGCAGGTGGCAAAGAAAGGTTTGGAGGTTGGGACTGAGGTTAAACCGTCCAGGAGGAGGATGCGCAAGAGGACACCTTGACGCAAAACTGGGGCTTTCTGAGGGTGCTGCAATTGGAAATGGTAAAAGTCAAAACTAAAAATGACCCGTCGGGTGATTGCTTATGGTAAAACAGGCTGGAAAGCAACTTCCAGCCCCTGCCCTTTTCCAGGGGAGGTGGAAGAGCAGCTCTTCTCATCCAGCCTCCCTCTCCTTCCTTCCAGGGACGAGGAGAGCCAGCACCTTCCCAAAGTTACCCCTGACCGCCTTTAGGATCTGTCATGACCTTTGGGGTTTGTTTAATTGGAGTGCTTGGGGAAAAAAACCCCGAAGTCCCAAAGGTGTGCGAACTCAGAGGGAACGCATCCGTCACCTCTCCCGGCAATAGCAACACCAACCCGCTGGCCGTGCATCGAAGTTTTAATTGCACGAGGAAATCTTGCAGTTGCGAGCTTAAAGCGTTTACATCCTTTACCTACCACAGCTGACCCAGCCGGGCACCGACTTTCAGCACCGGAGGTTTAAGCCGAGGTTTCCCGAGGCCATGGCTCTGCACGTCCCCGTACCGTGCACCAAACCGGTTGCAAAGCTTTTCCACGCTGGTATTACCGGTGCGAAAGGGCTTTGAGCTCCGTGTTGGTGGCTGTGCTGCTGCTCTGAGCCCGACCTGCTGCCGAGCTGCGCTCTCTGCGGGGCTCGCTCGGCCGTCTGAAACCTGACTCTTTTTCAGAGGCTTTTCTTGACCTGTGCTGCCCATAAATAGAGCATGTGCCCCCGTAGGTGAGCGCGCCGACCTTCCTGTCCTGACATCTGACATTTTCTCTCCATGTCGTGGGAAGCAGGGAAAGGTTTCAACAGGCACCTTGGGTTTTGAGCGTGTTTCTGGCTTTTCTGTGCTTGCCCCGTGGGGGTTTTCCGCTTTCATCCCCTCTCCCTATGGAAGAGGCACGTTATTACCTTGGGAACGAGCGCTGGTAGGTGGTGGCTGGAGATGAGGGTTGTTGCTCGGCTGGGAGCTTTTTCTCATTTGAGTTGCATGGTAGGATTGTGCTTTGCGTTTGTTAACGAGCCTGAATTCTTGGTGTTACTGTTGTTCCCTGGAATTAGGTTTTTAGGAGAGCGGGGGTGTCTTTGGAGGTGATAATGGGGCATTGACGGAATGCTTCCATCCGCAGAGTTTTTCTGTAATTATTTTTTTCCCTCTTTTCCAGGAGATTCTCTCCCACCCCAGAACCAAAGGCCTTAAGTGAAGTGTCTTTCCCTAAAAGCATGTTAAATTGCACAGTGAAATACTGCTTTTTTTTAAAGGGAGGCGTGTCCTCAGGCGTTGCAGGAACTTCTCCAGGTGCCTTTGGAGCAGGCAGGACCGTGCATGGGTTTGTCTAAAGAAAAATCTGCTGACGGGTGCTCGGTTTGGCCACGCTGGGCATCGCGGGGATGTCGCAAGGGGCTGCTCGTGGGACGTTGGTACCTGCAGGACTCAGAGCTTCCTGGCTCTCCCCAGACAACCCACAAAATGTCTGTTCTTGAACTTGGTGGGCAATGGCAGGGTGGGACTAGCAGGGAGGCAAATTAACAAAGTGCTTTCTGTACCGCTGCGAATCGCCTCGCAGGTCACGGCCGTGGCTGCGGCGTTTTGCTGCCGTTTGCAGGTGGCTGAGGTTGTCCTTCCCCTGGAGATGCCACGAAGACGCCAGGCCCAGGAGCTGCCGAGCTTTCCCTTGCTGTTTTATAACCACGTTGTCTCTAGAAATAGTTAATTTTCTATTGCGCCCTGCGATGCATAAAGCTGACCCTGTTACCTGGGTCCTATAGCACAGACAAGTAACGGCATCTGAACGACCGGAGGTCCCAACTGAGGGGCTCTTGGCAAAACCCGCGGCCGTTGCGATGGCGAAGGATCGCTCCCCGCAGGCAGGGCTGTCGCGGCAATGCTCTACCAACCTGTCCGTGCACGCAGGGTTGCACCAAAAGCAACTCTGCTTCCCCAATAGCTGCTTGCAAAAGCAAACCATCGTTTGCTTGATGATTATTCCTGATTAATTCTTGTTCCAGAAATACAGGGATGTGACTACGCTAAGTTTTTTTTTCCCCTTTTGCAGCTCACAATAAAATGTGGATTTGGGTTGTGGTTATGCAGGGTCTTGGCGAACACAAGTCTAGAGGCTGGATTTGGGGAGGTTTTGCAGGGACGGCTCTGCCGCTCCTCTTAGCAGGCATCCAAGTGGTCGTAGTGGCTGTGTGGAGCTCCTGGAGCCCTGAAAAAGCAGCTTGTGATATTACAGCAGAGCACTGTGCTGCGTAGCGTGGATCCAGCATCGCGTGAGAGCTTCGCGTGCAGGGGAAAAGTGAGCGAAAGCCGGGATGACGGCGATGTGCTGGCTCTCCGAGCGGCGAGGTCAGTCGAGCTTTGCCTCTTTCTCACCCTGACTGTTTTTGTGCGAGGCAAAGCAAAAGAAAGCAAAACCCGGGGTCTCCCGAGGCTGCAGAAATGGGATTGAAGCACTGCCGTGTCAAAGCTTGCGAGGAAAATGAGCGCTCATGCGTGCAGGAGAAGTGCATCCTGCGCTCCTCCAGCTGCCGGGAGAATTTGTGCAGGGCATAGCCTTTAAATTAATTTCCCCGTCTGTCTGGGCGCAGCGGCTTGGTGCTGGTCTTCGCTCTCCTCACGCCTTGTGCTTTCTAACGGGGATTGGTAAGATCCGTGCTTTGTCCTGTCTTGGCAGCATGCTCGGGCGAGAAATCCTCCTGCGGGAGGAAATGCTGTTCCTCTGCTAATGAGATGGAGCTGCAGGGAAGTTCATCCTCCGGCTTGTGTGATTTGCCTAATTGTGTACATGCGCCTTGATGCATCGTCAGTGCCGAGACCGGAGCACCCGCGCGGCTCTGTGTAATGTCTGATAAGTTGGGATGTGGCTCTCCCGCTCGGGTTTGGGCAGCAGTGATAGGTGTTCCTTGAACAGCGCTGGTGGATAATTTGGTCTCTGGAGACCAAAGGGTTAAAGCCCTGTTAGGGTGGGAGCTGGTATTTGGCCAGACAAGTCCAGTTTTTCCTTGGGAAAGGTTTTTAATGTTCAACTAAAGGGAAAAAAATGCTGATTGAACTCTTTCTTCCTTGCACACCCACGAGTATCCAAAGCCTAGGAGCCTGTAACGGCAGGGGAAGGCAACCCGGCTCTTCAGCGGGGCTTAGCGCTTCGCTACTGCCCTTCGAAGGGACCCGAATAGCTCTGTCCCCACACCGTGTTTCACCGGGGGTGTTGGGATGGTGCTGGGTGGCCCCGGTAGCTGATCCGCAGCTCTGCGGTCGCGGCCGTGCTCAAGCGTGTTTGCCCACGCTCTGCTTTTGCTCCGGGCTCTGCTCGTGTGGATGGGTGGGAGCATGTTCTGGTTTATGCGCTATGGAGTAATCACTCTTGGCCATTGTTGTGGCTCAAAACAACTGCTGAGAGTCAGCTTCTGAAACAATTTCTGTTAAATGTGTGTCCATAGGCTCAGGGATATCGCTGATGGTTTTTAAATTGACATTATTCAGCAAGTTCTTGTTGCCCAGCGGCCTTTTGGGTATGGAAAAGTGTCTGTGATCGGAGGGGAGTGGAGACAGCAAGCTTTTCGCGTAATCGCGAAGACCTGGAGACAGCCTTCACCTGGGAGAAGTTGGTAGCATGGGGCTTTGGCAGCCTCGCTTTTCCCAGCCAGCGCCGAGAGCGGCGTGACAGCATCCAGAGGGTGAAGAGCCCAAGCTGGTGCCAGCTGGAGCAGCTCCGTGCTGCTCTGGCACGGTGTGGAGCTCCCGTGTAACTCATCCCGTATAACCCGATAGCCAGAAAGGTGCCTGGGCTGTTGCGGGTTAATGGTTTGTGGTGAAGCCATCCTGACGGCTCCCCAGGGCAGTTCCTCCCGAGTCGTGGCGGCTTTCGGCAAGAGGCAGACCTCTAAGGTGTAAAAGAGGTGCCTGCGGTTGTCCAGAAACCTGGGTCTGGTTTCTCCCACGTCCCGTGGCGTGGGAACCCAGTGCCGCCAGTGATGCGCAGCGTCTTCTGACCTCTGTGGGCACCCCGAGCCCTCGGCTTGGGTCAGGGCTGGCTGGTTGTGTCAGCCCAGCAAAAGGGCTCTCGAGTCTGGGGGCTTGTTGATGGGTTTGGGGAAAGCTGGAGTTCCACCTTTTGCCGCCTTCGTTTTGGACGGGCCCTTTCCGTGTCGGAGCCTGCAGGGTTTGCTCCACCGAGATGTTTGTGTGTGTCGTGCAGCAGGTTACGGTTGCGGGAGGGAGGGTTTGGCGCTCCGACCATGCGTCCCCCCTGTCCCACGTGCCCTGAGGTCTCTGCCTTCGCTTTGCCTGACACTCTGGTTCGCTGGGGCCTTGGAGAGCTTTTATAAGCACAGAGCAAAAAAAAAATTGGCTTTTACAAGCACATGGCAAAAAAATTGGCAACCTTGACCTGAGCAAGACTTCAAATTCCTGCCAAACCTCTCCTGGAGGGCACACGAGCTCCTGGCCACTCTGCTTGGAGCTGGGGAAAGGGTTAGCGGCCGGTTTGCTGGCAGAGATGAGCAGGCCAGTTCTGTGAGGAAGAGGACGGGCGTTTATCGGTGCAACACGTATGTCATTCTGTGTGTCTGTCTTTGCAGCAGCTCTGCGCTGACGCACAAGTGGTGCAGGAGTCGTGCTGCCAGGGGAGTTGGGGTTCAGTTTGAAACACAAACTCTGTTGTCTCTCAGCTTTGAAGCAAGAAATGCGTGGGGTTTGGGTGGGTATGGAGGCTAACTCGGACAAAGCTTTAGCAAGAGTGTCAAGTCCTCAGGCTACTCAGTCTGCTTTAATGCTCCTTTGCAGTTCTGCAGAGAGATGTCAGGGTATGTGCTTTTTTAATGAAAAAAAAAAAGCTCAAAGCTCCTTCTAGGAGGAGGAATTAAATACCAAACACATCATCTCTCTGTAGCCAAAGCTGAAATGAATCTGTCTGACAAATCTCTTCGCAGTGACGTCCTTGCCCTGCCCATCTTCAAGCAGGAAGAATCGAGTTTGCCTCCCGAAAACGAGAACAAAATTCTGCCTTTTCAGTACGTGCTGTGTGCCGCCACTTCCCCCGCCGTCAAGCTCCACGACGAAACGCTCACCTATCTCAACCAAGGTGAGAGAAGCCCCGTGCCCTGCGCAGGCCGCATGTGCCTCGTGTAAACACCCTAAAAAAATAAAATTCTGCCTTTGGAAATTTCCCCTTGGGAATGGAAAGTTCCTCGATTAGTAAACTCCAGATTGCTCCTGTTTGGAAGCGCCAGCTCCTTTGCCTTGCTGCCTGCCCTCTGCTTACGGCGGTGGCATGAACCACCTGTAGGATTTAACCTAATTAAAATCTGCGCGATGTAAGGTGGTTAACTGGTGTACCAGCGCTGGGGTGCTCTGCAGCGGGTGTGTTTTACAGGTTCAAGCTGTACCCGCGGCTTTCAAGTAGAACTGGAAGATCAGGGTTGGCGACCAAAGCCAGCTCAAGCTTGTGTAATCGATTTCTTCCCTGTCCTTGGCCTTGGGTTAATGAGGGTAATTCCTGGAAAGTACTGCTGCAGGAAGGGGGAGGATTCTGTTCCTGGAGAGGGACATTACAGCTGTGGCTCTGATGGCTCGTGCTTGTATGACCCTGCACTAAAACATGGCAAGGTCAAGCGGCATGTCCAGTGTGGCAGAAGACAATGTCGAAATGCCAGAGGAGGGGCAGCAGCGAAGGTCCATCCCCAACTAACCACGAGGTGCCCTTGTCTTTTTTGCCCCTCAGGGCAGTCCTATGAAATCCGGATGCTGGACAACAGGAAAATTGGGGAGCTGCCCGAGATAAATGGGAAACTGGTAAAGGTAGGCGGAGAGCACGGGTACGCGTGTCCAGCTGGGGCCATCCCATGCCGTAGGGAGCAGCCAGCGAGGTCTTGTCCTGCGTTCCTGCAGCAGCCTCTGTGACAGCATGTGTGGGATAGGTCTGGCTTGGTTGGGAGTTTCTTTTCCCTTTCTCCCACCTTGTTGAGCCCAGCCTGGCTGGTGGTGCCCAGTCAGTCTCACGGGGCCTGGGCTTGAGCCAGAAGTGATGGCTTTAGTTTTGGGAAGGATAAGCTGCCACCTTCATGCTTCTGTCTCAAGAGTCTGTCTGAGCTTGCTTTTATTGCTTTGGCATCTTCATGAAGCCTTCAGGATCCTCTGCTCCCCTCTCTGCCCTTTTTCTCGCACTGGGAAATGCCCCGCAAGAAATGTCACGTTTCCCGGGGCAGCTCCAGGCACTGACTGTTTCTCCCCTCTAGAGCATTTTCCGGGTGGTGTTTCATGACCGGCGGCTGCAGTACACGGAGCATCAGCAGCTGGAGGGCTGGCGGTGGAACAGGCCTGGGGACAGGATACTGGACATAGGTGAGTCCCCGTGCCAGCACCTTGGCTGGGGCTGGAGGAGATGTGGGTGCCTGAAGTGCCTCCAGCTGGGCTCCTGGTCCCTTGACGTTAAGGGACAAAGTGCTGTCACGATTCTGCGCTTTGAGAGACGTTGTTGGTTCTTCCCTACGTTCCCTTCCCGTGAATCTCTTCCTTCTCCTACAAACTGCAGCTTGTTCTCCATGTGTGCCCCTGCAGATATCCCAATGTCCGTGGGCATCATTGACCCTAGAGCAAACCCAACCCAGCTCAACACAGTGGAGTTTCTATGGGATCCTTCAAAGAGAACTTCGGTGTTTATCCAGGTAAAAGAGAAGAAGTGAGGAAACTCCTGTTGTGACAGGTGTCTAGGGGTAAAAATAAGTTTTCCAATGGGGAAGAAGGTGCTTTTATTTTTATTCTTTTTCACTCAGAGCAGTGAAATAGCAGCCAGATGTTACAGTGGTAGAAGGATGTCAACTAAAATACACCCTGCCTCCTGCCTCAAGCGATGCACGAGAGTAGCAGTTCATGTGTTAGCAAGGCATGGGCACAGTTGACCACCAATAAGTTTTGACACATTTTTGTGGTGGCTTAGGTCCTGCTGGTTTTGTGATTTGGGTTTCCATCTTGCTTAGATGCTTTTGCACATGTCAACAGCTGCCTAAACCTAAAATACCTCTTGTAAATCTGGCCCTCCCACCTAAAATAAACGGTCTGCAGCGCGTGGAGGCTGATCCGGAGCTTGCTTGTAACGTTGAGAGGTTGCAAAACTTGTTGGAAGAAATGTGGCTCCACCTCTGCTGTAGCATCCCCTTAACTCCTTAATGCTGGGGGTGCTTGATGTGATCCCATCCCAGCTCTGTATTTCGCCCTTCTCCCCAGGCAGCTCTTCACGTGAGCACTGTCCTGGCTCCCACGAGGGGAATGGGAAGTTTTGTGGTCAGTCGCACACGGCAGGATTACTGACCACCGGATGCCTTGCCTTCCCCCAGGTTCACTGTATCAGCACGGAGTTCACCATGCGGAAGCATGGAGGAGAGAAGGGAGTACCTTTTCGGGTCCAGATAGACACATTTAAGGAGAATGAGAACGGCGAGTACACGGAGCATCTGCATTCTGCCAGCTGCCAGATCAAGGTCTTCAAGGTACCTCAGCCCGTTGGTGGCGTTTCCACACCAGGAAACAAACTGGGAGTCAGCCCCGATTCACGCTGCAGCCCCAGCGAATGTCAAGGTGCAGGGCAGTGGCTGAGCTTGCCAGCAAAAGGGCCTCTCGGTCCTTCTGGTCTTGCATTGCCATTGAGGCTACAAAACAAGTAAGCCAAGAACAACGTACAGGGAGAATGTGGGTGGTTGTTGCCTCTGCCTGAAACCTCCCACGTCTAGTCTTATCAGCTTGGGAGATCCTCCAAGGAGCTCTAGTGTGTGTGCAAGCTCCTCACTTTATTACTACCTGTTGCTGATGGTCCGTCTGGATCCTGCCTCTCCAGTGGCGCAGGTGTCTGGTCCCTGTTGCGAAACGGTTTGCAGAAACCCAAAGCCACGACCGGGCAGTGGCAGCCGCAGCAGCACGGTGATGTGGGTGGCCAAGAAGTGGCCAGGTGCCGTGTCGCGGGGGTGGCTCCGCAGGGAATAAGCAGGGACACGCCGTGCCCACGCTGTCTGGTACGCTGAGGTCGCCTCCGTTACCCCATCCTCCCTGTAACACCACGCGAAATCTTGTCCGTGGCTCCTCTGTCCTTCTCCCTTTAGGGGCACTTGGCACGCAGCGGGGTCCGTCGCCTGGCCGGGCGCCTGCGCTGCTTTGCAGTTCTGCCATGAAGCTGCTGCGGGATATTGGGCAGCGTGCCCCGCTGCTCTTGACTTGGCATCTTTCCCCTTCCCTCTCTTCCCTTTTGCCCGTTCGGATTATAACGTTTTGAAGGCAGGGGTGTGATTTGTTAGGGCTTGTTTCAGCTCTGGCTGCCATCTCGATGCAAACAGCCTGAGCGGATGGCTGTGGAGTTGGGGGTAAAAGGCTGGACAAAAGCACCCGGAGGATAGTGAGATTGCGAGGCATCTGGCGCTGCATTTCTACTGAGCTTCAGCGTTTTGTGCCAGGGCATGGGGCTTGGATTGGGTTTTTTTTGTCTCTGACCTTGAACCAGGAAAACTCAAAGCAGTGAAGCTGTGGCTTCAGGGCACAGTCTCCCTTGCAGAAGATGAGCTCTGATGGTCTCAGCTTTATCTCCTGCTCGTCTGACGCAGCTGCTCTCCTGGGGTCAGGGCTGCTGTTTGGGCAGCAGACTCAACACTGTGCGTGTTTCCCTGTGCCTGCGTGAGATCTGTTCGCTGCAGCGTGTCCTTTGTGGGTTAACGTGATTCAGGCTCGTGCCCTGCTCTTGCCTTTCTCCCCTCTGCCCCCCAGAGCTGGGAGCATTTCGGTGCTTTCAAAACAGCTGCTGAGGGCCCCTTACCCAGGCTCGTCAGTGCCTGGAGTACAGATCCTTTCTAGCTGCCAGAAGCAGCAGCACCGACCATGGTAGGATAAGAGCAACCATTAGATTTTCATGGCAGAAACTGCCTAATCAAGTCACAGCTAAGCAGCACCTCCTCGCCCAGCTCAGAACGTGGTGGTAGCTTGTTCAGGTCTCAGCTTTGCTGTCCAGAGGAAAAGAGATTTGGAGATTTGGAGCCTGGGGGAGCGGGAGGGCTGTGGTACCCTGCTGTATTCACAGTCCTAAAGCTTCCCTACTGGTACCATGGGTGCACTCATCCACTCGGGAGGCATCCGTGTGTTGGCACGCAACTGTGTTGGTCCACCAAGGCCAAATTCCTTTTGCTTATGAGTGCAGGCAGAGACCGTGCGCAGCCAAGTTTTAAGGGAATTTCTTCATGATTCTGCCAAGGGGAGCACCGGGATAGCTGTGGTGGTTACAACGGCACTCTCTTGCTGCTTTTTCCAGGGCTGTGGGCATTTGATAAAGGCAACAAGTAAAATCATCTTAATCTTGCGTGTGAGAAAGTGCACGGTTTTTCAAGGTTCTGGCAAAAGCAAGGACATAACTGAGCGCTTTCATGTTCTGGTGCAGTTTGTGCCACTGAAATGCCGCCTCTCAACGTGGTTGGTGAAGGTGCAGAAGACACAGCTCAGATATGTGACACCAGAAACTGGCCTTTGGCCCCTTACAGCCAACATACGCTGTCGGGAGAAATTTCTTTAGAAAAATGTTTCACCTCCTTGTTCAGATGTTCTGGACCCCACTTTAGGGGTGTGGGTAGATCAGGGTATTGGGGTTGTTACAGAACCAGTGCTGTCACCGTAGTTAATTCTCTGTGCAGATAGTGCCAGCCCTTTTCCTTTTCCCTCTGTAAAGCAACAAGTGGGTGAGTCACCTTTTCTCATTCTTACATTTCTTGTACATCCATCCAGCCGCCTGCTGCTGCCCTTGCCATGCTTCTGTTCTAACAGGAATATCTCCTTTCCAGCCCAAAGGAGCTGATCGGAAGCAGAAGACAGACAGGGAAAAGATGGAGAAGCGTACACCTCATGAGAAAGAGAAATACCAGCCTTCCTATGAAACTACGATACTCACAGAGGTGGGGTGCTCTTTTCATGCAGTGGTTGGCATCGTTGTTTTAACGAAACCTGGCTTGCCTCGCTCGCAGGTGGCAAGGAACTGGCTGTTCTGCTGTGAAATGTTTGGCCAAGCTGTTAATAGCTGCAAGACAAAAGCAAGATAAAGTTTGTAGGCAGAGGAGGTGTTTCTTACTAGACCCGAAAAAGGGCTTGGAAACATGATGGATTTTTCCGCACTATGATAGATCATCTAATAAAAGATTTTTACTTCTCCCTGCAAGCTTCGTTTTGCCCATGTGGCAACTGGCCACCGAGGTTGTGAGCTGGCAGAAAACGCCATTGTTTCCTCCCCGTGGTAGTGGAAAGTGTAGGTCTATTAAAATGCGATCGTCTGAGGGGACGGTGCCGAACAGCCCTGGGGAGGGAGCCCTCGTCCTGCCCCGGATGAATTCGGGGATGCGCGGCAGTGCCCGATGCAGGCACGATGCGCTGCGTGGCTTGCTGCCCAGAGGCGCCCAGGCTGGCGGGCGCCATGTGTGTCAGCCCAGCGCCAGAGCAATGGTTTAGATCCTAGATCTCCCTGCATTTGAATTTTGTGACTTTTGGCCTTTTGAGGTTAAGAATCGCTAAATCTGAGCTTTGTGACCAGCTGCAGTGAATTGGCATGGCTTCTTTTAATCCCCTACTTTATTCTTGAATTCCACTCTTGAATTCTGTTTCGTAGTCGGTTGTCGGTCGGCAAATAGCTGTTAACCTGTGCTGACCGGAGCAGATGCGCGTGCTTGTTCAAAGCAACCCTGTGACTCTGCTGGGTTTTCCTTTCTAGTGTTCTCCCTGGCCAGAGATAACGTACGTCAATAACACGCCATCCCCCGGCTTCAACAGTTCCCACAGCAGTTTTTCCATTGGCGAAGGGTAAGTCCGGAGAAGAGGCTGGCTGGCTATCGATCTCTGCCTTGCGCGAGAGATTGATGTGTCTGCGCTGGCGGTGATCGCTAGCGAAAGGAAGGGCCTGATTCCAAGGCGCACGGGGCTGGAAGCAGCCTAAGAGGCTGTGTCGGTGGGGGAAAATCAAATTAAAGCCCTTGAAGCTTTTTGAAAGCTACCTTTCCTGGCTGCAGCAAAGCTCAGCCCTTGCACGAGAAGCCTGTATGCATTTGATCAGCAGTACAGCTTCCAGCCTGCTTCGCTCTTTCCCCGTTGCCTTAATGCTCCGGCGTAAGCTGTTCGTTCTTGCAAAGTACCGCACTGCAACAGTGATGGTGTTGCCGCAGCCACGTAGTTGTCTGTCCCTGTGTTTCAGTGGTCTCGGCTATGGGACTTGGAGGGTGGTGGTTGCTGCCTGCCGGGATCCCGTGCCGGAAGGGGAAGAGCGATGCTTAACCTCGTGTTTTGCTCTGTCTGGCTCTTTTCCCCAACCTAGCAATGGCTCGCCGAACCATCAGCCCGAGCCACCCCCTCCGATCGCAGATGTAAGTCACACCTCAGAGCTTATGCTTGTGGTAAGGATGGTGCACAGGTCAGAAAAGGGGATTTGGGGAGGGAGCGGGGGCGCGGTTGTGGGTGGCTGTAGTTTTCTGGGGAAGGGACTGCTCTTTGGGGAGTTATAACTTCTTTTTGACTCCTAGTTGGAAAAAGAGGTGACGGGCTGAAAAATGTCCAGTACAGCGATGTGGAGCTGTGAGCAAGCTTTTTGTAGCTCACTGTGACCTTTACTTATTGCCTTGATCTTCACTGTGCTTTTTGCTTTGCTTCCTTCCTCTTTCTCTGTCCCTCTGAAGCCTTTTAAATCAAAACCTGTCCAGGCTGCAACCTTTATTGTCTGTGAGCTGTGAGCCTGGATCACTAGGGTCTTGATTTAAGATGGTGATGATAAACACTGACTGAGCTGACCTGTGCGCATTCCTCAGTGGAAATGCTTCCACGTCACCTCTGAGGCTGTGACCCTTCTTTTCCTACGTTGCAGAACCTCTTGCCCACCAGCACACCCCAGGAGGCCCAGCAGTGGCTGCACCGAAACCGCTTCTCCACTTTTTCTCGGCTTTTCAGAAACTTCTCAGGTAGGTTTTGACATTCCCTCCATGTCTGCCCCTTCTCTGTGCCAAGTCACTCTGCCTCCTCTTGCTCCTGAGGCTGTCTTTGTGTTACCGTTGCAAATATATGAGATTTTAAAAAACGGGGTTTTTTTTGTAACAATAAAACTTGGCTTCCTGAAAGCTGCGTTTCTCGTTTCTCACCTCGCTCTCAACTGGCAAAATAATGGGGGCTGGGGTGGTTTCTCTTCCAGGAGCTTGCAGCACCCCCCAGTCTTAAAACAGACTGAGAAATGCTGATCTGAGGGAAAGCACTGTGTGTAAAGAAATGCTTCGTATTTATTTTCCTCTCCTTCCCTGGCAATACGGCCTCCAGGGTTACCGAGGCGCTGGATAGCAGCCGTAAATGATAATACGGGATGCAGGCTTGTACCAAAACCCCCTCTTGCAAAAGCAGTCTGGGAAAAAATCTTACGAGAGTCTTTCTGGGGGAAGCAAGGGGGAGGTTGTTAGCAGAAGGCAGAAGCAATTTGGGAATAGGGTGAGCTCTGTGAGCGGGAGGAGGGGAAGCCAGCGCAGCTGCGATGCCCGGAGTCCCCCCATCCCAGACACTTCGGGCTGGATTGTGTGACTTTTCTCTCCTTTTGGTTTTTAAAACTGTAGGTGCAGACTTACTGAAGCTGACCCGAGAAGACGTTATCCAGATCTGCGGCCCTGCGGATGGCATCAGGCTCTTCAACGCGTTAAAAGGACGGTATGTTGTTTGCTTAAAAGCTGGTTGTGGATGGAAGGTAAATTGTATTTGTTTTAGCCTGTTTGCTTGGCTCTTGCTATTAGAGAGAACAGAGTTTCATTAACCTTCCTGAACCTCTTTCAGTCAAATTTGATAACTTAGCCAGCAGGGTAACTGCTCCAGAGACAATCTGGGAAGAAAATCCACGTGGGAGAGAAGCATTAGAAATTATCTTACTCTTTGAGTGTCAAAGAACCAAGCCACAAGCCAGAAAGTCCTGCCGATAGAGTACTTGTTTCCTCCGCCCTCTGAACAGCCTCTCAGTGGAATTTCCTTCGCAGGAAGGGAATATTCCTTTGCACCTCGCCCTGAAGAAGCAGGGACTGGTGTTTAACTGACCTCCCGTCTGAGCTGAAGCATTTCAGAAGGCGCTGCTGCAGCCCAGGGGAGAGGCGCAGGGCACAGGGTGGGCTGTATCCCGGAGGGAAGGTCTGGGGAGGCATCGGCACATGTTTCTGATACGGGGCAGCGAGAGCTGTGCGGGTGGGAAGCATTCCAGAGGGTTAATGTACTGCCTCCGATGGCCAGGAGGTAGCGGGGGAACGTGGTCGCGCTGTGCTGGGGAGAAGGGCACGGAGGGCGGGAGACGCTGTCGGCTTTTGCACTGCAAAATGAGACTCTGAACAAGGAGCGTGCGTGTTAACCAGCAGAGCTTGGTCTGACCCGTGGCCGCTCTGTCCTCAGAAGCGGAATGTCCAAGTTAGCTGCTTCGTAGCCAGTTGGTACCACGTCCCCTTGCCGACTTCGTCCCCTTCTCTGAAAAACCTTTGTTGCACCAACAAGGTGGGGAGGACCACGATGGTTTTGCTTCAAGATGAGTTCATAGATCTCATCTTTTCCTTCTGAGGATACTGGGGAGGGAAGAGCTCTGGCAACGTGTTGGAAACTAGAGGTGTCCTTGAGCAAATCTGATGGTGTTCGCTGACTGCTCTGCCCATAGGATGGTGCGGCCCAGACTGACCATCTACGTGTGTCAGGAGTCCCAGCAGCTGAGGGACCTCCAGCAGAAACACGAGGACGGGGACACAGTAACCAGTACTTTTTTTGGTAAGGGCTTTGAAGCCTGGCTGGGGGCACGTGGGCTTGGGTTGCTGCTGACAGGGCGAGGGGGAAGGTAACGGCTGGGGGTTCAGCAAATAGAAATGCAGTGGGGGCTGTTTCCAGCCCCACTGCTGCTGCCCACGGGTGCTCAGCTCCAGTTGCCTTTCATCCCCTTGTCCCCACGCCATTGCCCCATGGATTTTGGGCTGGCAAAAAGCCCCTCTTGCAGCCAGGGCTGCTTGTGTTACCAGAGCCCACTGAGCCCATACAGCAGCTTGAAGATGGTCTGTGGCTTTTGTTTTCAGCTGCTATGCCTTGTGTTGGCTGCTGTCATCCTTGTCCCTTTGCTGCAAAGAGGCAGCGAGCTCACGTGTGAGCTCACCTGCAACCTAATGCAGACTCTGTACCCAAACCGAGGGGTTGCACACGCTTTCCTTTGGTAAGGGTGCCAAAAGATCGCAGCGAACCCTTTTTACTTGCCCTGGTCCTACCCAGCTGATTTTTCTCCTTGCCCACCAATTGGGTGGCTGCAGAATCTGACTGTCGGCATGTTGCCTGCTCTATACTGACAAATGATAGCTCCTGCGAGAATCCAGCATTGCCCAGACAACAATGAGTGACCTACATTTGCGGAGCAGCCAGGCGCCGGTTTATCCACCTCCGTGATTGGAGCAGCAAGTGCAAAAGCAAACAGCTTGTCCTTTCCTTGCCCTGCTCCAATTCGGATCTTCTCGCTTCCCCCCAGAGACCTGCCTCGTGGGAGTGGGGCAACAGGGGAGGCTCTGGGGAGGTGCTAGGGCGGTGTTTCCTTTCCTGCTGGGATTGAAAATCGCCAGGAACAGTCCAAAAAGTTGTTCGGCTGATGCTAGTCGAAAGAGAAGCTTTTTGGGGCAAGGACTGCATAAATGCAGAGCAAGCATTGCAGGACATTGATGACAGCCAGGTTACTGTGGAGCTGATGCTGATGCAGCTTAGGGTACGGCTGCAGCCACGTAGCAAGAGCAGACAGCAGAGACACGCTGCAGTCGCGTGTAGATTTAGCAGCTTGGGCTTGGAAAGATGATAGCTGCGTGAGTCGGGCGCAGCAGAGCGGGTGTTTAACCTGCTGAAAAGTTGATGGGCTGCGCAGAGTCCCTTCCCAACAGGGCTGTGATGTTCCTGGGCAGAGAGCAGCCTGTTTGCGACGCTCCTCTAAGCATCCGCTCCCTAGGCTAGCATGCGTGGCACTAGCTAAACCCTCCCTGCACCTACGGGGTAGACATGGGAGCTGTGCTTGGCGTCCAGCTATAATAGTTCTTCTCCTTGCAGTGTACCACGCTATTTATCTGGAGGAACTGACGGCGGTGGAGCTGACGGAAAAGCTGGCCCAGCTCTTCAGCATCTCTTCCCAGCAGATCAGCCAGATTTACAAGCAAGGTCCAACGGGGATACATGTGCTGATCAGTGACGAGGTAACAGCCTCTGCGTGCTCCTTATTTTTTACCTCTTGCACTGGGTTGCTTCAGCTGGTTCGTGTCTGATTGTGCTCTGAGCTCCACTGTGGAGGTTGTGCGGGACCCCAGGGAACGGGTCCCGTGGGCAGGCCTTCAGGAAGGGCCCTGTGCAGTCACCTCTGGTTTCCAACGGCTTGGGAGCTAATCACTGAGGTCTAGGGATGCTGCTGTGCTGCCAGGGGCACCTCACTTAAACCCATGAGGTTTATAAGGCATGAACAGCTCTCCCAGAGCTAGTCCGGGCTGCGTGCGCACCTTCATGCTTGGGTTTCTTCTAGTTTTGCCATAGAAACAGGGAGGGGAATTGCTCTGGGAGGACTTTGCTTTCAGACCTGCATCCCAGAATCCGATGGTCTCTCTCTCGGTTTGCTGGTTCAGAACCTTCCGCTCTGGAGAGCTGGAGGAAGGAATAAATATTTATGGCTGGTGCCTTTCCTACCTCCCAGAGCACTAAGCTCCTGCCCGAGCAGCTTCTAGCCCTTTCGGTACTCTGCCCATCGCTGAATGGCGGAACGCAAAGCCTTCACTTAGGGCTGTGAAACTCTTCTGCTTTGTTTAAATACAGCCTCAGGCTAAGCTGGCTTTTGCGGCTTCTTTCAGATGATACAGAACTTCCAAGACGAATCCTGTTTCGTTCTGGACACCATGAAAGGTGTGTAAATGCCCGGGCTCCGACTTGGATGTCCCTTCCGTACTTCTTGGGGAGCTCTTGTGTTGGATCCGCTTGACCAGCGGATTCCTTCGCTGTTGCGGGTGGCTGATGAGCTCTGCTTCTTTTGCAGCTGAAACCAATGATAGCTACCACATCATCTTAAAATAGGAGGGGACGGGATGAAGAGCACCCGCGATCCTCTCATCGCGCATGAAGACCCTTCACTTCCAGCACGAGGACACGAGCAGAGATCTGGGAACTCCTGGGCACCCTCTGGAAAGACCCCGAGCTGTTCGTTACTCGGCTGTCTTTCCTGCAGGGGACCTCCTTGCTCTGACGGCATCTAAACAGCCGTTGATGGTGACGTGCTGCTTAATTGCTGGAGCTCTGAGGCTTGAAGTTACCAGGTCGCACTCTCGTGTAACTCTCAGTAGAAATTTGCCTGGGACCTAAGACCTGCGTGAGGGCTTTTTCTACGGCAGGCATGCTCTGCTTTTCTGAGAGGCATCAGCTCCTGTGGTACTTGCAGACTGGTGAGAGAGCATGAGCTAAACTGGCCCAACAAAGCCAACTGGCCCTCAGGCACGTGCTGAGCTGAGCAGGTCTCAAACACGCTATGTACTGTGCTGATGGAGTGGTAGGCTAGGGCTGGGAGGGATTTTCTTAAAAGATTTTTGTTAAGCTTTCATTTAATATTACAACGCGTCTGTTAGACAAAGGTGGTGACTTCGTTTTTCTCCTCTCTACCCACCCCGAAAATGGCGTTGGCTCTGTGTGTGCAGGTGCGGTTGTGGTGCCATCCTTCTTCCCTTGCGAGTGTAAGGTCATCAGGAACGTTATATACAGATTTACTTGTATAAAGCTGGAGCAAAACATGGAGTGAAGCCGAGTTGGATAAAGAAATAGCTAACTAGCTTGGTCTGTGGGATTCTTTTCTGCATGTTTTGGGGAGAAAAAAAGATTTAATCTCTCTCTGCTGAACATTTTGAGCAATGTCTACCTCCTGCCTCATTTTCTGCTCCTGCGTCCCCTGCCCGGCCTCGTAGCTGCCCCTGCGTTGGTGTAGCCCTGCGTGCACGAAGGAGGTGGTGGACGGCGAGTTCAGAGGCTTATTGAAAGCTGTTGGACTTGATGGTGACAAAAGTGCCTCTGTGCAGGTTTCCAGGACAGTGAAATCTCCAGGGTGAAGGATCTGCCTGGCCGTGCAGGTGATGGATCCTATTCTCCATCCGTAGGATCCCCCAGTAGAGACTGAGGTGCCTGGGGCAACACTTGCCTCTAACCATTGGCACTACCTGAGGATGTTTTGAGCCAAAAAAAGGGGAGAAAAATACAATGTAAAGCAGGGCTCTTATTTTTAAATAAGGCTGTGACGAGATCCAGCCCACGGCAGGTGATGTAGGTCCTGGCTCAGGCCGGGGAGGGCCCGTGAGGTGAGTGAAGGCACTGGTGGATGCGACAATCATGACAGCAACGTCCTTGCTGCTAAAATACCAGTTGCTCTTCTGTGTTTGTAAGGCATAAAGATTCTGTTCCACTCTTCCTCGGCCAGCTGTCTTCTCGGAGATGCAATCAAAATACTCAATGCAAATTAGAGCTGGTTCAGTCCTGGCCAAACCCTTCCCATCCTTTGCTTTGCGCTGGCTAAGCTCCCGCGGCCACCGCTTGTGACTGTCCTGGTGCAAAGGGCCCTGTAGCGTCCCCATCACGTGTGGCTGCTCTGTGCGCGCTCACTCCGGTGCCGGAGACGGGACATAGGTCAGCAGCTCCCCGAAATGGTTGTTCAGGACTGCAGCGGCTCCCCCTCATCCCCCAAAATCGCGTCCCAGCTGCATCCAAGGCAGGGTAGCGTTGGCATTGGTGAGGAACCAGAGGATCCAGAGGTTAATCCTGGGAACAGTCATCGCTGAGTGCTGGCAGTGGGTGTCCAGGATCCTCTCCACTTGGGCTTATTCACCCAGCACCGCATGAACTCGGGGCGACCAAAGCCTCTGGCTGGTAATTTCAGCAGGGAGGAGGCAGCCACTTGGTCTCCTCACCTGGCTTTGAGACAGCTCCTTTCTCTAACCCTGCACCAGAGCTGTTGAGCACGCCCTGAGCCGCCAAAGCCTTGTGAATCAGTTGGGGGTAAAGATGCCAAGAAAAGTCCTTAAAAAAATCAATAATTTTCCTCGCTTTTCGCCGGACTGCCAGCTCTGTGGGTGGAGGGACTCGTGTTCGGCCTCTTGCCTTTTGTACGTGTTTTGGTGCCTCCGGTACTTGGGAATATGCATATTTTAATCATTTTTTTCCAGTAGTATGCAAGAAGTGCGATGGACCTGTGCAGTAGTGATGTGGGCTCAGTAAACATTTTGTACTGATGTTGCTGGGTGCGGGTGGCTGACTTTAATCTGTTGGATGAGGAAAATGCCGGCAAAGTGACTTGTCGCACATGGTGGCTCAGGGCAGAGAATGAAAGCCCCCATATGTACAGCGTAGCAACGGGCCAGTCCTTCCTCCAGCTGCAGTTGCTGGCTGGAAACAAGGCGGGAGACAAAGGGGTCGGAGTGGGGAGAATGAAAAGGATTTTTTAATCCTATAACTTGACCTGCTTATTAGTTAATAACTCAGCTAAGCCATAATCCAGTGGCGAAGCGCTGCGGCCGCTCGCTGAGCTCTCCTCGGGAGGAGCGTGTTGGAGGGGCTGCTGAGCCGTGGTGAGTGCGAGCGTCTCGTGGAGGGGGGAGAAGCTGAAGCGGGGAGCCACCCGCGGAGCCGGTCCCTCTCCTTGGGCCCTGCAGCCCTGGTGAGCCTTGTGGTGGGAGCCTGGGGCAGAACGGGGGCCTTGCTGCCCTCCTGGGGGGTCGGGAGCCGGGAGGGCTGACGACAGGCCATGGCTGACCCCTGCCCCGTACCCACAAGCAGGGCTTTCTGTGTCCTCCCCGCCCTCGGAGCTGCAGCTGCTCCCTTATTGCTAAAATAAGGCGCTTTTGGCCTCTTCCTGCTGGTTCCAGCCTCGCTAATCTCTTGTCTAGACGCCGCGGCCGGGCTGCTTTCGGCTGCCGCCTCTCCTCCAGCTTCCGCAGTGCCCGGGGCTGCGGCCTGCAACTCCCCGGGCCCCCGGTAGCGGGTTTGGGGTGCTCCCCCTGCCCCCCCATCCTCTTCAGGCCCCCCCTCAGCCCTGCAGGGTCTGAAGCCCCCCAGGGCCTTGAGCTGGGGGCGAGGGGGCACCGCTCCAGGCCAGGGCGAGCCGAGACAGCCCGGCCTCACTTCCGCACTACATTTCCCGGCGTGCCCCACGGCCGCACCTCCCGTTCCGGGCGGCGCACTCGCTTTCCCAGCCTGCCCCGCGGCGCGGGCGGTGGCGGGGACGCGGGGGCGTGTCCGTCACGTGACGCGGGGTATATAAGGGGCGGTGCAGCGCCGGCGGCCCCATTGTTGTCGGCGAGCGGCGGCGGGGCGGGTCCGCGCGGCCGCAGCCCCAGCGCGCGCCCAGCCGCCCCCGGGAGCCGCCCCCGCCCCGCCCGGCCCCGCCCCGCCCGTGGGGACCCGGTGAGTGGGGGGGGGGGGGGGTCCCGGCTCGCTGCCCCGCCCCGCCCGGCGGGCTGGGGGGTTTATAGGGGATGGGGGGGGCGGCCTCTCCCTTCTGTGGCAGCTGGGGGCCTATAGGGGAGAGGGGCCCCAACGGCTGCGGGGCTTATAGGGGCGGGGGGCCTTACGGCTCCCCCTCTTGCAGCTGGGGGCCTATAGGGGGCGGGGGGGTGTCTTTTCTGGCTGGGGGGCATATGGGGGATGCAGGGGCCGATAGGAGATATGGGGGCCTTTTTCCAGCTGGGGGGACCTATATAGGATGTAGGGGCCTATAGGGGATGGGGGGCCCTCGTCCAGCTGGGGGGCAGATAGAGGACGCAGGCACCTATAGGGGCTTGGGGGGCCTATAGGAGAGTGGGTGCTTTTTCCAGCTGGTGAGAGCTATAGAGGATGTTGGGGGCCCTTATAGCTGGGGACCCTATAGGGGATGTGTGGGCCTTTTCTGCCTGCAAGGAGGGGGGGACTACAGAGGATGCAGGGGCCTATAGGGCATAGGGGCCCCCTTCCAGCTGGAGCACCTATAGGGGATATGGGAGACCCTTACAGCTGGGGCCTATAGGGGATGGGGGACCTTTTCCAGCTAGGGGCCTATAAAGGATGTGCGGGGCCTAGGGGCTGTGGGTACCTATAGAGGATGTGGGGGACCCTTACAGCTGCGGGCCTATAGGGGATATAGGGTGCCTTTGCAGCTGAGGCTCTGTTGTTTTGGGGCCTGCAAGGGCTGTGAGGCACCCTTATATTTGGGGGGCTCTGTAGTGGATGTGGGGGGCCCTTGTGGCCCGGGCTCGCCCCTCTCCTGTAGCTGGGGGGGGGCTATGAGGGATATGGGGGGGGACTGAGGGTCCTATGGAGGACGCAGGGTGCCCTTATAGCTGCTTTGTCCTCTAGGGACCTATGGAGGATGCGGGGGGACCTTGTAGGTGGGGGCCATGTTGGTGTGGTGGCAGGGTTGGGGGGGGCGTTACCGGGGTCCCCGAGAAGCCCCGTAGCGGCGGGACCCCCCGCAGCGCAGTGGGAAGGAGCTGGTGATGATGGCGGGACACCTCGGCCTGGAGGAAGAGCCGTCGTGGGGGTCCTGGGCTGGTGTCCCCCAGGTGGGGAGGGGTCGTTGCGGGGCGCGGCCGCCCCATCGCAGGTGTCCGGGGGTGAGGAGGGGGCTGGGGCGATGCCCCCCGCCCCGGTGGGTGACGCTGGGACCTCCACCAGCCAGCGGCCAAGAAGGTTCCTCGCTGCGCTGTGACCGCCACCCTCCGCGGGGCTGGTGCGGTGCGAGCCCGAGGTCTGCGCGGGAGCGGGGCCGGCCCCGACGGCCCGGGGTCCCGCGTGCTCCGCGGTCCCCTCGTGGCGTGGTGGCCGGGACCGGCGGCCTCCAGCCGACCTTGGCCGCTGCCCGGCGCGAGCCCAGGAGCTCGTGTCAGCCGGCACCTGAGTTCTTGCCCCTCTCACCCGGGTGAGAAGAGCGTCCAGGAGCCAGCGTTCGGCTCAGCAGCCCCACGCTCGCCCTCGGGAGGAGCTGGACCAGCAGGACAACCACAGTGATGTTCTGCTGCCCTCGCCTTCGAGGTCTTCCTCACCTTTGTGGTCTCCTACGCCCTCACCTTCATGGTCTCCCTTGCTTTTGAGGTCTGCCATTGTCCTCGCCTTCAGGGTCTCCCTTGCCTTCACGGTCTGCTGTGCCCTCACCTTCGAGGTCTTCCTCACCTTCATGGTTGCCCTTGCTTTTGGGGTCGCCCTTGCTCCTGGGGTCTCCCATGCCCTCACCTGCGTGGTCTCCCTCACCTTCATGGTCTCCCTCGCTTTCGAGGTCTCCCAGTGCCCTCCTCACCTTCAGGGTCTCCCTCACCTTCCAGGTCTTTGGATCAAGGTCTTCTGTGGAGCCACCACGTGCGATGTGGGGCAGAGCCGCTTTTATGGCTTAATTCTGACGACGAGCAAAGGGACCACGTGGGGCTTTTTGGGGACCAGCCTTTTCCATAGCACCCGCCTGCCCGTCCCCAGGAGGTCGGGCAGTGGCGAGGGAAGAGCTGCCCACCTTCAGCCGGCACACGGGGGCGATTCGGGGCTCTAGGACACACCGGACCCATCGCTGCTGATTGTGATGCCGGTTGCATAAAAGCGCAGGCTCCAGCGCCGGCAGCGCTTGAGTCGGGGGAGCTGTAGCCTAGATTTACTCGTTAGCTGCGTTCGTTAGCGGCAGCATGGAAGAAGAAACCAAATTTTCTGCCATAAAAACCCGAAGCCGGTCGCTCGCCGAAGTCCTGGTGGTGTAAGGGCCGACCCAGGCTGAACTCGGATCTCCGGCGTGCCGACTGGCCGCAGCGTCCCTGAAACGCAGCCCAGCAAATCCATCAGCCTTCCGGCTGCGGAGGCCGGCGGCCGAATCCTTTGGGAAAGCCTCTGACGCCTAATTTGCAAACGAGCCGAACTCTTCACGGTGGCCAAGCAGCCGTCCCTTCCCCGGGGTGGAAATTATTTAGTCTTGTTTCTGGGCTCATCGACACGAGTTTCTACCCTCATTCCTGCCCCGGGATAACGCCTGGATTTGCCGGCCCACGGGCCGGGAGCGGTGTGCTCCGTGCCGGGTGTCAAGCAGGTGGAGGTGCCCCTGGATCCAACCGTTTCTGCCGGCTCCCGGTTTAATTCTGCAGCAATTCTCCAGCGTGAGCTTAATATTTTACCCCCTTGGAGGGGGGTTTACGTGCTCCGCCGCGTCTGGCCGCGTGCTTGAGCGGCGCCGGACCCTTCCCGAGCGGCGCCGGACCTAAACCAAAGCCCTTCTGCCGCCCCGGGGGGTGCCGCAGGGGCTCCCCGTCCCGCCGGCCGTCCTTGAGGAGGTGAGCTGCTTCATCTGCTCTTCGGAGGAAGCGCGGAGCGAGGCTTCGGCTTCTCTGCGGCTTTCTGTTTGCTTTCCCTCGGCCATAAACGCCGCTCGTCCCCGTCGCCGCTGGGGTCGGGGCTTTGCCGCGCGCCCCGGGGGGGTTGGGGGCGATGGCGGCAGCTGCTTTTCCGCTTACCGGGGGGCACCGACGGGTTTTTTTTATTCCGCGCGACCGCAAAGCTACGGGGCCGTGGTTGCTTTCGGGGCTGGCGGGGAGGGAGGGTGCTCGGCACCTCGGCGCGCTCCCCCCCGACGTCACGGCGCGGTGCTCCGCAGCGATGCTGCCGTGTCATCCCCGGCAGCGCTAATCCTGCTGCATAATTGGTAACGAGGGAGAGAGCCGAGCTGGGGGCGCCCGCCGGAGGGGAAGCCCCTTTTTGGGTGGGTTTCACCTGGGGGGGGTGAGACCTTTTCCCCTTGAAATCGCTGCCGAGAGCCGTCCTCATCTCCGGAGCCGGGGGGGGAACACGAAATCGCAGCCTGGCTCCTTCCAGCCGCCGGCTCTGCCTTCGCGCTCCGGCGTCGCCTTCCCGAGAGACGCCGAGCGCTGCGGCGGGATAAAATGGGCTCCTTCGGTTATTCCTCAATTACATTTTTCGGGTTTTATCCTGCGTGCCACAATCCCGTCTTAAATACACCCAGGGCGGGGTTGGGATGCTTCTCCGATGCCCGGCGGGCTGCTGCGTAGCCCGGGGGTCTCTCCCTGTGTATGTGTATATATATATATATTTATTTTCTTCCTCCTTGTACTTCATTCCCATCCTCGCTCCTCATCGGCCACTGAAATAATCCCGTGTCCCTGTATTTGACACCTCTGATCCCTCAAGACCCCGGGAAGCTTTGTCAGGATCCGCTTTTGGCTCTTGCTTTTTATGGGAAACTTATTTCAGCCGGCGTCCCCCCAAAAACTGGTGCTCGAGGGATGTGGTTAAAGCAGGTTCTAGAGGGGAGTAAATACGAGGAGGAAATCTGGGTCCCGGAGCCCTTGATCCGTGAGTGATTTTTGGGAGCCATCACAAAATCCACAGGATATTCCAAGGGTCCCCACCTGGGAATTACAGATTATTCTGGATATCTGGAAATCGAACCGCTCACCGCTCCGGAATGGCTGTTTCGGTCTCCGCCGGGACAAGCCGCGGTGGAGGAGCAGCCGGGCAGCGCACCCGACGTGGATCGAGGCTCATCGAGAGGCGATGCCGGAGTCACGGGAGGCGAAACGCAAATCGTTAGCAGGGCCTGGACCGAGGGCGGCGGGATCCGTTGGCGTCGGCAAACGAGCCTTTCAGACCCTGGAGCGTCGTGGCTGGACCGGCCCTGCCTCGGGAGGCTCTTTGCATCCGTGATTACACAAGTCGCGTCTCTCTCCCGAGTCCCTCCCTGCTCCCAAAGGCAATTCCAGCAACGGCTGACGTGGAAAAAAAAAATTAACGTTTTCAGTTGAGCTCCTTCCAGTGCGCTTTAACAGCGGGAAGAAGGGGAATGGGGGTCGCATGGCCCCTTCCTCACAGTATTTGAGTCAAGTTTTCTCTTTCCATGTCCCAAATCCCCTCCTCGGGGCTTTATCTCCAGTTAAAAACCGAACAAAACCCGCAAATGGTTTATTTTAATTTTTTCCCCCCATTCTGACTCTTGCCGCTGTCGGTAATAGATTTTTATCATAATAAAACACTATTTTTTTTTCCCTGGCTGTGCCTTGGAGTCGGGAGGCGAGGAGGGAGGAGGAGAGGCTTTCCCTGGGGGATGAGTCCGGGACGAGTATCCCTGCCGTAGGGACGCCGCCGGCTCTTTGCCCCCTTCCCTCCTTAAACCTTCGCTTAAGCCAGACCCCGACCTCTGGGCTAAATCCTCGTCCCGCTGCGGAACGAAATCCAGCACGAGGACGAGGGTCTCCTCGGGCCACGCAGCCCCCAGCCCCGTGCTGGGTCTCGGGGGCTTCTGCGCTGCCAGGCTCGCGTCTGCGCCCCGGCTATTTTCAAAAGTGGGCGTTTATAATTTCAAAAAAAGGGTAATTTGAGCTAATAAGTGATTTAAATTGGCCTTTGCATCGCACGGCGGGGCAGCTTCGGCCACGCTGACGGAGGAGGAGGAGGATGCTCGCGCGGGCAGGGAGCTTCCAGCGTGGCGCAACGCGACGAAGGCTTCGTTTTCCAGCCGCCCGGCGCGCCGTCCTCGGCCCCAGCCGTCCCTCGAGGCGGCACCCCGGGGTGGGCGCCCACCTTGCCGCCTTCGGCTTCTTTTCCCCCAGCTCCGGGGCGATTTCGGAGCCCCCTGAAGGCAGCGAGTCGATTTTTTTTATAAGAAACGTGATTAAATATGAATCGTCTCCCGCTGGATCCAGCCGGGGAAGGGTCCGGTCTCCGTCGCCGGCCGCCGCGTGATGCTGCAGGTGGGGGTGTCCAGCCGGACGCCGTCGCTGCTTTTCCTCGCCGTAAGCGCCCGAGGGAGAGGGGTTTTTAAATGATATTTTGAAACTTGGCTTTGGAGGGACCGGGAGAAATCGCAGAGGCTCTCCTCATTAATTCCCTCCTTCCCAAAACGAGGGCGACGAAGACGGCAGCCCAGCCCGGCCTTGATGATCGGAGACCCCCGGAGCCGCGGACGGGGCTTGGCTGAGCCGCCGCCACGAGCATCGCCGTGCGGGCAGCACCCACGGGAGCGCGGCCAGGGATCTCCTGGGCACGGAGACGGGGCCGTTTTGGGGCGATGGAGGTGGTAAAATATGGGGGGGGGGGGGGTGTTGGGGTCGTGGTGCCGGGCTCGGCGGGGCAGCGACGCTTGAGCGGACGTTTTCTGCCTCCGCTTGTCCCCTCGGCTGGCGCACGGGATCGGCGGCGTTAAATCGGCTCCTTAACTGGGCCGGCGCTTGCGCTGCTTCAACGGCTGCTTTTTTCCCCCTTTAACAGGATTAAGCAATTTGCCTACCAAAAAAATACCCTAAAAAAGCCGTATTTAAACCCAAGCCGTGGCGTCCGTGGGCTGGGAAGTCACACCCTGCTCGGGGGCTTTGCCGCGGCCCCGGTGCCGCTGCGGCTTTGGCACCCGCGCGTCGGTTTTGGGGGAGCAGAAGGGCACCGGCGTTTCCGTTTCGGCTCCGAAGGTGCCGGAGGGGATGCGCAGCCCATCCCTGAGCGTTATCCGGGTGCGGGCAGTGCCTCCCGCTCCCCGTTCGCCCCCGAATCGCATCCGAAGACCCTCCAATGCCGCTGCTCCGCGGCCGCTGCGGCCCCGGGTTCCGCAGGGATGCCGTTGGCTGACATGCTTTTTTTCGAAGCCGGTTGTTCCGTTGCCATGAGAACGGCGGTCGGAGCGGAGGGAACACAAAGCGGAGAGGAGACGGCACAACCGGGCGGGTGCTGGGCTCCCCGGGGAGGGGACCGGGCGTCCCGGGAAGCTTTCCCGCTCCAGCCTGGCCCCGGGCACGGGCGCGAGGGACGCCCTGGGCTTGGTTCAAAAGCAAAAGCCGCCGGCGTTGCGGTCACCCAGAAGCGTCGGGAGGACGAGGAGCGATGCTCGCCGGTCTTCCCACCGCAGGATGGGCTCCCAAAAATCCCTTACCCAAACTGGGGCCGAACGTTTCCCGGCATCCGCCGCCTGTTTTGGAACACGCAGGCGTTAACGAGGGGGCAGGAGAATGCCGGAGACTCTCCCAGCAAAATCCCACGGGGGTTTATTCCTTTCCTACGGCTTGGACGGAGCTGCCGACGCGGCCTCGGCGACGGGTGGGTAACCCCTGGCGCATCCTCAGCCTGTTTGAAGCTTTAGGGGTTTTTTAGCAAAGGCGTTAGCGAGGGCGACGAGCCGCCGGTGAAGGTTATTCCGTGGGCGACGCGCGCGGCGGGCGGCCGTGCCGGGGCGGCGCCAGCTCCTCTCTGTGTAAAACTGGCGTCTCCTTTTGCTTGGGGTTAATTCGGTTACGAATCGGTGTAGAACAGGTCGGTGGGAAGGGAGCTGCGGCCATCACCCTGCCCGACCGCCTGACCCCTCCGGGGCTGCCCCGATATTAAAGGATGTCATTAAATAACATTAAATAACCGCGTGCAGCTCCCTCCTGCAGACCAGACGCGGGGAGGATGGGCTCGCCTCGGAGAACCGTGGTAACGCGCCGGGGATCGGAGGCTTTATCCGGGGTGGGGAGGGCAGGGAAACCTTTCCTGGTTGTCCCGAGAGAGACTGGCTTATCCAAAATGCCGTTACGTCTTCTTGCCTTCTCCGCAGGGACGCGGTGAGCCCGCCGGCAGCTCTGGGGGCCGGCGCCGGAGAGCCGGTGGCGAAACGCTCCCCCCTCGCCGCCCGCCGGCTCTCCATGCGAACCGCGGCCAAATGGACGCAATCGCGAGCGCCGGCCTCAAGAGGAAGTTTGAGGATGCGGACGTGGGCTCGCCGGGCTCCAACTCGGACGACGAGATCTCCAACAGCGACAGCGCCGACAGCTGCGACAGCGTCAACCCCTCCAGCTCCGGCGGCTTCATACGTGAGTGGTCGGTGAACGGTCGCCGTCCGCGTTCCCGACCTCCGGCTGCCCCAGGCGCCTGGACGTGGGGCCGGCTCTGCCCTTCCCCTGGACGTGGGGCCGGCTCTGCCCTTCCCCTCTTCGTCCCGTACAACCCGCGTGGGGCGATGAGCAGAGACGCGTCGGTCCCGTCCGTGCGGGTCGTGCCGGACCCGGGGCGATTTCAAGTATCGCAGCCCAAATCGGTTGTCCAAGGTCCGTCGTGGATCTTTTCCGTCCCCCTCCCGGCACTCGCCCCTACGGAAGCATTTTGGTGGCGATGGGGAAGGGCTGTGGGGTTAATGGTGGGCTCTAGGTGGCCTCGGAGGGAAGAGCCCGGCCCGCGCGGCCGCGGCCGTCGCCCAGGGCCAGCTCGGGGCTGCCAGCGTGAGCTTGACCTGCTCCGGGGAGCTCGAGGGCTCCGGGGTGTGCGGAAAAGCCGCTTTCCAGCGGGGCAGGAGATCTTCACGGGACTCTCCAAGGGGGCTCTTTGCTCCTAACAGCCCCTCTCTGGCTTCCTCCCCCTCTCCCGCAGCCACCTCCATCCTGAAGCGGCAGAAGCAGCTTCGCAGGAAGAATGTCCGCTTCGACCAAGTGACCGTCTACTACTTCGCCCGGCGCCAGGGCTTCACCAGCGTCCCCAGCCAGGGCGGCAGCTCGCTGGGCATGGCCCAACGCCACAACTCCGTCCGCCGCTACACGCTCTGCGAGTTCGCCCAGGAGCAGGAGGTGAATCACCGGGAGATCCTACGGGAGCACCTCAAGGAAGAGAAACTCCACGCCAAGAAAATGAAGGTATTGCCGGGGAAACTGGGTGTCGCTGGCGAAATCGGGGCGATGCCGCAGCCGGCAAACACCCGGCTGAGCTTTGGTGGAGCTTGAGCGTCAGCCAGGTCAGAGCGGAGAGATCCAGGCTGCCATTTCACACCGGCTGGGGACGGATTTATCGCCGCTAAATTCTTTGTATTTCTTTTACCTCTTTTTTTCGTGTCAATGCTGCACGCGGGTTCGGCCAGGCGACATCAGCCGGCTTGACGGAGCTGTCAGCCAAACCTCCCCGGCTCTGCGCTGGTAGAAATTCCAGTCTGGGAGGAGGCAGCCGGGCTGCGTCGGGGGAAGATCGGGATCTCGGGTGGCTCTGCCTGTTTTCCAACGCGTCCCAGGTTGGGTCTGCGCCCTCGGACGTTGCCCGGAGGCTGGGCTCTGCTCGGCGGGATGCTCTGCAGCGCCTGTGGTCCGGCTCCCGTTGCCACGACAGCCCGCTTCGGGCAAAGGGACGCAAATCCAACCGGCCGCCTCTTTATTTTCTTTATTTTTTAATTTTTTTTTTTTTTTAAACCTAGGCTTTTCCACTAGCTCCGCAGGAGGCCACGGACCTCTTCGTCCGCCGCCTCCGCGTGTGCCGGCTTTCAGAGGGCTGGGGACCGCCGCTTATCCTCAGTGCCAAGATTTGGGGGTGTTTCAGTGCGTGGGGAGTTTGAAGGACCAA
The DNA here is from genome assembly GCF_964289735.1 of Phaethon aethereus. Classification (NCBI taxonomy): domain Eukaryota; kingdom Metazoa; phylum Chordata; class Aves; order Phaethontiformes; family Phaethontidae; genus Phaethon; species Phaethon aethereus. Next base: position 1,435,179 of record NC_138605.1, read on the forward strand.
AGCAGGGAGTTTGAAGGCGCGTTGCAGGACCCGGCTCTGGCCCCTCCGTGGCTTTCAAACCTCCTTTTCCCCAGGAGGATGCTCTGCAGCTCCGCTGCTCTCCTGGGACCCTGGTATTTTAAGCGGCAGAAACCTCCTTTTCTCTCTCTATTTGCAGGGCGCCGTAGCAGAGGGAAGACAGAAAAGGGATTCTCTGCTCTGAATTCTTTTATCATTTACTTTTTTTCCTCCTTCTTTCTCCTATAAACTGCCGTGAGCCCGCCCGCGGTCTGGCTGACGGGGAATCGCACGGGGACGGCTCTGGGTGGGGGGCTCAGCTCGCCGGGCCGGACCCCGCTCGGTGCTGGGGGGCAAGGGAAGGCTCTGAGCTGGGTGATGGGTGGTCGGTAGGGACCAGCAGCCGGACGGAGGGATGTTCATCCCCATCCCGCCTCGTGCCGGGGTTCGGTGTCCCCCCGGCCGGGCACTGACGCTGCCCCTCTGCCCCGCAGCTCACCAAGAACGGCACGGTGGAGTCAGAGGAGGCGGACGGCCTGACGCTGGAGGACGTCTCGGACGACGACATCGACGTGGAGAACGTGGAGGTGGACGACTATTTCTTCCTGCAGCCGCTGCCCACCAAACGCCGCCGCGCTCTGCTGCGAGCCTCCGGCGTTCACCGCATCGACGCCGAGGAGAAGCAGGAGCTGCGGGCCATCCGCCTGTCCCGGGAGGAGTGCGGCTGCGACTGCCGCCTCTACTGCGACCCGGAGGCCTGCGCCTGCAGCCAGGCGGGGATTAAATGCCAGGTGAGTCGGGGAAGGAGATGCTGGCGATGAAACAGCGTTGCCGGGGCTTGTCCTGGTGCCGGCGCGCTCTCCTTGGGTGCTGGCTGCTCCTGGAGGGGCCGGGGTGCAGCTCCAGCTTGTTTTGGGGACACCTCGCAGGGGAAGACGACTCCCCCAGTGCCAAATTCCCAACGCCAAGCAGTGCCGGGATGGATTTTAGGCTCTGGGGAGGGATTCTCGGGGATCCTGGAGCTGCCACGTCTCCGTCTCCCTGCCAGGTGGATCGCATGTCCTTCCCCTGCGGCTGCTCCCGGGACGGCTGCGGTAACATGGCCGGTCGGATCGAATTCAATCCCATCCGGGTGCGGACTCACTACCTCCACACCATCATGAAGCTGGAGCTGGAGAATAAGCGTCAGGGCGGGCGGCCGCCGGCGCCGGAGGAGGAGGCAGCAGCTGCTGCCGCTCACGGCTCCGCCGGTGACTGGCTGGGGCCGCAGCCGGCCGAAACGCAGGACTTCCAGGAGTTCATGGCGGAGAACGAGACGGCCGTCATGCACCTGCAAACGGCGGAGGAGTTGGAGAGGCTGAAGGCTGAGGAAGACTCCAGCAACGGCTCCGGCGTGGAGAGCTTGGGCGTTTGCATCCTGGAGGAGCCCCTGACCGTGCCGGAGGGTTTGTGCCCGGGTCTGGCCGCCCCCATCCTCATCCAAGCCCAGTTACCTCCGGGCTCATCCGTCCTCTGCTTCGCCGACGGCTCGGAGCAGGCGGCCTCGGCGGTGGGCAACCAGCCCTACTTGAACGATGGGCCTGTGGTCTACTACCAGGTGGAGCAGAGGCCGGTGCCGGGCGCCAAGGGCGAGAGCGGCCCGGCGGAGCCGCCGGCGCCGTCCTCCTGCCCGGGCGAGAAGGATCCCGGCGGCGTCCCCGTCCCCGCGGTGACTTGCAGCCGAGCCGCCGCTGCTGCGAGCAAGGGGGATGCGTCCAAAAATCCTCCCTCGCCCCCGGAGGCCGCGCCGTCCTCCGAGGGCTGCCGAGCGGCGGCTGCTCCCCGCTGCCCGCGCTCCCCGTCCCCCGTGCCGCCGGAGCAAGCCCCGGAGCGGGCGCACGAGCCGCCCTCCGCCGAGGAGCGCTCGCTGGGGCCCGTCCTGCCCGTGTGAGCGGCCCCGTCCCCCCTCGGCGCTCGTTTATTTATTGACAATATTTTATGGACCGGCAGCGGCTGCTGGTGGTTATTTAATTGGGGGAGGGGGGTGGGGGGGAGAGCGGGGGCCGCTTTGTACAGAGGATTTTAAACGGCGTCGCCTCGCCCGCTGCCGGGATGGTTTTCGCAGCTCGGCCGATGCCGGCGGCCGCTCGGTCGCTGCCCGTGCGCCGGGACACGCCAGACCTGGAGCCTCCCGCTTCCCGTGGCGGCTCCTTCCCGGCCTCCTCCCCCTGAGCCCCCCCCGCAGCCCCCGCCCGCCAGGCTGCCGGGAGACCTCTGCCCTCTTGGTTTTTAATGAAAAAAAGACCTTTTTTTCCCTTCCCCCCCCTCCCTTCAATGAATGTTTACCAGGCCGTGTCACAACCCAGCACCTCCGAGTGATGCTCCAGCCCCTTCCCGAAGGCACTGCCGCCGGCCACCGCAGCCCCACCAGGGCTCCGGAGGGTCGGGAAGGACCCGGCGCCGGCAGGGAGGCTCTAATTGCACAAGAGGGGTGAGACCGCGGCCCGCAAACTCTCCCAAGAAATCGGGGAGGGGCGGGAGGGCGGTTTTAACCACCTGGATTTGAAGAGTTTGATCCCGTTGCGGGCTGCGGCACGGCCCTGATGGAGAAGCGTTGTCCGTCTGTCTGTCCCCGACAAGGAGGGGTCAAGGCAAGCGGCTGCCGCGTCCCCCGGCCAGGCAGTAAAAGCACTTTGCGTCCCCCCAGCCGCTCCCGCAGCGCCGGGACGGGGCCTCCCTTTTACCTCCTGCCGAAACCGGCCCCGTCAAAGGTCTCTGCGCTGCGTCCCGGGGGGCTGGACCCGGGCGGGGGGCAGGACCCGGGCGGGGGGCACTTCTCCAAGCGCCCCTGCCCTCCCCGGCGGCTTTAACCTCCGCCCTCGCTCCAGCCTTATCCTGGCCGAGGAGAACCATCTCCTGACGTTTACCAGACTCCGGATGAGCGAATCCGCTTTTTTAAGGAGAAAAATGGGGAGGAGAGAGCGGGGAGCAAAGAGCCCCCCACGCCCACGAGCTTCCTGTGCCGGAGGGTTCAGTCCAATACGGCCCCGCGGCTGCCGCCCTCGCTTCTCCTCGGGAAACCTCGCCGGGGACGCTGTTCCCGAGGGGAAGCGTCCAGCGGGAGAGCCGGGAAATCTGGGGGGAAAACTGCAGCCTGACGAAGTCCTTTAACGGTTTTGGGCGGATTTGTTGCGGTTTAAGGCCCTTCTCGCGCTCCTGGCGGTCGCCTCCCTCTGTCGAAAGGAGTTTAAAGGGGTTTAAATCCCCTTTGCTGCTCTCGCCGCCTTGGCCAGCGGTTCCAACCGAGCCTTAAGCCCAGCAAAGCGGCTCTTCCCCACCCGTCCCCTCCCTCCCTGCCGGACCGAGCCCCCGGGGCCGCCGTCCCCGTCTCCCGGGGCAGAGCGGAGGGAAGGGGCCGGTTTCTGCAGCAGGAGGGGATGTCGGTGCGCGTTACCCAGCCAGCGCCGATCCCGGCGGCCGCTCTCCCTGCCCTCGGCCGGCACACAAGGGCTAAACCCGGGAGGAACAAAGCCTTATCCCTTGCTGGGCGCTTCGCCGGCGCCGGCCCCGCGTCCCTTCCCGGCGGGGAGCTGCCACTGTGCCGGCGCCGGTTTGGCCGTGGGGGTTGTTTCAGCTCCTGCACAAACCGGAGCAACTCCCGAGCTGCAAAAACGGAGCAAAGGGTGACACTTGAATAGGTTAAAGTCTTTACATTTTCCCCCCTTTTTTATTTTCAACGGGCTCCGCGCTCCCTCCCCAGCTCTGTGTCCGGGCCTTCGGCCACCGCAGCCAGGTCAGGACGCGCTCGCGCCGGGAGGCGGCTCATTAGGCGACTCGTTAGGCGAGCCCGGAGGCTCCGTCAACCGACAGAATGAATCCTAAGACGCCGGTTAGGATGGGTGCTTTCACAATAAGCAAAGAACTAATAGGATTTATTCTATTTTTACAAAGATAACTATGCTGTTAATAGTGCAATGAAAGCGAATTTCTGCCTTTTATTATTATTTTTGTTTGGTTTAAACGTACTCACTGACACTAACGCTGGTTCCACGCCGGCTCCTGCTCGATTCGTCGCTGTGGAAGAACTGGACCAGCCCGTCTCGTCTCTGGTGCTACCGAGCTGCCGCGGGAGCCGTGGCACGATCGCAGCGCCGAAAGCCAGGCGTCCCCCGGCTCCTCGTCCTATTTAAACGGTGACTCTGCACCTCCTAAACCTCCCCGTCTCACACTGTCTAATGTGGCTTTTTTATTTTTAATTTTCCAGTGTGAACCCAAAGCTTGTCCTCCGCATATTTTTTTAATTTCCACACCCCCCCGGCCTTTTCTGTTCTTTTCATGGTGATAATGCTGTATTTAAAGAGAATATTTAAGTGTAAAAATAAAAGAAATGCTCAAACGTGCACGGCGAGTTGCATCTTAGAGGGGGTTAAACCCACCCCGGTGAATTCCTCTTTGGTGGGGGTCTCAAATTCCTGCAAAAATAGCGAGGGCAGGGGGTCAGGGGAAGGGATTTCTTCTCCAAGAGGTGAGGGAGGAGCTCGGAGCTGGCCTGGCGCACAGGTGGGCTATTTCTAGCCCTCCTTTATACCCGAATAATGCTTAAAAAAGGAAATTTCCCAGGTGTTAGCGTGCCCCGTCCGTGGGAGGGGGAGCTGGCGGTGGGACACGGAGCATTTCCTGGCGCGGGAGGGAGGTAGGAGCCTGCAGAGAGCCGCTCGCTCGCTTTCGTCTTTAATAAAACACTGAAAGTTGGTTTAAATTCACTCAGCAGCTGGACGTTTCTCATGCAGCAACGGGGCGAGGCGAGACGCGGTGGGCTTGAACCCCTGAACGCAGCCTGCAGCGGGGAGCTGCCACTGAAGCCCCCAAAGCCGCCTCTGCCGAGGGGAAAGCGCAGGGCTAAGATCCAATTAGGCAGAACTTGACGAACGCGGCCCGTGGCCTCCGCTGAAGGCGTCGGTGCAGTTCAGCGCCGCCTTTCTAACCTGATCTGTGCTGGCAGCGGCGTTTCTCCAGCCCCGGCGTCCTCCCTCCCATCAGCCGGCGTCGGCGGCAAGGACTCCCCGAGACAGGGACGCTCCGGGTGGCAGCCGCAGCCAAACAAAAGCCCAGGAACCCCCCGCCGAGGTCACACGGGGATTTGGGGCCTTGTCTTAACCCCTCAGGGAGATTTTTGTATTTAAGACTGCTCAGTGGGGTAAAGGAACTACGTAAAACCCTCTGTGTGAGGCACAGAGCAGCAAAACCCAAGCTGAACGGAGCCCGCTAGTACGAGATACCGAGGGAAGTGTTTACAGGCAGCGGAGACGCTCGTTCTCCCCTCCCGTAGTTAAAGTGACGCAGTTTAAGAGCCGTAACAGCGAAGCCGCCTCCCTCAGCCGCCGGCGGAGGGAAGGCAGGGATGGGGCTCGGCCCCGCGGCATCACCGGCCCGCTCTGACACGAAGGGGAAGAGAAGAGCCGGCGCCGGCACAAACCTCCGGCGCGGGAGGGAAGGAGTCGCGTCTTCGCCCCCACGGCAGCACCGGGGCCCCTCGCGCTGACTCCGGGCCGAGGTCTCACATCACCGAAAGGCGTTTTCTTTTTGCGGCGCCAGGTTGGGAACCGCCAGGTCGGCGCGCGACGCCAGGGGTGAGGGTGCGCAGCCGGCGGCTCGGCCGTCACTCCTTGGCCCTGACGTAGTTGAGGGACAGCAGGACCATGCTGTTCGCCAGGAGGGAAGCTTCGGAAGCTGAGGAAAATACGAGCGCGGGGTCAGAGCCGCGCTGCCATGGCCCAACCGCTCCAAACCTCCTCATCCCGAGCCGCCAGTGTGGCACCGGAGGCTGCAGGGCTCCCCCTTGCCCCGGCCCCTCCCTCCGGGGGCTTTTTGCTCTGCGCTGCGTCCCCCGTTTCCCTCCCGCTCCCGTTTCGCTTCCCCCGGTGCTGCTGCGGGGCTTGGATCTGCCACCGCAAGGTCTCTGCGGGACAGGGACACCCAGGCACAGGTATTTGTGGGTTTTCCGCACCGACACGTCCCTGGAGAGAGCCAGCGCAATCCACTGCATCCTCCTCTCAGCGAGGAGGCCCCAGGAGATCAGCAGGGCAGCCCAGAGCCCCCCGCCAGAGCCCCAGAGCCTTTTAATCCCTATTAAAGCCACCGTTCACCCCAAATTTCCCCAGAACCAACACTCCCTGTGCCCGCAGAAACTCGAGAGGCTCCCAGGTCCCCCCTGCCGTTACCTTGCAGCTTGCAGGAGAGCCCCAGCCACTGCTCCAGCCACGCTCTGCACTCGGACATGCCGAGATGAGTGGAGTTCAGGCCACGGAGGTAACACGCCTACGGAACAGGGGAGAGGAAAAAAAATAAGGACACGTTCAGGGACGGGCACTCCAAGTCACACGAAACGCCGGGCATCGCGCCGTGATCCTTCCTTGGCGTGACGCGGGGCTCAGCAATGCTGAACCGTGCCCTGTGGTGCCCCGGCATGGTCCCGGCATGGCAACCAGGCTCAGAAAATGCCTTCCCAGAGCAGAGGGGCTGCAATCCGCCTCACGGTGGGTCTGGAGGAGCGTGCCCTACCCCGACGCAGCTCTGCTAACGACGGGGAGGGCTGGGATGAGGCAACCCCGGGTAAAGCAGCCGACGCGGGGCTGGAGGAGGCGTCCTCACCGCTTTCAGCTCCTCCTCAGACAGCTGGCCCAAGCCCAGGCGCAGCATGGCACGGTCCAGGTGCCGGATCTCCAAGATGTGGCTCCGCAGGCGATGCCTCAGGAAAAAGGTCGGCAAGTGAGGGGTCAGAAACAGGACCTGGCTGAGGGCTTTCTGAGAGGGAAAACAAGGGCAAGGTCACCAGTGAGGGTGTCCACCCCCTCCAAAAATGAGCGTCCGACACAAGCGCATCTTAAATCAAAGTCTCTCCCATTCCAGACGTGCCCCATATTTTGTTCCCCTTTAATTATCTGGCTAATTGTCCTGCCCACGCTGAAACCCCAAGCAGCGCCCGGCAGTTCTCGTTACACCCAGCTTGGCTGCCTGGCCCAGCGCGCGGAGTGGGTGTCGAGACGTGAGCTCTGTCCCGGGCTGGACACGGGTGTCCGGGGTGAGTTCAGGTGTGTGGGACGGCTCAAATGTGGCCGATGGTCCCACTGAGCCAGGGACCCACAGCAAGGATGGACAAACAGTCTCGTTTTGGGGCTGTTTTCATAGAATCACAGAACAGTTTGGGTTGGGAGGGATCTTTAAAGACGATCTAGTCCAACCCCCCCGCCAGTGAGCAGGGACATCTTCAACTCAACCAGGGTGCTCCGAGCCCCGTCCAGCCTGACCTGGGATGTCCCCCAGGATGGGGCATCTCCCACCTCTCTGGGCAACCTGGGACAGGGTTTCACCACCCTCATGGTGAAACATTTCTTCCCTATATCCAGTCCAAATCTCCCCTCTTTTAGTTTAAAGCCATCACCCCTTGTCTTATCGCTACAGGCGCTGCTAAAAACCTCGTCCCCATCTCTCTCCCCAGCCCCTCTCAGCCCTGGCAGCTGCAGGAAGGTCTCCCCGGAGCCTTCTCTGCTCCAGGCTGAGCCCCCCCAGCTCTCCCAGCCTGTCCTCCCAGCAGAGCTGTTCCAGCCCTCGGAGCGTTGCTGGGGCCTCCTCTGGCCCCGCTCCAGCAGGTCCATGTCTCTCTTGTGCCGAGGGCTCCAGAGCTGGACGCAGCACTGCAGGGGGGTCTCCCCAGAGCGGGGCAGAGGGGCAGAACCCCCTCCCTCGCCCCGCTGGCCACACGGCTTTGGGGGCAGCCCAGGACACAGCTGGCTTCTGGGCTGTGAGCGCAGATTGCCGGCTCATGTCCAGTTTTTCATCCACAACTGGACTGGTTTTAGGGCACAACTGAGTGGTTTAGCACCTCAGTGCTCTTCTCCTGAGCTGCTGGCAGGAGAAAAGCCACACTCACCACATGAGACACCTGGAGCTTGTTCAGACCCAGTGGAGATCCCGAAAACAAACTTCTCACAGCATAGAGTTCGGCCACGCGTGGCTGGGAACCTCGCTGCACCTGAAAGAGCCATGGCGTGCGTTGCCAACACCTCCCTTGGGCGTTCATCACCAGGCAGGGCCGAGGCGGCGGCAGTGGCACAGGCAGGACGGGCAATACCGGCCACGGCACTGACATACCTCGGCGCAGAGCTCCAGCAGGCATTTTTGGAGCTGCGGCTCAGGCAGGGAACGCGCTGCCAGGGCTAAACTCTCCACCACGTCTGGATACAAGTCTCTCCGGATGGCATCGTAGGCGTCCAGGAACTCAACCTGCTGGTTGGGGGTCCAGAAGTAGCGGATCAGGAGCTGGCGCGGGAAGAAATACCTTGGAGAGAAGAGGAGACAGCAATTCAGGGAGGAAAACTGCATGCACGAGCTGGGGCAGTCGGATTTCGTGCTGCTGGAAAGAGGCACAAGCAACATCCTGCACCGGGGCAGTTCATTGCACCCCTAGGAGCTGCGGACAACCCTTTCAGTGAGGAAATTTGTCCCAATATCCGACCTAAATCCCTCCTGGCGCAGCTTGAGGACACTTCCTCTCGTCCTATTCCAGTTCCCTCAGCCACTCCTCGTCAGACTTGTGCTCCAGACCCTTCACCAGCTTCATTGCTCTTCTCTGGACACGCTCCAGCACCTCAGTCTTTCTTGGGGCCCAAAACAACACAGTACTCGAGGTGCTGAGCACAGGGGCATGATCCCTGCCCTGCTCCTGCTGGCCACACCATTGCTGATACAAGCCAGGACGCTGTTGGCCTTCTTGGCCACCTGGGCACACTGCCGGCTCATGTTCACGGCTGTCAACCAGCACCCCCAGGCCCTTTTCCCCGGGCAGCTCTCCAGCCGCTCCTCCCCAAGCCGGTAGCGCTGCACGGGGTTGTTGTGACCCAAGTGCAGGACCCGGCACTTGGCCTTGTTAAACCTCCCACAGCTGATCTGGGCCCATTGCTCCAGCCTGTCCAGACCCCCCTGCAGACCCTTCCTGCCCTCCAGCAGAGCAACACTCCCGCCAGCTTGGTGTCGTCGGCAAACCAAGGGTGCACTCGATCCCCTCGTCCGGATGGTTGACAACAATGTTAAACAGAACTGGCCCCAGCACGGAGCCCGGGGGACACCACTGGTGACCAGCCAACAACTGGATTTAACTCTGTTCCCCACAACTCTCTGGGCTCGGCCGTCCAGCCAGTTCTTTACCCAGCAAAGAACACGCCCGTCCAAGCCATGAGCAGCCAGCTTCTCCGGAATGCTGTGGGAAACGGTGTCATTCATGAGTCAATCGGTTCTGAGAAGGTAAACAACAACCACAGCCTTTCCCTCATCCACTAAGCGGGTCACCTTGTCATAGAAGGAGATTTGCTCCTCCAAAGGCCACAGCGAGCTCAGGAAGGAGCGCTCCCGGCCATCGGATCGCTGCCGTGCCCAGCTGGAGCTCCCCCACTGCAGCCGAGGCTCAACAAAACACCTGTATCTCCACTCTATATAATTTTACGCAGTGGGGGCTCCCACCCACAGGACACGAAAGCCAGGCAGCAGAACTGAAAAATCCAGGGGTTTAGCCCGGATTTAGCTCTGGCAGGAGGACAGCTGGCAGGGAGAGGGACGTTCGAAGCACTACGAAGACAGCTGGGAGGGAATTGTGCAAGGAGGTTTCTCCGGCCAAGCACGCACAGGGCCGTTCCCTGCGTGCCAGGGATTATTTCTCCGCGTTAGAAACAGGGAGCCGGGCAGGTTGCTGGCACGTGGGAGCCGGTATTGCGAAACGATCACTGGGCTCGTCGGGCTACGGGTATTTTTTATTACAGCGAGAGTTGGAGAGAGGAAGGGAGACCATCTGGCTAGATTTGTAACTTTAAAAAAAACAACTCAATTCCATGAAATTTAAGATATCGGCCCAAAGGAGTCCAAAGACTGGGGCCACGGCCAAACCCTGGCAGTCACGGCGATGCTGGTACTCACATCAGGACGATGACCAAGAAGTTGGCGAAGGGTGGGATGGCGATAACTCCGATGGGAATGGCCTTGATCACGTCCCTGCGAAACTGCCTCCGGAATTAGAAGAAAGAATCAGGATCTGATGCCAAACTCACAAAATTCAGTCAAAATTAACAGCCCCAGCCCCGGCTGCAGCTTCCAAACGCTGTTTTTAGGCAGAGACGGCGCCTCACCCGGAGGAATTGCCCTCTCTGACCCACCGCTGAAGCCCCGCACACAAACTCAAGCCCTTTTTCGCAGGGAGGAAACGTCCCCGGCGGCAGCAGGGAGGCAGAGTCGGGCGCTGCGGCACTGAAACACAACCCGAGCGCCGCGCCGTACCTGCCGCAGCCTCTCCATCTCACGGTAGGGAAGCTGCTGAACACTCAGTCTCTGACGGGACATTTTAGATTTGATTTTTCGTATTTCTTTTACTTCCAGGAAGAGCGCTTGGATTCCTGCTGAAACAGAGAGCACCTTCAGGTGCCGATTCCCGGGCTAACGCCTCTGGGGATGCGGCTTTTAGGCCTGGGAAGGGAACAAGTTGCACGTTTCCAGCTGCCTCCGTTCTCTCTGGAGAAGCGGAAACGTTTCCTCCCCCCTGGGACCCACCTTTCGTGAAAGTGGCGTACAGCACGTAGAAACGGGGGAAGGTCCTTTCCAAAAACCTCTCGTACCTCCCGTTGATGTGCTTGGCTTTCGACGCCAGGGCGGCGAGGATGGACCTGGAGCCGGCTTTGGTGGAGAGGCAGCACACCGGGAACCTGCACCCCCCACAGCCCCCCTGGATTATTTCTGTCAGTGTTTTGCAGAAAAGGCTCTGAGGAATGTGAGGGTTGGCCCGGAGAGAGGCGGGACGCTGGGTTGTGGGGCTGCCCCCCCAGAGAGGAGACAGGGTGCTGGGAAGCCCCCCTGCCCCACACGGGCAGCCCTGGCCGGCCCCAGGCAGCATGGGGGTGGGGATCAGGACCCGGCCCCGTGTGGTCAGGGGCTCCCCCAGTGCCGGGGGGGGGGGGGGGGGGGCAGGATCGGTAAGGAGGTGATCACACGCAGCGCTGGGGAGGTGGATGGGGCGCTCAGGGTGACATGGGGTGGGGTGGGGGGACACGCTCCACAGTAAGTAACAGGGGCGGGGGGGGGTGGAGGAAGGAGAGGAATCGGGGGGCACCGGGGACCGGAGGAGAGGACCATGGCCAGTACCGGGAGGGCTGCACCGAGGGAAGGCAAGGCCGGTAACAGGGGGCGGGGGGGGGGGGTGGGGTGTAGCCGGTACCGTGCGAATGTCGGGAGACATGTCCGGTATTTGGCGGGGGGGGTCGGGGCTACGGCGGGAGCGCGTGGCCCGGGGCGGTGTCACGGCCGGTGCCGGGGGGCGATGCCCGGTGCCGGGGGGCGATGGCTGCCGCCGGGGGGGGGTGGACCGGTCCCCGCTCACCTCGGCGCCCCCCGGGCGGGGCGCGGCTCCAGCAGCCCCCGGGCGCGGCTCAGGCCGGCGGCGGGGCCGGGCCCAGGGCCGAGGCGCCAGAGCACTCCGCAGCAGCCGGCCCTGGACAGCGCCATCTTGGCGGGTCACCGCCCGGGGCCAAAGGGCGAAGGTCACGCGGGGGGGAGGGGCGGAGAGAGCGCGAGCGTGGGGGCACTGAGCGCTGATTGGCTGACGTGAGACGCCAGCGTGAGGGAGGGCGGAAGAGCCGCGGACCGGTCATGTGACCGTAGGCGGAAGTGGCTCCTCGGGGCCGCCGGGGCGCGAAGCGGGGCCTGGACGGGGCCGGGCCGGGCCGGGCCCCCCTCGCCCGGCCCCATTACCGGCGCCCTGGGCCCGCGGCTGGGGGCCGGGCACCCCTCGGAGCTCGGGGCCGGGTCCCCGCTGGGGGTGCCCCCTCTCCAGCGCCGCTTTAAGGCCCGCGCAGCAGCGCCGGGGGAGCCCGGGCGGGCCGCGGTGCTGTTCCGGGCTGCCCGTCCCCGTCCCGAGCCCTTGGCTTACGCGGCGCCTGATGGTTACACGTTAGGGCAGTTGGTGAAGGCAGGCGAGGTGAGTTGGGCCTCCTCTCCCCTTGTACCTGCTGCAGCGGGTGGTTGTCGCCAGAGCCGGGGGTTAAGCCCGTTCCCTGGCCCTTCGAGGAGTGCCCCTGCCCGTGGCAGGGCTGCGACTCGCCCTCAGCTGCTGCTGCTGCCTGGCCCCAGGCCCAGGGAGGGAGATCAAACCCCTGCTGCGGGTCCCCAGTGAGGGACAGTGTGGCAGGAGAGGGGCCGTGGTCCCCCCCTAGAGCTGCACAGTGCCCGCCCCAGGTGGCTCCCCCTGCTCTGCCTCAGCTTCCCTGGCACGCAGCTGCGTCCAGGCCCCAGAGCCACATGGGACACCTCCGTCTTGTCTGTCCCTCCCGCAGACAACCTGCGCGCGGAGCAACCGAACCAGTTCTGCAGCTGCCCCCGGGTAGTTTCGTATGGGTCATGTTTGCTTTCTCGATTCTAAGTGCCATAAGAAACGCCGTCAAAAGCTTTTTGGGAAACCACCGCTGCTTCTACTCCTGCCCGTAAGGTCTCCCCATTCCTTTCCCCCCAGGCATTGCTAAAACCAGGCACTATGTTGCCTCTTTCCAGATATCTGGCAACTCCTCCGTCTTCCACAAATCCTTGGGGGTGCTTTTCCCAATCGAGCCCCCTCTTCTCCCTCTGGCCGAAGCCCAGAACCTCCCCACTCCCCTCCAGCAGCCCTGGGAAACTGGTGTGTGTGGCACCGGTCACGCACGCCCATGTCTTTGCCCTCTTGCCTGGTGAGTCTTGAAGCGTCGCACATTCATCTGTTGCTTATCAGAAAAAGGCACCAGGGGCCCTTTTTACAGAGAAAAAAGGGAAAAAAAAAAAAAAAAAACACCAAACAAACGACAAACCCAGGGTTATCGCTCTGCCTCGGCGGGTTTTGGACCAGCGGGGACCGCTGATAATAGATTGTATTGATCCAAGCTGGGAAGGGATCGTGTCTTATCAGCACTGCACGTACCAGCGGCTGGAAAATGCCCAGTAAGTGCCAGTTTGGGCTCTAATCTGTCAAATGGCTCCAGTGGAGCAGAGTCCAGGCCATCTCATCTGCTAATTACTGGAGCATGTCTGATGCTCGACCAAATGGCCTTTTAATTGAGCCTCTTGGATTGATAATGTGACCCAGGCAGCACGTAACCCACCTTTCGCTCCGCGAGCCCAACACTGCCGCTCGCCACGGGGACAAGGCTCCACATCAAGTGTTCAGCCGTCCTATTAACCCACCTTAACTCGGCGGGTTTTATAGTTCTTTAATAAATGATAAGGTTGAAGCAGATGCGGTTGTTTTCGGGAGACTTTGAATTGTCTCCTGAGCTCCCCTCGGGGAACTCTGCACCGCTGGATCAGTGCGGGTGCTGAGGGTGGAGGAGAGAGGGAGGGGAGCTGGCGGGGAAGGGTGGGGTCGCCTCTTATTTAGAGAGAGGAACGCTGAGTGCGCTGTCTGCTCCCAGAAGCTGCTGAGAGAGAAGCAGGAACACCATGCCCAAGAAATACACCCTCAAGCAGAGCTCGCCCAGCTGCGAATTGGGTGAGTACCGCTAACGCCGATGCCGGCGGGCTCGCTGTCCTTGCAGGGTGGTCCTGCTGATGGGAGGCATCACCCTCATCCCAAAATACCCCGGGATTTGGGGAATAATGTACATTTTCCAGCTTCAGGCCAAAAGCTGTTGGTAAACCACCTCCTCCGAGGTTTCTCGCACCCATAGGCGCTTTCGGCATGGTGGGGGTGCCACAGTCACGCACCCACGCAGGAGCAACGCTGCAGTTTGGTTTTAATTTCCCTCTGCGATGCCTGCACTGTCAGGTCAGAGGTAAGGTTAAATCCGCAACGGTGGAGCCTCCATCTCCTGGATTTCTCCTCTTATTTTTCCAGGATTTGGTTGTTTCAGCAACATCCCAGGATTTTTTGTGTGTGCGTGTTTAAACAATAAGGAACGCGGGTCGCAAAAACTTCACGTTTGGGAAAAGCGAGGAGCTGCCTTCCCTGCTGCCGGCAGCTTTGCTCGGTGAAGGGCTCCGATTTTTAACGAGTGGCTTTTCCCACGCAGATCAGGGTGTCCTGCTCTGTGAGCCTGGATCCCCACGCGCTCTCCCATCTGTTCACGGGCAGGCCGTGCTTCCAAACGGGCGCTCCTGGTGATCTACCAAGAAATTAAAAGGTCGGGATGGTGCAGATAAGGACACGGAGTGCTCGTGTGCCGCTGGAAGCGATGCCGTGGTGCGACGGCCGCGTGCTGCTTCCCCGGCTGGCAGGTTTCTTGTGCGTCTCACCAATTAAATCTGTTGGTTTAGTTCTCAGGAAGGGGTTGCTTAAAAAAAAATTATCCTAAGTTTTCAAGGGAATGTGCAGAGTAAGAGGAATTCTGTGAAATAGCAGCATTTCTCTCTTTCTCATCTCCTTCAGATCAGGAGGAAAAAAAAGACAGAAAACCAAACAAAACCCAAATCAAGACCCTTCTCCCCCAAAATACAGACTATTCTTTGTGAGATACAGCTGCATTCAGAGATAATTAACACGTAACTCTGTCTGCAGCCATTTACCGGCAGCCAAAAATCTAGAAATTTGAGGTTTCAGCATCAAAAGTGCTGCCGAGGTCAGCAAGGTCCTGGTGGAGCCGGCGGGCTCCTGACGGATCTGCGTTTTGGGGCGGAATAAGCTGCCTTTGGAAAAAGCTCGGAGCAGGAACAGGGCCTGGCTGCGAGGCGAGCCGGGGAGCGCAGCGCTCGGTGTGTGGCCGCCACCGGGACCCGTGTCCCATCTCCCCGGTCGCACCGAGCCACGTCACGGGGTGGGCCGAGCCGAGCGGGGCCGGGCTGGCGGCGGCGGCAGCACGGGCCGGGGCATGAGGCGGCGGCGGCAGCCGGCACGGCCGGGGGCGGCTGAGGCGGTGAGCAGCGGCGGCTGGGGCGGGAGGGACCCCCCCCCACCCCGGGGTGAGCCCTGGGGGGGTCCCCTGGCTGCGCTGGGGGCGGATCCCCAGGGTGTTCTGGGATCCCTGGGGGGGTCCCTCGCACGTGCTGGGGTGGGGGATCCTCCCTGAGGGTGCTGCAGGACCCCCGGGTCAGCCGCGCAAGGGAGCTGCTGCCCCCTGCCACGGCCGGGGCTCAGGGACCCCCGTGAGCCCAGGTGCTCGGTGACTTCGGGGTGTCCCCCAGCCCCGCGGGGGGTCTCCGAGGACGGGCGCTCCTCGCCCCACCGGAACGGCTGGTGGCTGGTGTGTGCCAGTGGCTTGGCCGGCCCCGGGTTGGATGCCCCTGAGCCCCATCCTCTGCCTTCCTCCCCAGGGGCCGGGTCGCGGTAATCCTCCGGCGCGGCACCCTCCCCACGGGGCTCGGCGTGAACCCCTCCTGGGTCGCCCCAACCTCGACCCTCACGCGCCCGAGGGCTTGATGCGGTTTTATATGGACCTCGTCGCGGCGGGTGCGGGGAGAGAAGGGCTCTTAGAGCCTTGGCTCGCTCGCCGCCGCCCCGCGGAGCTCTGCCTGCCGGGGCTGAGAGCTCCGGGACGCCTCTTTGGCATCCTGTGACCACTGCAGAGTCGCAGTCGAGCGTCCCCGGGGTCCAAACTCCAGAGCCTGCCTCGGGTTATTGCGGTGGGGAGGACGATGCCGGCCAGCGGCGATGGCTCCCGGCGCGATTCTGCCGGCTGTCTGATGCGGCGCTGGGCTCGGCGAAGGTCAGCGTGACCCTGACGGGGATTCGCTTACCCGGTCTCAGCCTCACCCCGCGGAGCCGCAGTCCCGGACCAAAGTCCACGCACGTCTGCAGGCCAGAGGTTTCCTCAGAGGAGGGATGTGAGCTCTCCTGCAGCGAGCACCCCTCGTTAAACGGGCAGTGGGAACCCTCAAACGAGCTCTTCAGCGCGGGAGTCGGGAGAACGGGACTCTGCCGCCGGCGATAGCGGCGCCGTGTTCGAAGTGGGACGAGGCCTGGGGCGTTTGGGGCAATGTGATGACCCCCCCGCCCGCCCGCTCTGTGTGCTGGTCCCACGGCTCAGCCTCACTGCTCATCCCTGTTTTCCCACTTTACAGCACTTCTTAACCAAAGTTCCCACAGCCTCAGGTGCTGCCTTGTATTTTTGGAGGGTATTTTGAATCCCTGAGCCTCGTGGCTGCTGCTAGAATGGAGCTTTTCCATCAGTTTGATTTATCACACGTTGTGAAAATACTTGAAGATTCAGGTATGCGCCAGCCCCCCTCTTTCCACGCTTACAAAAAGCAGACGAGGGCGATGGGGAGCAGCTTTAGGGGCTGGCTCCTAAATCCAGGAGCCTTTGGATCGAGCAGGCTGGGGAGGAGAGCTGCTCCTTTGCCTCCAGGTGGTTGTTTCCCAGGTGCCGTTCTCCTTCCGTAGAAATAAATGCATCACGCTGTGTCTTTCTAGGAGAGTACGCTGGGATGAGCAGGGTGGGCTCGTACCCCCGTGCCTGGGCTCGGTGCCTCCATCCAGGGCATCTCCCAGCTCAGGTGCGTGGTACGGGGGTGGACAATTACAGAATCACAGAATCATTAAGGTTGGAAAAGACCTTCAAGATCATCAAGTCCAACCATCGACCCAACACCACCGCGCCCGCTATTAGTTAATTAATTAGCAGGGAACTAGTTCGTCCGACCCGGACCCGTTTAGGAGTCGGCCGAGTGAGCTGCTTCGGCGCGGCTGAGCGGGGACCTCAGCGACGGGAGCGAAGTCAATGTCACAGCCTTTTCTCTGCCTGCTTTTATCATCTCGGGTCATCGGCAGGAGTGTGGGCGAGGGAACGAGGAGGAATCCCACAGGGACAAACCCTAAGGCAACTCTCCACCAGGTCTGGGTGGAGGAAAAGGTTTCCCAGGGCCAAGACCTGGCAGTGCTGGTGCCGGCAGAGTGGTGTGGGCGTCGGGAAAGCGGGCAAGAGGTTGACCTGCTTGCGTGGGCAAGGAGTCACCCCCGTTGGGACGGTGAGTGGTTAACCGCGCTGCCTGCTCCGGTTTTGGTAGGTGTGTTGCGCTCAGGGCTGCCTGTGTGTGACTTGTATGAGCTGCGAGGAACGGGCTCGGGTTTTCAGTGTGAGCATGGAATGGCTGCCCCGGCGCTAACGAGACGTCGGCCTCAAAACCGCTCTAAAAGAGTTAACGATCGCGGCGTGCCCCGCAGGAACCGGCCAAGTTCAAAGCCTGACATCAAATGCAGAAAACTCAATCGCAGGAACCGCTCCCAGCGTGAGACAAGACTTGTCCAACAAACCCCCGTGTCTCCACGTCGAAGACGAGCAAGCGGCCGTCGGCTCCTTGGCTTTGCTGCCTTTCTGGCTGTCACGAAGCAAAGACCCGTGGGACCAAGGCTCGTAGTTCCATCAGTGAAAAGGGAGGGTGTGCACGCAAGAACGAGCCATTGTTCGCTCCCCGGGTATTGAAGGTCTAGACAACATCGCCGGTGTCTTTGCTTTTTTGATTAGAGCAACCTCATGATATTCTGCTCTTGTTTTTTTGCCTTATTCCAAGGAATATTCCTCCTGGGAAGGCGGCTGCCTTGCCCGAGGGTGAATATGGTGTATAAAGTCAAACCCACCAACGGTTACGGCAAGTATTCTACCTCCAGGAGGCAGAACGTGGCTCGGCAAGCCCACGCCTGGTGCTGAGGAATTGCGTGAAGAAGTTCAGAGGTTACGGGTGGAAGGAGTGATAAATCCCAACCTTTTTTCTCCTGCATTTTCTTTATCCTCTAATTTCATCCGCGTTGAGAGCAGCGGCAGGGTGTCCCCAGAGCCATTCTTTTAGAAGAGCACCAGACGTGGAGTCAGAGCGGGCAAAAAACATCCCTCGGGTGCGTTTTCACCGTCTTTCTCTTGACGGCTCTCCGGTTCCCGGCTGGGCTGGAAGCTTGCGAAATATTCGCACCTGGCTGCTCTTATTTGAGCTCCGTGGGAGAAGGATCTGCGGGCAGCGCTTCCAGCCTGGCACGTGTGGGAAGGCATTCCCCACGTCGGGTCGTGAACGGGCGCGTCACGAGCTCGGCAGCTGCCGGCGGAGATAGGGGAACCAATTTCGCTCCCGCCCAAGCTGGGATGTGTTTTGCAAGGAGATATTTAGGTCAGTCTCACACCGTAACGAACGTTCGCCATGTGATCTTCTTCCTCTTCCCTTTATTAATGGAGTGAGTGTTTCACGGGACTTGCTGCCAGGGTAAGCGCTGTTGCTCCCGAAGGAATTAGATTTCGGGGGAAAGATGGCTTATTGCCATCTTATTTTTATTAATGAAAGCCCTTAGGGCTGTGCTTTAAAAAGGAGCCTGTAAAGAAAGAAAAGAGTGTAAGTGTGTGCAAAGATAAAAGCTTTGCTCCAGCCTTGAGGTTGTCCCCGTCCAAGCGGGAGCTGCTGGAGGGAGAAGTCTCGGGCAGGGGCTGTGGAGGCTGGAGGGGCGGCACTTGTCCTCTCCGTGGGCCGAGGTGGCAGGAGATGCTCGCTCCCCGTTTCTCCCCGGGGCCGTGATGTGTTTAAGACCACAGCGTCGCAGCTCCCCGCGGCGGCATCGGGCATCCCGCTTCCCTCCGCGTCGTGCCGAAGGAGCCATGACTGGGCCAGCCCCACGTCCTCGCCAGCCTTCCCGTCCCCGGGCGAGCCGACCGGAGCCGCTTTCCGCCGCCCCGGTGAGGCTGGAAGAGCCGGTGACTTTAGCACCGGGGTGTCTGCTCCGCGGGAGAGGCAGAGCTGGCTCCTGCGGCCGTGGGGGAGCAGCAAAAAAAACGAGGTGGGAAATCTTACATTTTTTTGGTGAAACCTCAGCCCGCACCGGCACGGATGAATTCTCCTCACGTGCTGGTCCAGAGCAAACACTCAAGATTATTTGCGAAGTGGTGAAACTCCTTCCCCGAGCGCTGCTGGCGGGCGTGAGCGGCGAGTTGGAGGAGCTCGCGGGGCACAGCGCGTGCTTTATTCATCTCGTCGCCCTGGAGTCAAGACTCTAAAATCTAGAGTATATTTGGATAGATAGATAAATAACGATGGTAGCCCTGCCTACAAGAAACAGTATCGCTCCAGCTCCAGCGTGAAGTAACCCTCTCTGGCTTATTTTCGCGTGCCTGGCTTGGCTACAAGCCACCTTTGGGGCTGGCTCTGGAACCGGGGAATTAATCTTTGAAAACCTAAAATTGGTTTAAATCCCTTAAAAGAAATTCCTGGCTAACGTTTTCCTTTTACGCCTTCACTGAACCAATATTGCCATGTTATAAGGAAACCTGCCGTTAATATACAACGGGCTTTGAGGGAGATGAAGTGCTTTACGTACCGAACGTATATACCGTTGGTGCTCTGCCTCGTCTTTGAGGGGCCTGGCGGGGGGTTGACATTTAAAGCCCGGAGGACCCCAACTTCATCCAAAGTCCTGTACCGGCTCCCGGTTCCTTCCTGCGTGGGGTTAGGTTTAAAAATACGCCGTCATGAAAGAGTTAGCTCATGCCCTTAAAAGAAACTTCAGACACCCTGCAAAGGGTGCGGCGCAGAGGTAATAATCGTGCCTGGAAGGGGAGGGATGGTATGTCATTTTTACACATAAAGGAAATTCCACTCTTGTTTCCTTAGCCGGAGTTTCGCAACCGGCACTGTCCTAAGCCTGGTGTCGTGTTGGTTTGCCCGGTCAGTCCACTCGCCCCTTCTTCGTGCTGTTGCAACAGGAGTTTCCAAGCAGAGCCCGGGCAAAACGCTCCCTCCCAGCCCTGCAAGGCTCTTCAAAGCTGGAAAAGGGCCCGGGAAGTAAATCCGTCCCTGCCAGGAGCTGTTGGTTCAGTTGGCTCTCTTCTTTTATTCTCCTGCTTGACGGGTTGTTTTTTTTCCTCCTCTCCTTTGCAGCCAACGTGGCCGATCTGAACCGGTTTCCAGGCCACTGGAAGGGTCCCAGCATGGGGAACTCGGACACGGACCGGAAGGCGTCCTACGGTGAGGCTCCCGTTGTGGCACAGCGCATTCGCTCTCATACATCCACCTTCCATTTCATTAATTCCTTTGTCTTGCAAAAACCACCCCAAGGGTTCGGCGTGCCCGTTTGCCGCTTGATTATCGTAGTGGACACAAACCCTCAGGCTTTTGAGATGGCCCCAGCAGCAGATTTACTGGTCCCAGGGCTCGCTCAGCCTTGCTTAACTAGACGAACCAGCCTGTCTTCTGCAGACCCATCTCTCACCTGCCCGCACACAGGCAAGGAGCTCTAAGCCATTATGTAAACGGGTCTGCGGCAGCGCAGGCAGCCCTGCGAGCTGTTTGGGAGGCAGGGAAAAAGGAGGAGCGATCGACTTCGGTTCACCCTGATGATGCAATAGGAAACTTGGTAAAAGAGCTGGCCTTGGGTTTAGTCCTCCTCTTGCGAAGGCTGGGCGCTCGGGACGCGTGCGGCTCTTCGGCTCGTAGAGCGAGATGCCACGTAGGGAGAGCAAAAGTGAGTACTGGCTCAATTCAGGAGAGGGGGCTTTTCGCTGGAGGTGGGTAAGGGCGGAATCGGGTGGTCTTACAAGTCTTAACATGTAATCTGTGGGAATTTTCCTTGCTGCAGTAACCCCGCACACCTTCCTCACGAGTTAAATTTAGAAAAGTGTCCTGAAAATTCATCAGGGCTGGCTCTCCCGCCTGCCTCTCGTGCTGTAGGAGAAGGCAAAACTGTCGGGCAGCTTCCTGACTGTCACTTGTTTCCAAACAAGTGCTGCATTGTGCGTTCCCTGGGTAGGAACAGGATTCCGCAGGGTAGCCGGGTCCTTCCAGGACTAAACTTCTCGCAGACGCTCCGTTCAGCCAGGAGAGTTTGGGGTTAATGCTCTCTGCAATGGTGCCGAAATAGCCGCAGGTTTCTCTTGGATCTGGCTTGTTCAGTCCCGGTTAATGATTACGGTGGAACTGCGGGGCTGCCGTTAGGTCGCACGGTGCCCCGTGACGGCTTTCGTACGATTAATCTGAATAAATGAGCTGCCAGCTAACCAGCTTCCTCCCACCGTGCGGGAGAGGGAGAGCCTGGGCGAGGTGGTGTGGTCTCCCAGGGTGGGTTTACAGCAGTAGGTGTTATTTTCGTTTGATTATGGCCTAATTAGCCTAATTAGCATTAGCTGCGAGGGCAGAACGCGCTCATTTTGCTCTGCCTGTGGGTCTTGCCGGGCCCCTGCCAAGTTTTTCCGCGTTTCCAGGGACCCTCGCTCACTCCTCCTTCCTTTTCTGCTTCTCTTTCCCCCCGGCAGAGGATGCTTCAGGGGAGCACGGGGAGGTGGTCAGCACGATTTCCAGCAGCATGAACCCGCTGCAGGCGCCGGACGCCTCCTCGGAGCCCTTCACCACCTACTTTGACAACAAGATTCCCATTCCCGAAGATGAGACGGTGAGTGCAGCTGGGCCCTCCTCCGCTCGCTCCGATGGGAAAATCCCGTAGGAAAAAATCTGCCGGCGCATGAGTCGTTCCGCTGGGCGCCGGTTCCCCTTCTTGCCTAGAAGCAGCCGGGCTGCTGGACGGGGACCTGGGAGCGACGAGGGTCCCGTCGCCGTGGAGTTAATGATTCATCCCTCAGGGTTTGTCTCCTTCAAGAAACTCGGGGCAGCGAGATCTGCTAAAGAGCAGAGAAATGTCTCGCTGGTAGCCCCAGGGGAGGGGACCTGGGTTCTTTGTTCCCTTATCAAGGGAAGGGAGCAAGAGTGCTTCAGCTGGCCCTTGTAGCAGCACTGTCCGCTTTGCAGGGGGTGCGGGTGCCCTCTCCCCTTTTGATTGAGCAACAAGGCAGCATTTTGGGCTGCAGGCACAGCAGGATTCATCTCCCCCCCAGCTTTACACGAGCATGTCCTTGGCTGTCCCAGCGTCTGCTCCTAAACTCTTTAGGTTAGGACCAGAGATTTCTGCAGAGTTTAGGATGGGATTAAAGGACAGGCTGATCCTCCCAGCGCCGCTTTCTGTTGTGGCGGTGAGGAAATGAAAATCAAACCCCGGCTGTCTCTTGCCATTTTTTATGCCTGCTGGCGGGGGTGGTTCGTGGGGACGACGCGTCCCCTCTGTTAGGAGGGGGCTCCGCTGCAGGGCTGGCGTCTGACGTCTCGATCCTCTCTCCCCTTCAATAGCACTCGTGCTTTAGTTTCCGCAAGCTCTGGGCTTTCACGGGGCCGGGCTTTCTGATGAGCATTGCCTACCTGGACCCGGGCAACATCGAGTCGGATTTACAGTCCGGGGCTGTCGCAGGATTTAAGGTCAGTGTGGAAAAAACCTACAGATTAAGCGCTGTAAGTCGTGTAAACCGTCCGTGTTTTAGGGCAGGGAGTGCCGATAGTGCTGCTGAGCTGAAAACACCTCCGAGGAGAAGGGGAGAGCGAGGCGCTCTCGTATGCCCCCTCCGGCAGTGACTCCTGGCTTTATATGCGTTTGGAACCTTCCTGTGCCAGCTCTGGGCACCTAAAACAGCCTCCGAATGTCAATAATGTGTATTTTAAAAGGCCTGGGATTCCCAAAGGGCCTGCGGGGCGCAGGCGTCCTAAGGGACCTGGGACCTCGTTCGCCGCCGTCGTTTCTTGCTGCCCCGGCGCACCCACTGCTGCCTTCGTGTCTCCCTCAGCTGCTCTGGGTCCTGATGCTGGCGACGATCATCGGGCTGCTCCTGCAGCGGCTGGCGGCGAGGCTGGGCGTGGTGACGGGGCTGCACCTCGCCGAAGTGTGCAACCGGCAGTACCACAAGGTGGGTAGGAAGAGGCCCCTCGGGCAGTCCCGTGGTTCTCCCACCTGGGGCTGGCAGGTCTCACGGGACTCGTTGAAGCGTCGCCGTTGCCCGCTCGGTGCCAAATCCTCCTCGGGAGAAAGCGCTCCTCTTGCCAAAATGTATTTTCATCGTCGCATCTTGCTTTGCTGTCCGAGAAACTGGGGGATTCAACTGATTCCTTCTGGTTTGGCTCGCAGTTGGAAGAAAAGTAGATTTAGAGGAAGATTTTAATTGTAGCCCTAACTAGCCCCAGCGAGGGGCTCGTTAAGAACCTGGGGTGTTAGGAGAGCAGATGGGGGACGCTTCAGGTCCCGTTTGGGATGGGATGAACTTCCCCATCTTGGAAAAAGGAAAGCACAAGGTGGGAGGCGGGGTGAATGTCCTGCCAGAGTCAGGAATACACCCCAGGGCTTCAGCTTTTCTCTTCGGGCTGCTGCCTCCCGAAGCCGAAATCCTTGTCGCTTCAATAAGCTCAAGGACTCATGAGGAGAGAAATGACCCTTTAGAACAAGACCTGGCTGTTACATTTCCCCGCTTAAGAAATGTCCCCGGCGTGTGTAAGAAAGGGCTCTGCGTCTCGCTCAGCTGAAGATGAGTAAGGCTGTGCCTTGGGAAAGGGCTGTGGGGAAGTCAGTGATGTCCCAGCTGCAGTTTGATGATTCTCATCCAACGCCTGAGACTTTGTCATTGGTCTGATCGTGTGAAATCTCTTCCGATGCTCATTTCCAACGCCCCGGTACACAGAAACGTCCAGTCTCACTCTCGCAACACGCGGAATGTATTGAGGCGAGTAAGTCGGGTTATATAAGTGACCCGGGAGCCTTCTCCCGTGGTTGCCACAGGTAACCTGGATTTCTGCTCTGGACCGGCCATCAAGTGGCGATCGTCAACGTGTTTTCCACACCGCAGTCGGGGAACGCAGACCGTTCCTGAACGCACAATCGCCACCGCCCTGTGCTCATCTAGAAAATTAAAGGGAGAAGACGTTTTCCTTCTTTTTAATGGTGTTGGATATTTCTTTACCTCTAGGTTCCTCGGATTATCCTGTGGCTGATGGTCGAACTCGCTATCATTGGATCCGATATGCAAGAAGTCATTGGCTCGGCGATTGCTATTAACCTCCTGTCTGTGGGGAAGTAAGTTGGGTTTGTCGTCAGAGGGCAGCAGGAAATGAGTGCTCCCCTCTAGGATTAAGAAAGTGACACCGTGTGTGCCAAAAAAGGCTCATTTATTTCCTATAAATCTTCCCAAATAAGCTCTTTGTGGAGGGTGATTCATCGAAGCTGTGCTAGCTCTCTTAGATGACTCAGCCTTTGGTGCCTGTTTTTTTGGGGGCTATAAGGAGAACTGCGAGTTCTGGCTTTATCTGAGCTATAACTGATACACGCCAAAATTGGGCTGCAGCTTTCCTGGCAAATTTTATGTTCCCAATAAAGGACTACCAGAAAGATGTCCTCGTTGGCCAGGAAGGTTGGAAATACAAACGTAGCAGGAAGCTACAATTTTGTACCAAGTGGCTATTAAACATCTCGCTCGCTCCTGTCATTCCCAGTGTGGACGTGGGAATCTAGAGGACGTCCTAGAGGACGTGGGAATCTTCTCGAGATTCCGGGAGAGAGCTCCTATCCGAGCTGTTTGTGCAGAGAACAAACCCACGGTCCCTTGCCCCGTGCAGTCAAACGTCTCATCAGACTGCAAACGAGCCCTTGGACAATGCGGTTCCATCCCCAAACAAGTGCCCTAAAGAAAAAGAGATTTTGGACGCTGAAGCGTCGTGGCTGGCGGTCGAGGTGGAAGTGGTTTGTAAGCTGATGTCTGCTCGTGCCCGTCTCTCGCAGGATCCCGCTGTGGGGCGGCGTGCTCATCACCATTGCTGACACGTTCGTGTTTCTCTTCCTGGACAAATACGGTAATTTTTCCTCCCAAATTCCAGAAACGAAATCTGAGATTTTTAAATCAGCTTTTCTCAATTTGCTGGTGGTCCTTTTCCTTCTCACAGGCTTGCGAAAACTGGAAGCATTCTTTGGGTTTCTGATTACCATCATGGCTCTAACGTTTGGCTACGAGGTAACTTCACCGTCTCTCTCTGCGCTTCCACCAGCTCTGTTTGGTGACGTGTTCCCTCTCCCCCGGCACTGCTCCCGTGCCCAAACAGCACCAAAACGCTTGAAAATAAAGACATTTGAGGGCGGGTCTCTGTTCCCGATGTGCGGCTCGGACCCTGGCCAGCAGCGTGGGCTCTATCGAGCGCTGCGTCTCCGACGTGGAGACCAGCACGTACAGCTCAGCGCAGCATCCTCAGTTTTTATTAAACAGCAGGCGGTTGCCATGTTGTGGTTTTGCTTTTTTTACCAAAACGGCCACGTTTTGCCTTGCGAGTCTCTTCAAACGGGCAGCCGTGCGATGCACGTCACCCTCCAAACGCCCGTGTTTCTTTTCTCTCTGTGCCCAGTATATCACCGTAAAACCCAACCAGGAGAAGCTGCTAAAAGGGCTGTTCGTCCCGTACTGCCAGAACTGCGGCACGACCCAGCTGGAGCAAGCCGTGGGAATCGTGGGCGCCGTTATCATGCCGCACAACATGTACCTGCACTCCGCCCTGGTCAAGGTACGCGGCTGAGCCGCTTAACGTAGAAAGCGTGTACGGCGATGGCACGCTGGGAGGCCCGAAAGACTCGAGCAGCCTCTGGCAGTCTGCTTGAAGCATTTAATTCGGTGGGGATGTGGCAAACCCCCTGAAGGAGGCTGGTTGGGTCCCGGGCACAGGGAAAGCCGCGAGAGCTTTGGGACACGCGTCCTTTACGTGTGGATGTAGGACCAGAAGCGCGCGTCTCGCGGCTAGCGCTGCCACGCTGGCAGAACCGGCCAGTGCTCGTTCTGCAAATATTGAGGTTTGCTTTTCATGCCCTCCAGCGTGTTCCCACTGTCAGTTTAATAATTACAGGTATAAGTAATACAATAGCGAATTCCTGTTTCTCAAGCCTGCTGTTGTCACCATCCCCTTTTCAGTCCCGGCAAGTGAACCGTGCAAACAAGAGGGAAGTACGAGAAGCTAATAAGTATTTCTTCATCGAGTCCTGCATCGCTCTCTTTGTCTCCTTCATCATTAACATCTTTGTTGTGACCGTCTTTGCCGAGGCTTTCTTTGAAAAGACGAACGCGGATGTGGTGAGTTGGGGCTGGGACTCCGCTCCTCGCGGCCCGGCTGACGCCGAACCGTGGGGCCGTTGGAGCAGTAACGGGGACCGTGTGAGTGGAGGGGCCGCTCCGAGCCGTATCAGTGCCCTGGGTCAAGCAGAGCCCGTATATTCTGTGCCTAAAGTGGGAAAAAAAGAACAGGGATGCCGATTATTTCCGTTTAAACCAGCCTGGAGAGGCACCCAGCACCTTGGGACCTGCAGCACCCGCTGCTCCTCGTCTGCGGCCTTTTCTGCTCGTCCTCGCTTCTCTCTCGCTGAGCAAACCCAACATCCCGCCCCTTCGTGTCGTTGCAGAACGGCGTCTGCGTGAACGCCAGCAGCCCGCACGCCTCGCTCTTCCCAAACAACAACAAGACGCTGGAGGTGGATATCTACAAAGGGGTGAGTGACCTGCGGGGCGCGGTGGCCTCGTCCCCGCCAGCCTGGCGTCCTTCTCTGTTAGCGGCCGTTGCTTTTGGTATACGGAGAGTGTTGAAGCCGGGACCCGTAACGGGATCGCCGGAGACAGAGCTGGAGGAGACCCCTGGGGATCCTCGAGCCCGGCCCCTTGACCAAGAAAAATTATCTATCCCTTTGCTCATAGTCCCGCGTCTAACCTGACCCCAGAGACTCCCCGTCCCTCTGCTCCCTCTTTTATTAGCTTGGACGTGACACAGTTTTCCCTCGCATCCATCCTGAACCTGCTTTGTTAAAACTGCAGCCCGTGGGGTATTGCCTTATCTGCTGCCGGCGTGGGGAAGGCTTTTCCCTCTGCTGCACATGGATTATTCCTTCTCTTCCAACTCAGCGCCCGTGATTAATCTGGTCACAAGGGAATTCGCCCGCTCGTTCTTATTCCCGCTCTCAGATGTGGGACTGAGCTGACGTGAGACTGCAAATCTCTGTTCCAGGGCGTCGTTCTGGGCTGTTACTTCGGCCCTGCTGCTCTCTATATCTGGGCGATCGGGATCCTCGCTGCCGGCCAGAGCTCAACGATGACGGGGACCTACTCCGGGCAGTTCGTCATGGAGGTAATTAGCACTCTGAGCAGCTGCCTGCATCCCTGTTCTCTCTGCTCCTGAGCCTTTAGAACCAATATTGATGATTCCCCTTCCTTGGACCCGCAGCTCTTGCTGGAAGCTCCAGAAAACTCCCTGGTGTGCCTTTCAAACAAATCAGCTTTTGATCCTGCCCTGAGCCCCTCTCTTCCTGCTGCCCTTGGTGTCTCCTTGCCCTTTTCACCCGCAGCGGCTCTGGTTTTTCTGCAGGGCTTCCTGAACCTGCGGTGGTCCCGTTTTGCCCGGGTGCTGCTGACCCGCTCCATCGCCATCACCCCCACCCTCTTCGTTGCCATCTTTCAGGACGTCGAACACCTGACTGGCATGAACGACTTCTTAAATGTTCTTATGAGCCTCCAGGTGAGCAGCAGTACCCGGTTTGGGGGTGAGGCCGAGGAGAACATCTAGCGCTGAATATTTCAGCTTCTGGTGCCTCAGGGTTTGCGGGAGCCGCTGAGCAGAGCGAGTTACCGTCAGGAGATCCCAGGGTCTGAAATTGCTTCCTTCTTCCAGCCAGAGGAAGTCCCTTTGACTCGCTTTACAATAGCTTTGGGGAAATGCTGTCAGAGAGGAGCAAGCCTTGGACGTTTGTCCGTGCTGAGATAATCACAACAATTTCCGCTCTGCATTTACTTCTCTATTTTCTTGCTTTATTCCAGCTTCCGTTCGCTTTGATCCCTGTCCTGACATTCACCAGCCTGCCCAGTGTCATGAACGATTTTGCCAACGGATTGTAAGTACGAAGGCAATCGCCTCCGAGCAGGAGACGGCGTGTCGCTCGCCTCCGGCACACGTTTCGTTCCTCTCCTCGCCTCGTGGCCTCGACCATCTCCTCCGACCGCACGAGCGGCCCCTCCGCCTCACCCCGTTTTGCTCGGATTTTGCTCGCAGGTTCTGGAAGATCACTGGCGGCGTGCAGATCTTCGTGATCTGCAGCATTAACATGTACTTCGTGGTGACCTATGTCATGTCCCTGAACCACCTGGCTTTGTACATCGGGGCTGGAATCCTCAGCGTGATCTACCTGTCCTTTGTGGCGTATTTGGTAAGTCTGGTTCAAGCTGAGACTCCTTGTAAGCAGAATAAGCCGACGGATTTATTTTCTCACCATTATATTAATATTGTCACCTTTCACAGACATTAAAGTCGGCCACAGGGTCAGAACAAAGGGGAAGCTGAGGCTTTTGCAGCCAGATTTGCTTGGGCATCTCTTCTGTGCTGCGCCTACTAACCCACGGGGCCTTTCTCCTGCTTTTTCGACCGTCTCTTTAGCAATTCACCTGTTGGCTGTTCCCAAAAAGGCCTCGACTTAATGTCGCGGCGGGTGAAAGGTTGGCGGAGACGTTGGAATGACGCGTGGTTCCTCTGTATATTGCCAGAGGTGTAGAATCACAGAACGATCAGACAATCTCAGGAGGGTTTGGGTGGGAGGGACCTTTTGAGGCCATCTAGTCCAACCCCCCCCATGAGCAGGGACATCTTCAACGGGACCAGGGTGCTCCGAGCCCCGTCCAGCCTGACCTGGGATGTCCCCCGGGATGGGGCATCTCCCACCTCTCTGGGCAACCTGGGACAGGGTTTCACCACCCTCATGGTGAAACATTTCTTCCCTATATCCAGTCCAAATCTCCCCTCTTTTAGTTTAAAGCCATCACCCCTTGTCCTATCGCTACAGGCGCTGCTAAAAACCCCGTCCCCATCTCTCTCCCCAGCCCCTCTCAGCCCTGGCAGCTGCAGGAAGGTCTCCCCGGAGCCTTCTCTGCTCCAGGCTGAGCCCCCCCAGCTCTCCCAGCCTGTCCTCCCAGCAGAGCTGTTCCAGCCCTCGGAGCGTTGCTGGGGCCTCCTCTGGCCCCGCTCCAGCAGGTCCGTGTCTCTCCTGTGCCGAGGGCTCCAGAGCTGGACGCAGCACTGCAGGGGGGTCTCCCCAGAGCGGGGCAGAGGGGCAGAACCCCCTCCCTCGCCCCGCTGGCCACGCGGCTTTGGGGGCAGCCCAGGACACGGGTGGCTTCTGGGCTGCAAGCACACGTTGCTGGCTCATGTCCAGCTTTTCACCCACCAGGACCCCCAAGTCCTTCTCCATGGGGCTGCCCTCCATCCCTTCACCCCCAGCCCGTGCTGGTACTGGGGGCTGCCCTGACCCAGGGGCAGGACCCTGCACTTGGCCGTGTTGAACCTCACGAGGTTCGCATGAGCTCCGCTCTCCAGCCTGTCACAGCCCCTCTGGATGGGTCCCATCCCTCCAGAGCATCAGCCGCCCCACTCCGCTTGCCGCCATCCGCAAACTGGCTGAGGGTGCCCTCCATCCCGCTGTCCATGTCCCCAGCAAAGATGTTCAATAATACCGGTCCCAGTATGGACGCTGAGGGACCCCACTCCTCACCGGCCTCTGCCTGGCCATCGAGCCGTTGACCACAACCCTTCGAGGGCCACCACCCAGCCAATTCCTTTCCCACCCAACACTCCACCCGTCAAATCCCTCCATGGTGCCCGTCAGCGCTTGTCTCCCTCTAACCCCCACCCGTATTACTTCAGATGACGATTTATTTACCGTGAAGCGCGCGCTAACCCTGAAAACAAGCAGAGCCTGCGTCTCTGTCATATCCCGCGGCGTTCCTGATCACCGGCGCCTTCTTTAATTGCAGAGCTGGCTGTGTCTGATCGCTCTGGGAGTCTCCTTCCTGGCCTGTGGGAAAACGGTAAGCGTCACCAGGACACTGCTGACGGAAGAGTCGCCGTCTGACTCCGCTAAGTAGACGCGGTGTCCGTACGCAGCGAGTAGCCATCAGAGCCAGTGCGTTTCTATGGTTTACCGTGTGAACATACACAAACGTATCTGCGGTTTGCACAGGGAACGCGTTGCAAAAGCGGAAGGAGATAATAATAATAATCAGATGTACATATTGGGAAACGTGTCGCTGCTGAAATACTCAAAAGTTGGATGTTTTCTTTGCTGAACGCCTCTAATCACGCCTGTAAGGAGGAGCGTTCCGCCGGTTGTGCAGTGCAGGAGCTGCCTGTTTGCCAGACGCT
The DNA here is from genome assembly GCF_964289735.1 of Phaethon aethereus. Lineage (NCBI taxonomy): Eukaryota > Metazoa > Chordata > Aves > Phaethontiformes > Phaethontidae > Phaethon > Phaethon aethereus. The sequence continues at coordinate 1,465,131 of NC_138605.1, forward strand.
GACACACTTCGTAGCGCGGAGGGAAGCACGCCGTGCCGCAGGCTGACTCCGCTTCCCGGCTAACCCTTGCCTCCGGCCTCTTTGACGTTTTTGCATTAACACCGGCGGACTCTCTCGTCCCGTAGCATTTTAAACCCGAAACACTGAAGCTGCAGGTAATTCCTGCTTCTGCACCGGAGAATCTGGAAAAATAAGCTAGGAGATTCAAAATGCACCTTTTGGGCGATGTTTGAAGATGCTCCTGCCGCTGACACTAGACAAAGCGTGACACTACATCCAGAGTCTACCTCTGCGGTCAGATTGCGGCTGCCGGTCGCGATCTGACTGGATTTGATTTTTCTTTTTCTTTTTTTTTCCACTTGAAAATAACTTCTAGTTCAGAGCGGGGCTGATCGCGATGCGCAGCTTCCACGAGGGCAGGATGACGTGAGGACAGGAAACCTCAGCATTCGTATTGTCCTTCAGCTGCTTTTTTTTTTTTGTTTTGACTCGCCTGGCACGTGATTTTGGTGGTCAGCAAAGGAAACGAGTTGTAATGTTTATGGTTATTTATGGGGTTGTGACTTTATTCCCGAGGTATGTGATTAATGGAAACGCTCTTTCAAGTTCTCAAAAATCCCTTGGTTTATGGCTCAAAGTGTCACCTCGCAGAGGATGCCTGTAGCCTTCTCCAGGGGGGTCATCACCATAACACAACTCCGGGTTTTTATTTGTTGATCCTGCTTGGCCCTGATTTAAATTCACTGCAAAACCTTTCTCCTTGCCCTTCTCGTTAGCGTGTAATGAGTTTCCGTTACTTTTTCGGGAGAAGCCTTCACCTGGAAGGCGACCTAAGTCCGATGTAGCCAATTCGGATAGAGAGAACGGTACGTTTTGCTTCTGCGGTTAGAAAAGCTCGTCTGTCGTTTCTCCCAGCATCGGATGCGATTCGAGGTTACGTCCCGCGCCGCGGGGTGGCTTTCGATGGCTTTGGTCGTGAAAACCGGGAGTCGGAAGCCGTAAACCAGGGTTTATTTAACGAGGTTTCTCTTCTCCCACCATCCGGAAGCCGTGGCTGGCTGGCAGGGCCGAGGCACAGCTCCACAAAGGGGTTTTTAGGTACCAGAATGCTTTTGTGGCTTCAAAAAACCCGCGTACGGGCGGTTTGGTGTGTCGTAAACAACCTCTGCTCCCGATCGCCCGCTGCCTCGGAACCGACGCCGCGAGAGCTCGGCAACGGGCTCTGCCGGTGCCGGCTCGGCTCTGCCGGGCTCCGCTGCCGCTTCGCAACCTTCCCCCTCCGGAGCAGCGAACGCGGCTTTTTCCCGGCCCGGGCAGTGGTTTATTTTGGAGAGTTTGGTCAGGACTGCCCAGTGCGGCGGCGTTAAGAGGTTGGGCTCCAGCCCTCGTCGTTAACGAGGTTTTCTCAAGAAATTCATCCCCTCCTTCGGCGTTTCGCGTGTGCCCTCTAGTCCCGGGCAGGGAATCGCTCAAAGCCTCGGAGAGAGGCGATCCGCGGGCGGCGCGGTTTGGGCTTGGCTTTTGATTCCCATTTCTTTTCTTGTTATGAACAAACCCCGGCTGTGCCGCGCCGCGCGCTCGCACGGAGCTCGTCTGACGCGAGCGGGAGGCGAACGGCGCGGTCGGGGGCAGCGCGCTCACGTTTTGAGCTCTCGGTAGTGTTTTAGCTGTCGCTGCCCGAGTTTTTGGGGAATTTTATGATGCCGACGACACGTTTCTTAGAAGCAGGTGACAAAACTCAAAGCACAGCTTGAAAACTCCGTTTTAATTACAGGCAGGATCGTTTACATTATTCCTACCCTTTACCAAACCAGCTGAACTTCGCTCGCTCCCTCCTCGAACCGAGCAAGCATTAAGATGCAAAGTATTTCTAGTTTTCAAATTATTAGTTCAAAAATTCCAGCGGGATTTAACCCCTCTTTTGAAACGCTCGCAGGTTCCGTACCTATTTCCACAAAGAAAAAGCTAGCGCGGTCGTTGGCCGTGGGAATTAGCGGTTGTTGGACCGGAGGCGTGTTTGCGGCCGGCCGGCCTCGGCCGACGGGCTCTGTAATCCCGCTGTATCGATCCCTCCCGTTTTCCTGTATTCGGGATTTTTGTACGGTGTCAGAGGAGATTCTCCCGGCTGCTCTGCTGAATTAAGAACTTTAAGGCGGTAGCTCCGTGCCAGAGCCTCTGGATCGAGTTCTCAGTCTTGGCTTCTGCTCCTTGTGAAACTGATTTTAAGTTTTCCCCCCCCCCCGTATCTGCCTTTGAACCAGTTTGTACAAACTACCTTCTCGATTAAAAGACAGATACTTTTTCAACTTGGCTTCTTGGGTCTTTTTTTGGGGGGGGGAGGCATGGGGGTCTGCTCCAAATCGCTGGCGATACCTGGCTGTAAAGGAGACCCCCCCGACGGTCCGATGCCCGCGGACCGTGCCGGCAGGACGAGCTCCCGGAGCGCCGCGCCGGCACGTTCCCCGTCCCCGCGGGATCCAGACCCTCCGGCCTCCGTTGTATTTGCTCCCGGCTTCCCCGCGAGCAGGTCCGCTGTGACCGTGTCCTCCGCCGAGAGCGAAGGATCGTGTCGCCGGCAGCCACGCGGTGCTTTCCGCGCTGGGATTTCTTCGGCGGGATCCCGCACACGGCGCACGCGTCCTGCCCCGCTCTTACGGTGTCGGCTTTTCCGCCCCTCGGTGCTGCGTTGCTCCCGTCCGCTCCTCGGCCAAACTCTCTGCTGCGCTGGAAAAAAAATATTTTACTGTTTTTAATACTCCCCAGAGCCTTTCCTTTAGCTGCCGCTGAGCCCGGGTGCAGGTCTGGACTATTTACGGCAGAGGGAAGCGGGAGAACCCGGTCAGATCGTGGCACGGGAGGCCGGAGGGACGAGCTAATTCGTCTCTCGTGGTCTAAAATTCTTCGGGGAAAACGCTGGTAGCGGCAAAGTTGCCGCCTCGCTGCGTCCCCCCGCTCCTGCCTCGAACGCCGGCTCCTGATCCGGAGGCTGGAAACCGGCGTCGCTCCGAGCGCCGCCAGCTTCCCGCTCCCGTGGGCCGGAGGCGGGCGCTCGCGGGGGGTTTAATCCGTGTTTTATTAATCTGTCGTCCCGCCGCGGCGCTCGGGGAGAGCCAAAGCCCTTTGGGGTTTGTTCCTATCCGGTAAGGAACGCTCGTGGTAAGTCTCGCTCCGTTAAACCCTTGCGCCCGGACGTTCTCTGCCCACGTCCCACCTCTGGGAGGAGGCGGGCGACCACCCCGCAACGTGTTCTCTTAATTAACCGACGTGTGTGATCAGTTCGTGCCAATTAAGGCTCGTCTACACCTAAAATTTAATTCAAATCGCGAAGGAATTTAATTTCAGCCAACGGAGGGGACGCCCTGCGGAAGAGAAGGGCTAGTCTAGAGCATCACCGCGCGTCGATCCCTTACGGTGGATCGATTTATTAATAAATAGAAGTAATATTCCTGCTGCGTCAAGTTCTCCCTGCTTAATAACCCCTAATTAACGAAGGCACGGCACAAGCCCATGCCGTAAGCGACGGCCAGCACGGCGCGGCAGCAGGACGGCCGCCTCGGCTTCATCCGAGCACGGCGTCGCTTTCCCGTCGCCATCAGCTGCGCCGCGGCCTCGGTGATTCCCGCGATGCTCCCCGCAGATTAATTAAGCGCCCGCAATTACCTAGCACCGTTAGCGCCGCCGCGAATCTCAGCAGGGCTCAAATACTGATTTATTTTACTCTCGCGTGAAAAAGTGGCTTAAACACTGTGTCCGTTTGACCACCCGCGACTAGAAAACCGAGAAACCCCAAAGCTGCGGGTTCTGCAGGTGGAAACCCTGCCCAGCTCGGGCTTTGTTAAACCCTGCCCAGCTCGGCCTTCGTTAAAGCCTGCCCAGCTCGGGCTTCGTTAAACCCTGCCCAGCTCGGGCTTCGTTAAAGCCTGCCCAGCTCGGGCTTCGTTAAAGCCTGCCCAGCTCGGGCTTCGTTAAACCCTGCCCAGCTCGGCCTTTGTTAAACCCTGCCCAGCTCAGCCTTCGTTAAAGCCTGCCCAGCTCGGGCTTTGTTAAAGCCTGCCCAGCTCGGCCTTCGTTAAACCCTGCCCAGCTCAGCCTTCGTTAAAGCCTGCCCAGCTCGGGCTTTGTTAAAGCCTGCCCAGCTCGGCCTTCGTTAAACCCTGCCCAGCTCAGGCTTCGTTAAACCCTGCCCAGCTCGGGCTTCGTTAAACCCTGCCCAGCTCGGCCTTTGTTAAAGCCTGCCCAGCTCGGGCTTTGTTAAACCCTGCCCAGCTCGGACTTTGTTAAACCCTGCCCAGCTCGGCCTTCGTTAAAGTCTGCCCAGCTCCACCTTCATTAAACCCTGCCCACCTCAGGCTTTGTTAAACCCTGCTCAACTCAGGCTTCCTTTCACCTGGCTCAACTTGGGCTTTGTTTAATCCTGCTCACCTTGGGCTTCGTTAAACCCTGCTCAACTCGGGGTTTGTTTAATCCTGCTCACCTTGGGCTTCGTTAAACCCTGCTCAACTCAGGCTTCATTAAACCCTGCTCGACTCAGGCTCCCTTTCACCTAGCTCAACTCGGGTTTTGTGTAATCCTGCTCACCTTGGGCTTTATTAAACGCTGCTTAACTCAGGTTTTGTTTAATCATGCTCCACTCGGGTTTTGCTCAACTGGGCTCAGCTTAGACTTTGTTAAACTGGGGTCAACTCGGGCTTTGTTTAACCCTGCTCAATTTGGGCTTTGCTAAACCAGGCTCAACTCGGACTGTGTTAAACCCCACCCAACTCGGGCTGTTCCCAGCTCTAACTCTTGTCCTTCGCCTCTTCCAGCACCGCCTGGGATTCGCCGCCCACCCCGAGCTCTTCCTCCTCAACAACGTCGACGCAGACGCGCTCGTCACCAGATGATTCCGGCCGCCGCAGCCGTAAGGATAGAACCGGTTTTAACAGAAACCCTTCTTGTGCCGCAGAAAACCCTCCTCCATCACTCGAGCTTAGCACAGAACCGGGCACACGGTTGAGGGTTGTGAGCGGAGCCCGGGATTTCTTCCGGGGAGGACGGCGGGATCAAACCGTCCCGGGAGCGGCGAGAAGAGCTGCGGAGCCGGCGCCTCGCGGCGGCCACGGCGGAAGATCCCGGGTCTAAACCACGACACCGCCGCTCTTGGGGGCTTGCGTTTAGGTACCTCAAAAAGTTTCCCTCCCCCTTTTTTTTGCCCCAAAGAGTCGATCTGATCTGGGAAGTTGGATTCATTGATATTTTTCTGATTTCGATGCAAATTTCGCCTGGTTGGGAGAGCTGGTGCGGCGCTAATCATTTTTTTTTTTTTCCTAATTTGGGGAAAATTCCAGGTTTGGAAAACCGGGCGGGGGCAGAGATTCATTACTAGCGGTTTTCTAGAGGGGGTGCACTCAAATTAAGAGGAACGAGCGAAACGGCGGTGAGAAGCCACCCAGAAACCCGGGTTTCGTGGCCAGCGGCGCGACCCCCCGTCCCTCTCTACGCCCACCGGGTAATTATGGCCGGTTTTGCCGTAGCACCCGGCCGCACCCGACCTCCTCCGCGTGAAGATCTCCCGCTCTCAAGCCGGCGGCCACTTCTCCTTCCCGCGGGCGCTTTTCCCAGCCCGGAGCTGATTCGGCGCCGGCATCTACCTCTGCGCAGGCAGCGGCGAAGCTCCTGTTTTCCGAATTTCAATGAAAAAGTCGAATTTGGCCGCCAAGCTCCGTCCTGCGCCGGCCCTTCGCCCCGTAAAAGCCGAGCGGCTTCGTGCAGGCGGGACGGAGCCGTTTTTCCGGCATTTTCTGAAGTTTCGGGTGCTGCCGGGCCCCTCCCGGAGCCCAAAACCCATCCTCAGACGGAGTTCAAGGTCAGCGGGCTCCACCGGCGACGCGCTTTTTACCCCCCGCCTCACTCCTCTCTCTTTTATTTCGGTTGATTTGTTCTGAGCCCCGGACCGAGGGTGGTTTTAGATGGTGTATCGTGCCTTTCCTTTAATTACATCTTCTGGTTTAATTAAATCTTTTCCCAATTAAGCCTTTTTGTTTCTATGTACTTGGCACCGACTTCAGCCAACGCACCGACCGCGGCCGGCGGCTCGTGAAGGCGGCGACAAGAGGGTCGGAGTTTTCCGGTAAAAGATGTGATTTAACCTTTTCTGTTCAGCTTTCAGCCCGTTTTCGAAATAAAACTGGTGTTCCCGGTCCCCTTTCCCGGAGGAATTCCTTATATTCCCAATTTTTCCATACTCAAATTGCGCTGTCGGCAACGTGGTGGCGCGTTTAAGGTAAGGAAAGAGGCGAGGGACGGCGCGGGTGAGTCCCGGATACCCCGCGGACGCGGGGGGATGCCGGGATCTGGCCCCGGATTTGCGGGGAAATCCGATCCGCCGGATTTATTTTGGGAATTCGCTTTAAAGTAAACGAAGCTTAATTCAGTTTGTATCGTTTAATGAGGGTGCCTCGTTAAGTGGTGCTGGAGACTAAGCGGGGCTTAACTAAGCCAGGGGTTTGTTGGCGTCTCGGTGAAGCGGCGGCCCCAGAGGTGACCGAAACGCGCCCCGTTCCGGGGTCCGCGGGTTTGGGGGTCGGGGTCCCGCTGCGGCCGTGGCCGGGAGCGGCGGAGGGTCCGTGTCCCCCCAGGAGGGGCCCGCTGGGGGCGCCCGTGGGTCCGTGGGTGCCGGCTCTCCCCTATTCCTGCCCTTCTCGCCGCGGGGGGGCTCCGCGGCTCAGCCCCAGCCCCCCGTCTGCTCCCAGGGAGGGGCCGGGGCGCGGTGTGGGGCTGGGGGGGGTCGGGGGCCGGAAGCCCCTTGGGGAGGGGCCCGCCCCCCCCTCCTGCCCCACAGCTCATCCCGCCCCACATCGCCTGATCCCTCCTGCCCCCCATCCTGCCCTGCCCCCATCCCCTGCCCCACATCCTCACCTGCCCCCCTGCTGCCCCCCCACCCCGCCCCCCCATTACTTGCCCCCCCAACCCCCATCCAGTTCTGCCCCCCATGACTTGTCCCTTCTGCCCCACATCTGCCCCCGCCCCCACCGCTGCCCCTCCGCTGCCTCCGCCCCGGCCCCGCCCCTCGGGCCCCGCCCCGCCCCTCGGGCCCCGCCCCGCCCCTCAGGCCCCGCCCCGCCCCTCGGGCCCCGCCCCGCCCCTCGGGCCCCGCCCCCGCACCTCCCCGCGCGTCAGCGGCGACACGCAGCGCAAGAGCCAATGGGGAGGGAGAGGGGGATGGGCGGGGCGGGGACTCGAGTCGGGGCGTGGTCCGGGGGGTCCCGGGGGGCAGCGGCAGCGCCGGGCTGGGGGGATCCCGGTCAGCTCCCAGTCTGCCCCCAGTGAGCTCCCAGTGAGCTCCCAGTGAGCTCCCAGTCTGCCCCCGGTCAACTCCCAGTCTGCCCCCAGTGAGCTCCCAGTCTGCCCCCAGTCAGCTCCCAGTCAGCCCCCGGTCAGCTCCCAGTCTGCCCCCAGTCAGCCCCCAGTCAGCCCCCAGTCAGCTCCCAGTCTGCCCCCAGTGAGCTCCCAGTCTGCCCCCAGTCAGCTCCCAGTCAGCTCCCAGTCAGCCCCCGGTCAGCTCCCAGTCTGCCCCCAGTCAGCTCCCGGTCAGCTCCCAGTCAGCCTCCGGTCTGCTCCCAGTCTGCCCCCAGTCAGCTCCCAGTCAGCCCCCGGTCAGCTCCCAGTCTGCCCCCAGTCTGCCCCCAGTCTGCCCCCAGTCTGCCCCCAGTCTGCCCCCAGTCAGCTCCCAGTCAGCCCCCGGTCAGCTCCCAGTCAGCCCCCGGTCAGCTCCCAGTCTGCCCCCAGTCAGCTCCCGGTCAGCTCCCAGTCAGCCTCCGGTCTGCCCCCCGTCTGCCCCCAGTCAGCTCCCAGTCAGCCCCCGGTCAGCTCCCAGTCTGCCCCCAGTCAGCTTCCAGTCAGCTCCCAGTCTGCCCCCAGTGAGCCTCCGGTCTGCTCCCAGTCAGCTCCCAATCAGCTCCCAGTCTACCCCCAGTCAAGTCCCAGTCAGCTCCCAGTCAAGTCCCAGTCACCTCCCAGTCAGCCTCCAGTCAGCTCCCAGTCTGCCCCCAGTGAGCTCCCGGTCAGCTCCCAGTCAGCCTCCAGTCAGCCTCCGGTCTGCTCCCAGTCAGCTCCCAATCAGCTCCCAGTCTGCCCCCAGTCAAGTCCCAGTCAGCTCCCAGTCAAGTCCCAGCCAGGTCCCAGTCAGCTCCCAATCAGCTCCCAGTCTGCTCCCAGTCAGCTCCCAGTCTGCCAGTTGGGTGATCCCACTCCTCTCCCAGTTTGCCAGTGGGGAGATCCCGGTCTGCTCCCAGTTTACCAGTGGGACGCTCCCAGCCCGGTGAGGAGCCCCACACGTGTGTGTCCCCCCCCCGTCACCCCATCCCTGTCCCCGTTATCATCCGGAACCGAAAACCCGTTCCCACCCGCGGCGCGTTGACGAATTCCCCGTTCTGAGCCCGTCCCGCCCGGCAGCACCGCGGCAAACCCCACCGGCGCAGCTAAGCCTCGCTTAACTGAGCCAAGCTTTGCCAAGCCGCCCTTCCCCTTCCCCTTCCCTTCCCCTTCCCTTCCCCTTCCCCTTCCCCTTCCCTTCCCTTCCCCTTCCCCTTCCCCTTCCCCTTCCCCTTCCCTTCCCTTCCCTTCCCTTCCCCTTCCCCTTCCCCTTCCCCTTCCCCTTCCCCTTCCCCTTCCCCTTCCCTTCCCTTCCCCTTCCCCTTCCCTTCCCCTTCCCCTTCCCCTTCCCTTCCCTTCCCCTTCCCTTCCCCTTCCCTTCCCCTTCCCTTCCCCTTCCCCTTCCCCTTCCCTTCCCCTTCCCCTTCCCCTTCCCCTTCCCCTTCCCCTTCCCTTCCCCTTCCCCTTCCCTTCCCCTTCCCTTCCCCTTCCCCTTCCCCTTCCCTTCCCTTCCCCTTCCCCTTCCCTTCCCCTTCCCTTCCCCTTCCCCTTCCCCTTCCCCTTCCCTTCCCTTCCCCTTCCCCTTCCCCTTCCCCTTCCCCTTCCCCTTCCCTTCCCCTTCCCCTTCCCCTTCCCTTCCCTTCCCCTTCCCCTTCCCTTCCCCTTCCCTTCCCCTTCCCCTTCCCCTTCCCCTTCCCCTTCCCTTCCCCTTCCCCTTCCCTTCCCCTTCCCCTTCCCTTCCCCTTCCCCTTCCCTTCCCTTCCCCCCTTCCCCTTCCCTTCCCTTCCTTCCCTTCCCTTCCCTTCCCTTCCCCTTCCCCTTCCCCTTCCCCTTCCCCTTCCCCTTCCCCTTCCCCTTCCCTTCCCCTTCCCCTTCCCCTTCCCTTCCCTTCC
>NC_138605.1:1474575-1506143 GCF_964289735.1 Phaethon aethereus
GCTGGACTGGGAGTCACTGGTTTGAACTGGTGGCAGTGTGAGCCGGCAGCGATGGTCACTGCAGGGGGGGTTTGGTGCCACGGCACAGGCGGCTCCGGTGTGTCCCCCCTCCCGGGAGGCAGGTTTGGGGGTGTGAGTCCCAGTGTCACTTGGCCGGGCTGTCACCGTGCCAGGGTGGGGTGTTGGGTCACCCCCCTGAACTTGGCTGTCATGGTGTTGGGGTGCTGGGTCACCTCCTGAGCTTGGCTGTCACCCTGTCAGGGTGTTGGGTCACCCCCAGGGTAGGCTGTCACCCTGTCAGGGTGTTCGTCACCCCCTGAGCCCGGTTGTCACCATGTTGGGGTGCCGGGTCACCCCCCGGGCTGGGCTGTCACCCCTCAGGGGCTGAGCTGTCCCGTGTGACAGGGCTGGGCTGTGGTGACAGCCCGCTCGGGTGACCCAGGCGGGAGGAGTCGTCACACCAGACCACAGACCTGTCCCCAGCTCCTGTCCAACTGTCCCCAACAGGCAGACAAACACCCAAACCCCATCTCCACGGTGATGCCCTGATGTCACCCAGCGCAGGGACACCCCAGTGTCACCCTCACAGGGGCAGCCCAGCGTCACCCCATGTAGAGACACCTTGTTGTCACCCAGTGTAGGGTCACGCCGGTGGCACCCTCACAGGGACCCTGTGGTGTCATGCTCCCAGGGACACCTTGTTGCCACCCAGTGTAGGGACACCCTGGGGTCACCCTCACAGGGATAGCCCATTGTAACCCAGTATAGGGACATCCTGGTGTCACCCCTCCAGTGACAGCCCGGTGTCACCCAGTGTAGGGACACCCCGGTGTCACCCTCCTAGGGACATCCTGTTGTCACCCAGTGTAGGGTCACCTCGGTGTCACCCAGTGTAGGGACACCCCGGTGTCACCCTCCCAGGGACATCCTGTTGTCACCCAGTGTCGGGTCACCCCGTTGTCACCCTCACAGGGACACTGTGGTGTCATGCTCCCAGGGACACCGTGGTGTCACGCTCCCAGGGACATCCTGTTGTCACCCCGTGTAGGGACACCCCGGGGTTACGCTCCCAGGACACCCCGATGTCACCCAGCACCAGGCTGTATCCCTGGGGTGGCACCTGCGGGCCTGGGCCCAGGGAGCGCGGCTGCAAGCCAGGCCCCGTTGCCATGGCGACGCCAGGGTCGGGGCGGGGCCCCGGAATCCTCCCCTGCGGTCCCAGTTGGGGCCACCGGAACCCAAAGGAGTCTCAGGGAGAGGGCAGATTGGTGAAGAGCTGGGAGGGGGGCGGGACTTGCGGGCGGAAGCGGCTGGCGATTGGAGGTGAGCAAAGAGCCGGGGACGCGACCTCCGAAGGCGGTGACGGAAGAGCCCTGAGGAGGCGGAGCCTTGAGGGAGGCCGGGAGCCGGATTGGCGGAGAGGTGGGCGGGGAGGAGGCGTGACCTCTCGCTGCGCACGCGCCCCTGCGCAGGCCCGTCACTTCCGGGTAGCGGCGCTTTCCGCCTCCCGCTGGGGCTGGAGCCGTCGCGCTGGGACCGCGCGGACGCCCGGGACCCTCCCCGGGACCCTCCCCGGGACTCCTCCTCCCCGCGGCGCTCGGTGCGTCCCGGGCAGCTCTTCCCGCCCCCGCCCCTCCCCGCCGCAGCGGGGGGGCCCGTCGGGGCCTGGCGCCGGGGGTTCGGCGGGGCTTCCCGGGGCATGCGGCGGCGGCCGGCCGGCCCGCACTATGTGGTACATCATGCAGAGCATCCAGAGCAAGTACTCGCTGTCGGAGCGGCTCATCCGCACCATCGCCGCCATCCGCTCCTTCCCGCGGGACAACGTGGAGGATCTCATCGGCAGGGTGAGCCGCCCCCGGGGACCCGCCCGGCCCGGCCCTGGGGCTCTGCGGAGCGCCCCTGAAGGACACGGAGTGTTTGGAGAGGAGGGGGCCGAGGTGGGGCACCCCCTCCGTGAGCCAACGGGGTGCCCCGGTGCTGCGGGAGGCTTTCCCACCCCGTTTTCGCGGCTGGAGGGCCGGGCCGGGCTGCGGGCGTCGCTCCCCGCTGTTGAAAGGCCCCTCGGGGCGCGGTTCTTGCGGCTGGGCCCCGCGGAGGTGGGGGGCAGCGGGGAGCCGTGGCTCAGCCTGACCGATCCGGGCGGCTGCTGAGCTGTTTTGGGTGGGGAGAGCTCCGCGGGGCATCTTAAATCTCCTCGGAGACGCCCGTTCAAAGGCGACGAGCTCCCGGGTTCAGCCCGGGGCTGCCTCCCACCAGGGGATGCTCCCAGGGCAGCTCAGGCTGTGCCGGAGCCTTGCTGGTGGCTTTTGAACGGCTGCCGGTTTCTTTACCGGAGGCAGAGCACCCCGCTTGCTTTTCCAAATCCACTGTGCTGTGCCTGCTGCCGGCCTCGCACCAGCCGTTCCTCGTGATCCTGCCGGAGCAGAGAGCTGGGGTGCGGACAGCAGACCTCCGCACGGGTTATGCCAGGCGTCTGCATACCCAGGTGTCTTCAGGCATCGTTTAGTGACGATGAATTAAAATCACTGCCGGGAGCAGGGACACAGGCTGTCAAGCGCCTCTGCCCGGCGGGGAGCTCTGTGCAACCTGAAAACAAACCCCGGGGCTTGCGCAGGAGTGTTAACGCCGGATATCTATTAATAAACCTTTTCTAACGATGCGAATCAAGGCGTATCAGCTGCTAGCTTGAGGGTGGAAAAGGGCCAAGATCGGGTGGGTTTGCTAATCCCGGCTGCGGTTTCCTGTGCTCTCGCAGGGTGCGGACGTGAACTGCATGCACGGCACCCTGAAACCGCTGCACTGCGCCTGTATGGTGGCTGACGCCGACTGCGTCGAGCTGCTGCTGCAGAAGGGAGCGGAGGTAAAGGCTTTTAAAAAACAAAAACATGTTAAAAATGCAAATGGGTTTCTCTGAAAAGGGACTGGAAAGTCAGGAGGCAATGGGGTGGTGCTCATAAATAGCTGAGATTTGAGCCTTTGGTTCTAAGCAGTGCTGGTTTTGTGCCCCCTAAAGGGCAAAAATGGGCTCAGGTGAAGGTTTATCATCCCAGTGGGGAGCGAAATGTTTGTGCCTGAGATCTCAGGGGTGCTGCTCGTCCGAGGAGTGAGGGCAGTTTTGCAGTGGAAGCCTGAAGGAAGAACTGAAACCTATATATTGCCTGATTTTTGGCACTTCCTTCTGGCCACTGGCAGGTCGTACTCCCAGATCCCTGCCTTGGTTTCCCATCTGCTAAATTTGGGATGTGGGAACGGTTTTGTGCAGTGTTGGTGGAGCTTCCCCTGATGCCGTCAGGAGCTGGGGTACCTCAGTGACCCCCAAATCCTTTCTCCTCCCTCCCTTTCTCCTGCAGGTCAACGCCCTGGATGGCTACAACCGAACAGCCCTTCACTATGCGGCAGAAAAGGACGAAACCTGCGTAGAAATCCTCCTGGAGTACGGGGCCAACCCCAACGCGCTGGACGGCAACAAGGACACCCCGCTCCACTGGGCTGCCTTCAAGAACAACGCCGAGTGCGTGCGGTCGCTGCTGGAGAACGGCGCTTTGGTGAACGCCCGCGATTACAACAACGACACGCCGCTCAGCTGGGCGGCCATGAAGGGTAACCTGGAGAGCGTCAGCATCCTGCTCGACTTCGGGGCGGAGGTGCGGGTGGTTAATTTGAAAGGCCAAACCCCCATCTCGCGGCTGGTGGCGTTGCTAGTTCGGGGATTGGGTACGGAGCGCGAGGATTCCTGCTTCGACCTTCTCCATCGAGCTATCGGACATTTTGAGCTGAGAAAAAACGGCAGCATGCCCTGGGAGGTGACCAGGGATCAGCAGCTCTGTGAAAAGCTCACCCTGCTCTGCTCAGCGCCTGGTACCCTACAGACGCTGTCGCGTTATGCCGTACGCCGCAGCCTGGGCGTGCGGTTCCTGCCGGAGGCGGTGAAGCAGCTGCCCTTGCCCACCTGCCTGAAGGAGTACGTGTTGCTCCTTAGCTAAGCGAAAGACGAGGCGGTGGGGCTCATCCGCGTCGGCGTTCGGCTCCCTTCGTCACTGCTTCCTCGTGGCTGCGCCGGGGATGATGTTGACCGCTTGGTTTGTGACTCGTGGGTGCTGGATTCCCCTCTCCGGTCACTGTCTTGGTTTTCATCCTGCTCTGCTCTTCCGCCTGCGCCAGCGCAGGGCAGCGGGGATCCACCGGTGCCACTCGCAGCCGGCTCCATGTTCTCTCTCTGCCCACAACACCTGCTTGGTGGCTCCTCCCATGCGCTCTCCCCTCGATTTCGGCCTTGTGAGATGAACGATCCCCCTTTAATGGCAAATTATATCCCAGCTGTTGGATTAAGCTGTTTTTTTTCCCTTTTTTTTTTGGTGTGGGGGCAGACCTTGGGAAAAGGAAGCCTTTCTAGGTGTAGGGAGAACAGGGAAACCCTCCTTTGAAGGACCTGAGGCAGGAAATCAGGAGAAGGTGGTGTCGGACCTGGAGAAGTCCTGCGGGATGTGCCGGCTGGAAGTCAGGTGGAAAAGCCCACCTTAAGCGCACGTAGCGAGCCTGTACGTTGCGTAACAGCGCGGGCTGGCACCTTCCCTCGGCGGTAACACCCGCACGCGGCCGCGGTCACCCCAGCACAACACCCCGCAGGTGGGGCAGAGCTTGTGTGTCTGTGGGCTCCTGGTGCTTCAGGCAGACATGGGGCATCCCTTCGCACACGGAAGTGTATTTTTCCCTTCTTATCCATAATTTTTAAGATGCATCAGCGCCTGAGAGGGGAAGAGGGTGGGAACACCTCAAAAGGCAACGCTTTTGTAATTCATGCGAGGGGAGGAGATGTTTCCCTCCCTCTCTGGAGTAGCTCCGTTTGGAGTGTGGGATGCTCCGTGCTCCTGAGCAGAGGGTTTCCCTCCCGCCTGCCACATGATAGACGCACCCGAGCTCGTCCTTAGCATCGGTTTTGCCCCGTCAGCTCATCGTTTTGTTGATTTTATTTAGCTGTGTGTATGTACAGATTTTAGGAGGAGGCGTGAGGACGTGCTGGCAGCGGGACACCGGGCAGGACCCTCGTGGGCAGCACCCGCTCTCTGTTCGGCATGGCCCGCTCCCGGCGGCAGCGGCGTCCCCGCAGACACCGTCATGTATCCACGGAAATAAACATCTCGCCGTGCGCCGGAAGGTGTGTGCGTCGCATGCTCGCAGTCAGGGTCAGCAAGGGAGCGCAGGGTGTCGGCCCCGCTCTTTTGGGGTCCTCTCTGAATGGGGAGGGTGCGTCAGGGTGGGGTTTGGGGGACGCTGGTGCCGGTGGTTTCATTCCTGTGCTTGTTTTTGGCACTATGTCCAGTTCCTGTCACGCTTCTGACAACCGTAACGTCACCCTGTCCGTGGTGACACCTCGTTAAACCCTCACGCTGATGAATTCTGTGTGGCTTTTACCTCCGACCTCTCCGATCTCCCTCGCTGCTCCAGCTCACCCTGCACACCCGCACCTCTGCCCTTGTCTGGGCATTTTTTGGAATCTCAACGATGCACTGAGCTGCATCGTGCTCCTTGTGTGCATTCCTCACCCGCGGATCCTCCGGGAGAGCTCCCCAAAGGCTAAGTCAGGCGAGTGAACTTTGATAGTTACTTTAGGGAGCAGAAAAATCAGGTTAGATATATTTTATTTCTCCCTGTGTGCTGGGAAATGAAGCCATCGGGACCAGGGGTGCGTGCAGGGCTGTGGGAGCCGTGTTTGCCTTCCCCAGGGGGTGAGCGCCGGAGGGTTTGAGCACGATTTGTGTTTGCTGCCATGAGTGAGTGATGCCAGTTTATTGAACCATCTTAATTCTGAATTTTTAACGCTAAACTGGTGCCCTAGGGACTCTACCCAGACGGCTTGCTCTCAGCTCATTGCAACATCCCGCCGCAACAACTTGAGGAACCACTTTTCTCTTTAAAAAGCCCATAAGATACCTAAACCAACCCAAAATTTATCCCGAGGAAACCCTCTACCTCGGGAAACCATTCTTTCACCAAGGCAGCGGGTGCCCTCGGGACGTGGAGGTGCTGCCTGGCTTCCCGGGGCGGGGTGCGAGCTACAACGGGGAGCACTTGTTTTGGAGATTCCCTGGAGCGACGCGGGGACACACTCCGGGGGAAGCAGCGCCGGCTGTCGCCTCTTAGATGTTGGACTCGAGCGAGATCCTTTTGCGTGTGATGTGCTCCAGGTGGGCTGTCTCGGAGGTATCCAGCTCGATGTTGTACTTGGCCAGGATTTTTAAGATGGGGCGAAGCTTCAGCCACCACTGCTCCTTGGGGATGCGGTGCCTGGGTGAGGGAAAGAGAGGGCGGCGTGATGGTCCTGGGTGGAAACAACGCCGCATCGCCCGGGGAAGCGTTCTTGGCCTGTTTTTATCCTTCCCGGGGCTGGGGCACGGTCTCAGGGGTAGAGGGGGAAAAAAGGGGGACGCCTACTCGAAGTCCGTCTGCTCCTTGAGCTCGGTGATGGGCTGGAAGACGAGGCTGCGCTTGCGCATGCCCAGCAGACAAGCCGAGTCGGCTGTGTTGGCAAAGATGCGACCTGCGAGGGGAGGCGGGGAGTGGGCTCAGCATTTCGGACCCTCTGGGATGGGAGAGCACCCCTGAGCACCCCGCAAAATCTGCAGGGGAGCCCTTTGCGTTGAGATGTCGCAGCACGTGTGCATATTGGGAAAGAGCCAGGGGTGGGGGTCGCTTTTGGCAATCCCACCGCGTCGTGGTCGTGGGGAAGAGTAGGGGGCTTTGGAAACCGGGCAGAGAACCCCCGCTCCGGTGCGGCACCCACCGTGCCGGGAGCACTCCTTGATCTTCCCGGTGATCCAGGCCACCGCCTTGGCACCCATTTTGGTGCCGAAGTTCCTGTCGAAGGGGGTCGGGGTGCCGCCCTGCGCCGGAAAAGCCGCCGAGTGAAGGGAGGCAGGGGTGAAGCCGCGGGTGAGGGTCTCCCAACCCGTAGCCCCCTCCCTGGGGGAGTCCGTACCTGCTGCATGTGCCCCAGCACGTTTTTGCGGCAGTCGAAGGTGCCCTTCCCTTCCTCCGAGTAGAGGTTGTAGATGAAGTCGGTGGTGTAGTTCTCGTTGCACCGCTCGTTCCTGCGCCGGCCGATGGAGATGGGCTCGTAGGTGGTGGCACGAGCGTGGCAGGTCTCAGCTGCCCCCACCCCATCCCATCCCGGGCCCATACCTGAGCACCAGGCCCCTCTTCACCGTCGTCTTCATCTTCTCAGTTAAATGCTCCACGTTGACCTACGTGGAGCACGAAACGGGCGTTGCGGGGCTTGGAGGTGCGGCCCCCACCGCCCCGGGGCTGCGGCGATGCGCGGCGTCGGGGGGACACGGGGTACGCTGGAAGGGGGGTCCCTAACCTGCAGGTCGTGGATGTTGAAGTGCTCCTCGTAGATGTAGGCGGCATCGGCGCCGCCCGCCAGTCCCGCCATGGTGGCCAAGTAGCCGCAGAAGCCGCCCATGGTCTCGATGATGAAGACGCGGCGCTTGGTCCCGGCCGCCGACTGCTTGATGCGGTCACAGGTCTGCGGAGGTGGAAGAATTGGGGTTGAAAAAAGGGGATTTAGGTTAACGGGTGTCACTGTCGTTAAACGGGGAAGGGAGCTGGGGAGGGCGTGCGGGGCCGCACCGTGGTGATGGTGTTGAGCGCCGTGTCGGCGCCGATGCTGAAGTCGGAGCCGGGGACGTTGTTGGAGACGGTGGCGGGGATGACGCAGAGCGGGATGCAGAGCTCCTCGTACTTGGCTCTCCCCTCCATCAGCTCCAGGCTGCCCGTGAAAGCCTGCGGGACGTCAGCGTGCGCGCGGGGTGTCGGCGTGGGCGCGGTGCCGGCGGCTGCCTGCACCCTGCCGCCGCTATCCCGCTCACCTCGAAGCCCCCGATGATGATCAGCCCGTGGATGCCGAAGCTGCTGATGTTGGCGCTGATTTCCTCGAAGTATTTCTTGGGCAAGGTCCTGGGAGGGTGAAACCTCCCTGGCTGAGCCTGCCCGGGGCGGGGGGCTCGACCTGGGCCCCCCCCGGGATTCCCCCGGGAGGAGCGTTACCTCTTTGTCCCCAGTTTGGACCCTCCCAGTCCCGTCCAGCCGCCGACCCTCTCCCAGCTGATCTCTTCCACCTGGGGGGAAAGCAGCAAGTAGCGGGCGGCAGGAGAAGGATTTTGAGGTGCACCGGGGGGGTGATATTGGGGTAACTCGCTGCCCCCCAGGCTGGGGGATGGCTGGGGGTTGAGCATCCCCGTTCCGGGGGGGGTCCCCTTTCCCTATGGGGCCGCGGCTGCCGCTTTTCGGGGCCGTACCCCACCCCGCGCACCCCCTTTTCCCCGGCGATCGCACCTTGCCGTAAGCGAGCCCTTCGAAGCCGTCGTGCACCGCCAGCATCCGGTGCCCGTGGATGAGGCCGATGCGCACGGTCGACCTGACGGCCGCGTTCATGCCGGCGGCCGGCGCGCCCACGTTGAGCACGGCCAGCGTGTAGCCGCTCTGCGGGGACGAAGGGGCCGGCGTCGAGGGGCGCGCCAGGGGGTTCGGGGGGGGTCGCCATCGCCCCTTCCCCGCTGCCGTACCTTGGTGGAGGGGGGGCGGATGTGTGCCAGCAGCTTGTATACGTTCCAGTTGTTTTGGAAACTCCTGCAAAGGGGGAGAAGGCGGGTGTGGGAGCCCCGGGGGGTGCCGGAGTCCCGGGTCTGCGCCGGTGACAGGGTGTGGACGCTCACCGGCCCCGCAGCTTCAGGGCGTCATCGAAGCGCCCCTCGTTCATCGCCGTCGTCACATCTTTGGTCTGCAGGGAGCGAAGATGGGGGGGTTTGCACCGCGCCGGCCGAGTCTGCATCGTGCCCGTTGGGTTTGCATCGCGCCGGCCGGGTTTGCTTTATGTTGGATGGGTTTGCGCCGCGCCGCACGGTTTGCATCGCACCCGTCCCCGCTACTCACCACCTGGACGCACTCCATCAGGGGCAGGCGCACGGCTTGGTTGCCCGAGAGGCTGACGACGCAGGCGGGGGTGTCGGGGGTCCCCTCCAGCAGAGCCATGACGGCTTCAACACCCATCCGGCTGCCCTGCGGCGACAGGGACAGGGACGTTACCCCCCACCCCTGCACCCCCTCTTCCCCGGGACCGGGGTGGGGGGGAGCTGCCTACCAGGATGCGGTCGAAGGCGGAGGGCGTCCCGCCGCGCTGGACGTGGCCCAGGATGGTGACCCGGGTGTCGTATCCCAAACGCTTCACCACCAGCTGCAAAACAGGGATGCGCCGGGGTCCGGCCCCATCGCGGGACTGGGAAAGGGCTGGGAGGGGGCGAAAAAAAGGGGGTTCCCCTCCCCGTCCCGCTCACGGTTTTGATGTCGTCGGAGGTGATGGCCTTGCCGTGCTTGTCGATGGCACCCTCGGCCACGATGATGATGTTCAGCCTCGAGCCGCCCAGGCGGGTCTGGGGGGGACGACACGGGGGGTGACGACGGGGACGGGGATGGGGACGAGGCGCCCGCCGGAGCCCGTCCCACCTCCGTCAGCCTCCGGCACAAGTGGTCTTCCCAGTCATCCTCGGGGGGCGACTCGGGGATGAAGACCCAGTCGGCGCCGCAGGCCAGGGCGGTGATAAGCGCCAGGTAGCTGGAAGCGGGTAAAAAAGAGGCTGTTTAGGGATTTTGGGGTTTTTTTTCTCCTCCTCACCCATTTTCTTTATCGGGAGCCGGATCGGGGTGGCAGCGTGGGGACGTACCCACAGTGGCGACCCATCACTTCCAGCACGAAGGTCCGCTGGTGGCTGTGGGAGACACGGGTTTCACCCCACGACAAGCTCGAGTGGGGCCCGGACACCTGGGTCCCCCCCGGCGTGGGGGTCATTGGGGGGGGTTGTCCCCCCCGTCACCTCTGGGCCGTGGTGGTGATGGCATCCACGATCTCCATGATGCGGTGCAACGCCGAGTCGGTGCCGATGGTCATGTCGGTGCCGCAGAAGTCGTTGTCGATGGAGCCCACCATGCCCACGATGTTCAGGTAACTCGACTTCTTCGCCTCCTCCGCCGTGATCCCCCCTGCCGCAGGGTGGGACACCCCCTTTTCCCTCTGCATCCCCCCCCCCCAAAATCCCCACGAGGCCACACACTGGCACAACCCTCCGGCAGGAGGGAAAAAACCCACCTTTTGGTGCACGACCCTTCCCAGTTTTGGTGCAGACACCCTGATTTTGGTAGAAACCCCCCTTTTTCTCTTCACCCCGCAGAAGAAATTTGGGGAGGGGGGTCCCACACACGTACCCACTTTCACCAGCTCGGCCAAGAGGCTGCTCCACTCGGCCCGGAAGGTGTCGGCGCCGGTGAGGCTGCCGTCGCCGCCGATGACGCAGAGGTTGGTGATGCCGCGTTTCACCAGGTTACGGGCGGCTTTCAGGCGTCCCTCCCGCGTCCGAAAATCCTGGCACCGGGCGCTGCCGATGACCGTCCCCCCCTGCGGGACCCCCACATGGGTGCTGAGTCCGTCGTCCCCCCCAGCACCCCCATGTCCGTCTATCCATCCCCCTCCCCACCGCCATCCCGGCTCCGGTTTCGGGTTATTTTCAGGCTTGACCCCGGCGCCGCGGCGTAGGGTTACACCTCTTCCCGCCACCCCCCCCCCGCCATCGGTGCACCGAGCTGGCCGGGCTCAGCCGCCGCTCACCAGCTGCAGCATCATGGAGACGCTCTCCCACGTGGCCTCCTTGATGTTGTCCCCACCATCCACCAGCCCCTGGTAGCCCTGGAAGGTGGGGGGGGACGCAACCTGGTGTTGAAACGACCCCCCCGCCCCTCCAAGCTTTTTGGGGGAGAAGGAGGGGCTGGGAATTTTGGGGGCGGGGAGGGGGGTCAGCACCGACCTCGTGCACGAAGTAGACCTTGGCGCCGGTGTAGATGCCCACCCGCACCACGGCACGGACGGCCGCGTTCATGCCTGGGGGTGGGGGAGAGTGTCACCCCGGGGACACCCCCCCCACCCCGGGGACCCCTTAAAGCCATCGTTTCCCCCAGACACACCCCCCCCCCCCTGCCCCGGCGCGGATCCGGCGCCGCGGCTGCCCGGGTTATTTTTGCCCCGTTGACATTTAGCAGCGCCGCGACCCGCCGCGTGACGCCGGGTGATGAGCGCGGCGGCTGGCGGGGTGGGGGGGAGCCGAGCGGAGACCCCCGGGAGCCTGATGAGCCCCCCCCCCCCCCTCAACTGGGGCACCCTCCCATCCCTGGGGCCACCCAGATGGAGAACAAGCTTTGGGCTGAATCCCTGCGGTTTTGGGCAACCCCAATGCTTCTCCGGTGCTGGCTTCGCGCTGGAGTGCTGCCACGGTCCCTTTAAGCCCCCTCCCCAATTTTGGCATGGGATATGTGCACCCAGATACCCCCCCCCGCACCCCAAAACTCCCCTTAACTCTGCCTCACGGCTTCGTCACCCTGCCGTCCCCCCAAGGTCACCCCCAAAACCGCAGCCCCGAGACAACCGCGCCAGCAACTCCACCGGCCGCAGGACCGAAGTCCCGTTTTCACCCCATTTCTCCCCAAAATGGGGCCCGACCCTCACACAGCCGCCGGCTTTCGGGGTCACCGGGGTGTCCCTTACCCTGGGCGTCCCCCCCGGAGGTGAGGACGGCGATGGCTTTGCCGGCGCCCAGGCTCTCGGCGTGCCGGTGTCCCGGCGGCATCTGCGCCATCTTCTTGGCTTGAAAAAGGGGAAAATCGGGCAAAAAAGGGTGGGAAAGGCGGCGAGGTCCCCCCCGGTCCCGCTGGCACCCGCAGACTGGCACCCGCCCCCCCCCGCCAGCCCCTAAATGGGGCCCCCGGAGGGAGGGACGGCCCCGCTGGTGGCGGGGGGGGTGTCCCCTCCCCGGCACGGTGCGGCACAGGCCTACTGGTGCCAGTCTGCCCGCCTTACTGGTGCCAGTCTGCCCTTACTGGTTCCGGTCTGTACTCCCTGCTGGTTCCAGTCTGTATTGCCTGCAGGTAGCGGTCTGCTCTCCTTACTGGTACCAGTCTGCTCACACTGCTGGTACCAGTCTGCCCGCCTTACTCACACCAGTCTTTCCTCCTTACTGGTGCCAGTCTGTCCTTCTTACTGGTTCCAGTCTATATTGCCTGCTGGTACCAGTCTGTATTCCATGTGGTTACTGGTCTGCCCTCCTTACTGGTACCAGTCTGTGTACCCTGCAGGTACCAGCCTGTATACCCTGCCAATGCCAGTGTGTCTTCTTTACTGGTACCAGTCTGCCCTCCTTAATGGTTCCAGTCTACCCTCCTTGCTGGCACCAGACTGCTCACAGTGCTGGTTCCAGTCTGCCCTCCTTACTGGTTCCAGTCTGCCCTCCTTAATGGTTCCAGTCTGTATTCCCTGCTGATGCCAGTGTGTCTTCTTTACTGGTACCAGTCTGCCCTCCTTAATGGTTCCAGTCTGCCCTCCTTAATGGTTCCAGTCTGTATTCCCTGCTGATGCCAGTGTGTCTTCTTTACTGGTACCAGTCTGCCCTCCTTAATGGTTCCAGTCTACCCTCCTTGCTGGCACCAGACTGCTGACAGTGCTGGTACCAGTCTCTCCTCCTTACTGGTTCCAGTCTGTATTCCCTGCTGATACCAGTCTGTCTTCTTTACTGGTACCAGTCTGCCCTCCCTGCTGGCACCAGCAGGCACTGACCTGGCGGGTGCCGCCCCCTCGGGGCAGGGGGGAGGAAGGTGAGGAAGAGGACGACGGCGGCGAGGGAGAGCACGGCCGAGACGAGGAGCCGGGAGGCCTCGGGGGAGAGCTCGGGGACGGCCACCATCGCCCGCCCCGCGGCCGTCACCGGAGCCGCTGTCACCGAGCAGCTGCAACGGGATCGGCTGTAGGGACCGGCTGTAACGGGATCGGCTGTAGGGACCAGCTGCAACGGGATCGGCTGGAACAGGATCGGCTGTAGGGACCAGCTGTAACAGGATCGGCTGTAACGGGATCGGCTGTAACAGGATCAGCTGTAGGGACCAGCTGTAACGGGATCAGCTGTAACAGGATCGGCTGTAACGGGATTGGTTGTAATGGGATCAGCTGTAGGGATCGGCTGTAACAGGATCAGCTGTAATGGTATCGGCTGTAACAGGATTGGTTGTAATGGGATCAGCTGTAGGGACCAGCTGTAACGGGATCGGCTGTAATGGGATCAACTGTAACAGGATCAGCTGTAACGGTATTGGTTGTAACAGGATTGGCTGTAACAGGATCAGCTGTAGGCACCAGCTGTAACAGGATTGGCTGTAACGGGATTGGTTGTAATGGAATCAGCTGCAATGGGATCAGTTTTAGGGACCAGCTGTAATGGGATCGGCTGTAATGGGATCGGCTGTAACAGGAGTGCCCACAGGGACCAGCTGTAATGGGATCGGCTGTAGGGATCGGCTATAGCAGTATCAGCTGTAGTGGGATGGGCTGTAATGGGATCGGCTGTAGCAGGAGCACCCACAGGGACAAAGTGTAACAGGACTGGCTGCAACGGGATCATGCTCGCAAAGAGCATCAGTACCAGGATCGGCTGTAGGGATCAGCTACAACGGGATCGGCTGTGCTGGGATCGGCTGCCCTATGGGGAGACACTGCTCCATAGGGGAACACCACAGCGTGAACCCCCCATAGGGTGACACAAGATAGGGTAATACTACCCCATAGGGTGGCACCCTATAGGGTGACAGTGCCCCACAGCACTTCCTCCCCATAGGGTGACACCCACTGTAGGGCGACACCCTCCCGTAGGGTGATCCACTCCTCATAGGGAGACACCCTATAGGGTGACAGCCCCCCACAGGGTGACAGCCCCCCACAGGGTGACCTCCCTCCCCATGGGGTGACACTCTATAGGGTGACACTGCCCCCCAGCTCCCCCCACTCCGTGGGCTGCTAGCCCCGAGACCGCCGCGCCGCCAGGGGGTGCCCTCCTCTCCCTTCCGCCCGCACACAGCGCATGCGCCTCTGCCGCCCGGCGCGGCCCCCGCCGCCTCTCTCTGGCGTCACTTCCGGCTGCGCCGCGCCCGGCGTCGAGTTCCGCTTCCGTCCGCCTCGTTGCCGGCAGCCGCCACCGAGCCCGGGAAAGGCGCGCGCGCCCTGGGAGACGCTTCCGCTTCCGGTAGGGCGGCCGGGCCGGGTCGGGGGGTGAGCGGCGGCGATGGGCCTCGGCCTCGGTCCGCCCGGGGCGGCGAGCCGGCCCCCGGCCGGGCGCAGCGTGTGCGGGGCAGCGGTACCGCCTCAGGGGTGAACGCCGGGAGGCCTCAGCCGGTACCGTCAGCCGCTCGCTGTGCCCGGCGGGAGCCCCGGCGCCGCCGCCGGCCCGCCTCAGGCGCAGACCGACGGGAGCGTGCCTTTCCCTGATGTTTTTCTCGTTATCTGCGTTTTCAGAAGGAAAATCGGAGCCGCCCGCGCCCACCCGCTGCTCTCCGAGCCGGCCCGACCCCTCGGGATAGAGACCGCTCTGCCGCTTCTCCTCTGCCGTCCCCGGGAGGGAGCTGACGAGGACTTTTCTTCCTCCGATGCGGTCGTGGAGCCCATGAGGATGGAGGCCCGGGACGCGGCGCGGGCCAACCACGGCTCCGTCTTCAAGGCCTTTCCCCTGCCCTCGCGAGCCGGCCTGCGGGATCCGCTCGCCCAGCCGGACAGCAAGGTGCGGAGACTGGCTGATCCTCGCCTGCCGTCCCCGGGCCCCGGCGTTGCTGCAGCGAGCTCTCCTCCTGGCCGCTGTCCGGGGGTCGTGGTTTTGGGGGCTGGTGGCTCCTCTGGCTCCATTGTCCTCTTCCTGTGGGTATCCCCGTGGGTCAGAGGTGCCTGTGGGCAGGGTATCTCTGCGCAGCGTCCCCCAAGCCTTGAGTTCAAAACCCGCCGGGTGGTTTTGACAGCCCCATCTCGGTAACGCCCAACGCTTCTGCGCTGCGAGAGCCCCGCCTGCGCTGTTAGCTACCGACGGGCGTGTAAAACCGAAAGCACGCGTGGAATCTGACCGTGGATGGTAAACCTATGGGTGGGCGTGCTTGCCTTACGGTTTCAGCAAGTGCGTGCATGTATCCTGATGCTGCAGTCGTGTCTCGACGAGTTGCCAGCACAGCTGTGAAGCTGATATTTTGCCCTATTACAAGATGAAAACAGCGTTTGTTTATTTCTTTCCTCGTTAAAACTGCCATCACACCGGCAGAGCGGATTTAAGGGATGGGAGAGCGCGTGATGCTTTAGCTGCATTGTCAGTCCAGCATCGGTGTGTTATTACACCAGTCAGCTTCGGTAATTACTGGTTTCTAGCAATGTGTTTGGGGAGGAACTGTAATGTGTCGCGTCCCCCCTGTAGTTTTATTGCACCTGCGGTTTAAGATTGAGCTGTGCTTTCTTCTAATAAAAACCTGTGATCTTTTCACACAGTTTTTACCCAACAAGATCAGCGGTTTTGCTTGCCCTGCTGGAAACGCATCCTGCGCTCTCAATTACAGCGCAGGTAAGACATCGTTTTCTGCCCTGGAGTTTCAGTTTTTTGGCTGTTTGCTTCCCCCAGCAGCTTGGGGAGGAAAACGTGGCTCTTTATTGACCGCTGCTGTCTTTCCCCCCTACAGAAGTCCCCTGCCCCGAGAGCTACCGGGCAGCAGGGGAGCCTCGAGCCTTTGGCTCCAGCGCCAACGGGCAGTGGAGGGGCTTGGTTCCCCCTCTGGGCTCCGTGCCGCAGAAGCCGAGGGTGAGCCGAGGCTCTTACCTCGAAGCTCGCAAAAACCCCAGGTGTGTACAGCTCCCCTCCACATTTAACCCTCCCCACAGAGCCCTTTGGGAGCTTCAGGTGGGGATTTTACCCACACAAACCCTTGGTATCAATACAGAGCGAATTCAGGGTGGAAATAGTTGTGTGGGTCGAGGTTGGCTGGGTCCATTAGGTGCCTCTTGGTGTTTATAAACCTCCCTGTGGCAGAGATTCTTTGTAAAGGGCGTGAGCAGTGGTTTTGAGAGGGCACAGCATGGGCGTAACCTGCCTCTCGCGGAAGCTAGTGGTGTAACAGATTGGTTTTGAGAGTATCAGGAGTGCTGAGACGAGAACAGGAACATCGTTAAAGCACTGGGAAACTGGGGGAGAAATAACACATTGTTTTGCGATGAAAATGTGCTGTTAGTGCCTGTGGTGCTGGGTGAAGGAGCTGTTTTTGCAGCTGGTATAAACTGGCATAAACTTCAGACCTTTCCAGCCTGGGTCAAGTTTTTATGGCTCCTGAAAATCCCTCCAGTGGCCAACATTTGTTTGCAAATAGGGAAAATTAGTATCAACAGGAGAAACGCCAAATCGACCCAGGTATTTTTTTCATAGGCTGTTAGGTGGGGAGAAACAAAGTGTGGGAGGGCATCTGCTGTTACCGATAAATAAAAATGCGGAAAGTGTTGTCTCCAGGCGAGGTTCAGCCATTTTGTGGTGCGTGGATGGAAGCAGGAGCTGGTGGATCTGGCGGGAAGGTCTGGCCTGGGCTTTCCAGGCTGTGGCTCCTCGGCCTCGCAGTGCCACCTTGTGGCATCTGTTTGGCCGCACAGGCCTCGGGAGTGGTTTTAGATCGAGCTGATGGAGAGCCAGACTTCAGCTTTGAGATGGTTCTTAAAATGCAATTAAAATAATAATGTCCGATCACGGTTGGATAGCCTGGTTCTCGGCTGGGTTTGGGGATGCGGGAGGATGAAGTTAGGGACTAAAACAAGCACGAAATCAAATAAAAGCGTGCGTTTCTCTCCTCGCAGTGGGATGTCCAACAGTTTTGTAGGAAAATCAAATCACCATTGCCATGCATCGGCTTTTCCGATCAAACCCGCTCAGAGTCCTTCCTGGAGCGGTCCGTGTCGCCGCAGCCTGCTTAGCCCCAAGAAAACTCCCCGGCGGTTCATCAGCACGGCAGAAGAGGTAAAAAAAAAAAAGGCTGGGAGACAGTTCAGAGGGTTGTTATTTCTGAGGAGACCACTTTTGGGCACCATGAGGTGCCTGAGGTGGATCTCACCGACTATCTAGTGCTGGGTTCGCTCCTTCTGCCAGGCAGAAGCTGGCTTCAGCTCTGCTCACGTTCAGACTTTAGCTGCGGTTGGTCTGATGAAGGCTGATGGCTGAACCCTTCAAGACCTCTGGATGTGCTTCCACCAATAAAATCTCTACTTCCATGTGCATTGGCTCTCTATTCACGGTGTCTTTGTCGAAATCACGTTGGCTAGATCTATCTGGTTGCTTCCCTGCAGACTGTTCGAGAGGAAGAGCGAGAGATCTACAGGCAGTTGCTTCAGATGGTCACGGGAAAACAATTTTCCACGTCCAAGCCCTCTTCACTCTTCCCTTTCCATCTGTGAGTATGTAAAATGCTCTTCCCCAGCCAACAGCGCCACACTTACTCCCTGGGAACTTACTTTCTGTTGTTCCCAGATCCAGGTGTTCAAATTCCAGCAAAACCGTAGTGAAAGAAACCCCCAGCAAGAACTCAAAGCTGTTTGAAGCTCACAGCATTGCACCAGCCAGTTCAGCAACCAGCACCCTCAGAGTACAGGAGCAGCCGTCACACAAACCGTCGCTCTACTCTGCCCCCAGCTATCCCTCCAGTATCTTTGAGTCCAGTAACTCCACAGCCCAGCATCAGCAAGAAAATCTACCAGCATCTAGTACGCGGTCTGAAGGTAAAAAAAAACCCAACCAAACAAAAAACAAACCCAAAACGAAACCCCAAAACCTGGCAATCGACTTAAATGTATGTGGCAAACCCGCTTTTTCCCCTCCCCCTCTGTATTTGGACTCCTGCAGCCGTTGTGCAAGTGGGTGGCCATTGTGAGGATAACAACATTCCGTAAACTTTACTCTCTTTAGGGTCAGACTCTGTCATTTTGCTCAAGGTAAAGGATTCCAGAACCCCAGCACCAAGGTAAGAGGCTGTAAAATGGTATCTGGAGGAAGGGGTTACACTAGGTTTTTTAATTCCGTGGTGAGGTGAGAATGCAGAGTAGGAGGTGGCCAGTGGCTTGCTGAATATCTTGCGAAGAGAGAGCAGTTTGCTGTAGTTACAGGAACTTGAGGGTGATGTATCAAACCCCTTTCTTGACACCTGGCTGCAAATGGCTGGCAGATCTGTCTGTAGCTCTTACTGTCGCTCTAGCGGTAGGGCTGTCCTCAGATAATACTTACAAATCACTTTTCAGGCAATTACTTACTTTCCACATGAAGGAGAACACTTAGACCTGTCCTCTCTCTCCCTTTCTAG
Source organism: Phaethon aethereus (assembly GCF_964289735.1). Taxonomy (NCBI): domain Eukaryota; kingdom Metazoa; phylum Chordata; class Aves; order Phaethontiformes; family Phaethontidae; genus Phaethon; species Phaethon aethereus. The sequence continues at coordinate 1,492,798 of NC_138605.1, forward strand.
CCTCCCGTTCTTCCAGGCAGAACTGTGGATCAAAGAACTGTAAGTACCTGGGATTTTTGCTCTGTTTTCCTGTCGTGAGTGTTCTCGTGTAGAAGTAAACACTGATTTGTTCCCACAAACTGTGCTTTGCAGGACCAGCGTCTATGACTCACGAGCTCGGGAGCGGTGGCGGCAAATTGAAGAGCAGAAAGCGCTGGCCTTACAGCTGCAAAGCCAGGTAACAGAGGGCAGTTACTGAAAGAATGGTCTTTGCAAGTCCGAATGTTAAACCACAGAATAGAAAGTAAATTAGAAACGAAAAAATTACAAAAATTGACTTCTTCAGGGTCTGGTGTCTTCATTGCTTCCCCTTCCCATGGCTCTCGCTAGTGTCATGGCCAGGGTAAACGCTGCCCTCCGTGTCCCTTTCTGCTTTTCCTGGAGCAGTTGGCCCCACGTAGCTCCCTCACAAGCTCCCTTGGCCACCACCTAATGCAAAGGTCTCTCCTTCAGCGGCTGCAGGAACAGGAACACTCGGTGCAGGATCTGGTGGATTTAAATCTTCGAGTACCCCTTGAAAAGGAGATCCCTGTCACGGTGGTCCCAGAAGAAAAAGAGGATGCTAAGTCAGCTGATGGTGAAGAGGAGTTCCCTGAAATCACTGAGGTAAGTCGGCTTGATCCGGTGTACAGACGCTTGTGTCCATAAAAGATCTAAATATGAATCTGATTCCCTGAGAACTGTGCATGGCAACAGATAGCTGCTCCCTTTTGCCACGTACATTTTGTAGCACGTTTATCCTTCGAGGGCCAAAAGAATAAACCTGGGTTGGAGTCCAGCCTTTGTGACAGGAATAGCAAGAACTCCCCTTTCCAACGCTCTCTGTGTCTTCCCTGTAGGAAATGGAAAAGGAAATAAAGAACGTATTCCGAGGTGGGAACCAGGACGAGGTCCTCAGTGAAGCTTTTCGGTTAACGATCACTCGGAAAGACATTCAGACCCTCAATAATCTGAACTGGCTCAACGATGAGGTGAAGAGTCTATCTTGGGCTCTGAAGATGTGTTTCTTTAGCAATTTTACTTATTTTTAAGTGAACAAATGCGTCTGCCTTCTCCGTGCTGAAAGAAGTCAGGGAGTGAATAGTAGGTGTGGGCTGTGGTTCACGCTCTAGAGCAGTTAATCTATGGAGAAACCCCTGTGCAGACCAGGTGCTTGAAGAAAAAATAACACTGAGAGGAGTAGGACTGACCATGGACATGATCGGGGCGGGGGGGGAAGTAAATCTTAAATATAGAAGACTGCATTCCTAAATCTTTCAGGATTTTTGAAGGTTTTAAGGCTGTTGAGCTGTTGTAAATCTGCCTGGGGAGAGGTCTTCAGGGGGACAGGTGGAGGGAAAAACAATTTCTTACCTAATTTTGCACAGGGGCTGAGCACCTTATGCAGAAATGTCAACACGCTTAACATGTCCTGGATGCTTTTTCTTTCTCAGATAATTAATTTCTACATGAATTTGCTGATGGAGCGGAGCAAAGAGAAGGGTTTGCCGGCAGTTCATGCGTTCAATACGTTCTTCTTTACCAAATTAAAAACGGCGGGGTACCAAGCCGTAAAACGGTGGACTAAAAAAGTGGATATCTTCTCTGTGGATCTCCTCTTGGTGCCTATTCATCTGGGAGTGCATTGGTGCTTAGCAGTGAGTGCTTCAGTTATTCCCAGCAGAGCACAGTCCTAGAAACCCACCTGGCTAAGGCTAAAATTTCATGGGTTCTGAGCATTGTCAGGTGTTTGCGTGGGGGGAAGATTTGTGTTTGTGGCCAAAATCGGAGTCTAGAGTGAGTATAAAGATAGCTGCAACTTTTTGGTGTGTTTTGAGTCTTTAAAGAAAAAATGGACGGCTGTGAAGGTCAGGTTAGGCTAGCTTTTCTCCAGAGAAAGATCTCGTTTCCGTCTTCCCACAAACTCACCTTTAGATTCATTTCCACAGGATCGTTTTAGAGAGATTTCGCTGAGATACTGCACAGCTTTCTCTATCTCCTGCCCCTGATTTATTCTGTCTCTTGGCTGCTGGCACCTGTGCAGTAACAGGTCGCGCGTGGCTTTTAAGCCTGCGTCAGCCTCCTTAGCTCAAACCTCCTTGGAGGGTTAAGCTGCCCAGAAAGTGTCACGTGGGTGGGTGTGAAAATGGGGCACGGGGCCCCGAAAAAGCACCGGGGGGCTCGCGTCTTGAACCGCTCCAGTATGCACGCGTCGGGTGGAGGAAAGCCTCTGTAAACCTATCTGTCTGCTGCTTTAACAATAAGGGGAACAGAGTGCTCTTGTGTTTTACCCGATTTTAGAGCTTCAAGTGCTTAAATAACACGACAGCAAGGGGGTCTTTTTGGGGAGGGCTGTACCGAGGATGTTAGAAGTCCTCTGAAATCCTTCTCTGCTGTGAAATGGTCTAAACTTACTTCTTTCTAGTGGCAGAGCATGTGTCCTGGCAAAGATACGATCTCCCTGTGTTGTGTGTTATTAATGAATCTCTCTTTGTGTAGGTTGTAGACTTCAGGAAAAAAACTATCACCTATTATGACTCCATGGGTGGAATAAACAGCGAAGCCTGCAGGATACTGTTGTGAGTAACGCTTTTTTGAGTTGTGCCTGTTTAAAAATCGGACAACTTCTTATCTCGCTCTGGAAGCGATGACCCTTCCTTGGGGACAGTCCCTTTCTGGGTCCTGAAAGGAAGATTCAGAGGAACGTCCTGGTTTCCGCGCTTCCTCGTTCAGCAGGCGTTGCTGACGCCGTCCGCAGTCACAAAGCTGGTCTGCGAGAGAGTCCTGCGCCGAAGACCTGTCAGCGAGGCCGGTGTTACCTTCGTGGGGTTGGGCAGGTGTCAGACCCTGTTCTGTTAAGGTCATCAGGCTTTATCAGTCGTACAGAGTCTTCTTGGGCGTCATCTTTAGGAGAAAAACAGCTTCTCGGACCCTTGAGGGATGGGGGTCCTTCCCTTCTCCTGCAGCTGCTTGAAGAAGTGGCATCTCCTGGCCCCTTCCTCCAGGTGGGAGTTTTTCCTGCCTGCGGCAAAGATCAGCCCGGTAGCTTCACCCTTTGTTTTGAGAAGGAGAGTCTGGAGAGTGCGATGGTTGACCTAGAGTGTGGGAGCGTCTCTCGCATCAGGCTGTGGATAAAGGTTTGCGCGAGTCTCTTCCCTACTGAGTTCCAGCAGGACGCTGCCCGCCGTGCCGTGCCTCCGAACCGGAGCCGGGTGATTGTTTTCCTGCGTTCAACCCGCAGAGGAGGCCTTGGTTTTCCCATCCTGAGCGACGCTCCGGGAGGGAGCGGAGCTGCCTGCCTGCTCTCCAGAGCTCTCGTGGAAGAGAGGTGCTTGCATGTCGAATCCAGAACTGGCTGTACTGTACTTTCCTATATTTGGAAAGCTGCTCCTGAATGGAGTGTGATAAAAATCAGCTACTCTCTGGGCAGGGGTGAAAAAAGCCTCTTTTCTAAGGTCCCTAGTCACGTAGGGCCGTCAGGCTTGATGCAAATCAGATTGCAAAGTGATTTACGAAACGCAGTCGCCGGCTCCTCTGTCGCTCCGATGTTGACCCGGGGTCGGCCGTCGGTTCTGTTTCTCGTCTCGGCTTCGTTCTGACGCCAACTTGCGAATCTGATCCTGAGTCTTCTGGCGTGAGGTTGAGTGTGTCAGCGGAGGTGTCACTCATTCAGTCAAGGAATGTGAATAATGATAAAATGAGACAGCAGGCAAATGCCGTTTCCAGTCCATTTAGCACCTTCATTTTCCAGTTCAGGTGCTTTGCAGTCTGCATGCACCAGGTTTATTTAAATAATTGTAAAACTAGCTGTTTCCCTTTCCCACACTGTTTTGTGATGTTGCTCTAAATAAAAGGAGGAAAGGGAAAGGAAAAGTATAAAATCTTCGGAAACGGCTCAGGACAGCGTCTCTTAGCTTCGCAGCGTGGCTTCTGCCTCTGTGTTCAGGAACGGTGCAAGCAGAGCTGGCCTGCCTTGGGGCAGGGATGGTCTGCGTGAAATCGGTTCCCTTCAGCCTGAATTTCTTTGATTCCGAGGAAAAAGGTGCGGATGTCTGCTGAAACGAAGCACCTGGGAGGTGAGAGGGGGACCCAGGAGTCCTGCCCGTGGTTCATTTAGGGGTCTGGGATGAGGAAGCAGGTCCCCAAACTGGTGGTAGAGAGTACCAGAGGATACCAAGTGTTTTGGCCACGCAGGGTGAGCAGTAGAGAGCCGTGATTTCAGGTCACTGTTGTCCTGGACGTAATTGTTTTCCCTCTGTTTCCTTTTAGGAGGCTTTTATTGGTTGAATGCAGTGGGAGGATCACACCGGGAAGAAGGGACGGAGGTCCTATTCATGGTTAGTGACCCTTTCATGCTTTCAATCTTTAGAGCTTCCTAAAGGTGTGGTGAGTGTCGTGCTGCTAGCCAGGCTTTACAGAGAAGGGAAACTGAGGCACGGGGAAGGTAACTGGTTAAATACAAAGGCCCCTGGCCAGGCTAGGAGTGCGTAGGGCCTGCAGACGTTTGTGGTTTGGTGGCTGCTGTGCTCCATTTCGGCATCTGGACTTTCACACAGCTTGGATGCGAGGCCTGGAGAGGATTTTAAGGAAGCTGCCTCTGTTTTTACGGGGTTTCTCCTTGGGAAACATGGTGCTGGGTAGCTCAGCGCTGCTGGAAGGCTCTGTTGTTTTGGAGGGGACATAAACCAACCCGTTAAAATTGGTTCAGAAGTTGATTCTAGTGTACCAACGCTGGAGGAAAGCTTAGGCGATAGAGTGCACGAAGCGACTCATGCCTGTGAAATCTTCTTCTCTCCCGCTAGCAGCGGCGCTTGAAGTGCTCACCTTTACATGCCCTTTACTTCAAGGCTGTCAGATATTTAGCAGCATGCTGTGGAGTCGATTTCAACAATTCCCCGAGGCACCTGGTCAGGTTTTTGTGTGTGTGTGTAAGCACTGTAGAGGGCAAAAATCCATTTTCAGATTTAGGAAAATGAGATTACAAGCCTGCGGTATGTGATGGGGCATCTCAGGCATTTTGGGTTTTCATTTGGCTTGTAATTATGCTTAAAAATTCTGTGTCAAGCTTTTTCTTCTTGAGGTCCTGACAAAGTTCATCAATTAAGTTCTGCCTCCCAAAGCTGTCTCGCGATTTGAAGTCGAGGCATTTTCTTTCAGTCTCCTCCTAAAAGGTGGTTCAGGCTGTTACCTGGGCAGGACCAGTGCTGGATTTCTTACACGACGTGTCTGATGTTCACCGATTCCCGTGTGCAGGTTAGGTTGCTGGAGGCTGCTTTTAGGAAACCACGCAGGCGATGGTCACGGTTAACGTGAACTGCGCGTAGCGGCTTATTTCCTCGCCCTTCTAGAAAACAACTGAAAATTTCCCGGCTGCTGTGCGCGTGTCGGCGTTGCAGCTGTGGCTCGTGGTAGTTGCAGATAAAACTGGACGCGCTGAAGCCACCTGATCGCTTTATCTGCTGAAGCTCCGGCACCATTTAAACTTCTCTGGTTTTTTCTTTGTCTGCCAGACGAGTCTCACGCTTGGATCCTCTCTCCGCCCCTGCTCCGTATGTGCAGACCCGGTCCACGTGGAGACGTTGCTCGGAGGCTCATCCCGGTTCCTCGTGTGTTGCGTCCTTTTATTTATCCGCACAGCTTCACTCCCCGTCTCTAATGTGCAGAACAGAGTGGGCCGTGGGCCGCTGCTCTTTTTTTAGCTGAGGATTCAAATGTGTTCTGTAGTAGGCAGTAATTGCCAGGATTATTTTATTATTATTATTGCAATTGAAATGAGGCCATTTAATTAATGTTTTCACCGTGTTTGTATTGCGGTGCAGATAGTCTGCTTCCTTCCTCCAGCCACAGTGCTGGAGGCTCAGCTCAGCCTTATTTTGAACTCACTGCAAGGAGTTTCTTCTCCATCCGTGAGGTTTTTATTTGGAGATGAGATACAGAGACTCCTCATGCTCGGTGAAAGGATTTTTCTTCTGAGATTTACCCCCTGCTGATCTTGTCTTGTCCAAACTGCAGCCGAGTCGGAGCAGCCAGAGAGCTTCCCAAAAGCAATTACAGCAGTCCCTGGCAGCCAGCAGACCCTGTGCTGGGGAACTGGGCTGGGAGCGTGCGTCCAGCTAATGAAGCGTGATAGAAAACGCTTGTCTGGACCTGATCTAGTCTCGGGAGACTGCCAGGAGGGAGACTCACCTCCTTGACACTCTTACATCCAGCAAAACCTATTTCTGGCTGTTTTCTAGAGACACGATCACTAGGATGGGGCTGTATCTGCCTTCAGAGGTTGCTGAGTGGTTCTGCTGCCACGTTGAGCACTCGGTTCGGTGGCCCCTGGGTGTTCCAGGGACTCTTGAGGGCAGGAGAGCTTTCTTCGAATCGTTCCTTAAAGTTATGACAGAGGAGAGTTCCCTGACTGGCAGCAGGGCAGCCAGGTCGATCCTACATCTTTTGGGCTTGTCTGCGGGTCGCGTCACCCCCTTCTCCCATTGCGTTTCGGCGTTTACTAACAGCAAGATGCGATTTAGCCAAGCCTTTGTGGATCAGATTTCCTAAAGATGGCACATCTCCCCGCGCTGGCAGCCAAACACATCTCCCTCTCCATGCCAGATGCTCTCTTGACCCTTCTGTTCGAGCCAGCGGCGTCTCATCCCTTGCTTTTCCTTTCCAAACTTTCTGATCACAGCCACGGCAGTAAAAAAAAAGGCTCCTCAGGCTGTTTTGAGAAGATACCAGGCGTGAAGGAGATGGTTTCTGTAGATCTTGGTCCTTTTGGTAACCAAGACGAGCAGAAGGTGTCTGCAAAGCTGCATGTCACTTAATGACCCTGGCAGCCAACAGAGAGGGGCTTCTTTAGGGCCGTTAAGAATGTCTTGGGCCCATCGCCTCATCGCCGTGGGCTCCCTCTCGTCCACCTTTATGTCTGTGTCCTTCCTGAGCTGCGCCTTCCATACTTCCCAGTGAAGGGAATGGTTCAAGGTGCTCATATCCGCAAAGGAAAATGCGTGGCGGTTGCTTGGGCGTGCTTTGGGCATGGTCTCAGTAGACTTTCTAAACTTTTTCAGGAAAAAACCTCCCAATTTTCTGTTCTTCCAGTGGTATAATTTAGGCCAAACTGGTCTTTGGGTAGACGAGATGAGCCAGTACCCATGAGTGTTCATCTTCCAGTTCTAGGAACTGGAATGGGACTGGCTCTGTGGCTTTTCTCCTTCTGCTGAAGGCTTCTGAAAGGTGTTTGACATCCCACCCCTGCCACGGCTGGTTCCTTCTCCCACTTTTGCTTCCCACTTGACTCAATCCCTGTAAAAGCATCTCGGAGAGGACTGTGGTGTGGCTCTTCCCAGGGCTGCCTCCCCTCCAGCCCCAAGCCTTGGACCTTATTTGAGAAAATCAGGGTCGTTTTCCCTAGTTTGCCTCTCCTTGAAAGCACTTGCCACCTGTCTTCTGCTGTGGTAGGAAGAAATTAAATCAGGAGTGGGAGGGAAGCCTGGGAGGGGAGCTCCAAGCTGGACTCACCGCCAGCCTGGAGAGGAGCTTCGTGGTGGGTTTTTTGGACACTTTACATGTAGGGCGATTGTTCCAGAGCTGCTGGGATGCTGTTAAGGTTGTGACAAATTCGCTCCTGTCTACCTTTATGCTAAGTAAGATCCTCAAACGACACGAGGCACGTTCACAGGACGCCGTCAGAGATGGAGCTCAGCTCTCCAGTCTCCCCTCGAGTATAACGCTCCGCTTGCAGGAGCCTGTTGAGGCAGCCCCGTGGCTGCTGAGCTTTTCTCTGCTGTGAGTCACTCTCTGATGAATTAGATTTGTTGTCGCTGGTTTATTTGTGGTTTTGACTCTCTGCTTGGCAGGTACTTTTTTTGGATGAGTTTTTAAGTTCTACTTGGTCCTTCTTAGGACTGCCTCAAAGCCTCGGTCTATAGAGCCCTTTTTAAAATGGCCAGTGCTGAGACGAAAATATTGGCCTTCCATTTTGCATTAATTCTGCAAACATGGCAGAGGACACCTTGGGTAAACTGACATATCGTGTGCTGGCTGCTTTCCCCCGTTCCTCTAAGTAAGCTTTCTTTGTTCTCTTATTCCTACAGGCAATACCTAAAACAGGAAAGTCTGGACAAGAAAAGGAAGGAGTTCGACACTAATGGCTGGTCGTTGCTGAGTAAGAAGAGTCAGGTAGGTGTGTGCAGTCAGAGGTTTGGAGAAGGGTCCTTGCTTTTGTTCTTGACCCAGGAGCACCTTCCCTGGCTGGTGTTCTCGACGGACACGTTCTCGTGGTAGCTCTAAGGGGGTGAACAAATCCCAGCTCTTCGGTGGCAGGATCCCGTCCAGCCCGACGTGGAAGCGGGGAGGCTTTCCTGAGCCAGGGGTGCCCCGGTGCCACCTCCATTCCTGCTGCCCACCCTCTTGTCTTCATCTCCCCTTACTCGCACGGGCATTTGCCCATCCGTGCAGACCTGCCTCGTTGGGACTCCTTGGAGAGGGGTCCTCTGCTTGGAGCTCTTCATCCTCAGAAGCGAGCGTGTGGGGACTGGCTCCTCTGGAAATGACCGTTGGGTCTGTGTCCTTTCGTTAAAGGAGATCCCGCAGCAGATGAACGGCAGCGACTGCGGGATGTTTGCCTGCAAATACGCTGACTGCATTACCAAAGACAAGCCCATCAACTTCACTCAGGTACACCCCGCCCTGGCGTGTGCCTCGTGCTCGGGGAGAGATGGGCACGTGGCGCTTGCTTGTGCATATTCTGATCTTTCCAAATGCCTTTTGCTTCCTTCTCTGGGGGTTTAAAATGCCCCCAGCCCGCGTCGGGATCGTACTGCTGCCCGTAGGAGCAGAGCTGACACAAGGCATTGCGGTGCTGCTTCGCACCGTGCAAAATTAAAACCATCCTTGGGTCTTTTGTACCCAAATCCATGGGGAACGTCACCGATGCAACTGGGGACAGCTCACAAACCCGTAACAGGACCCACTCATAGTGGTAATCAAAATCCCGGGGAATTTCAGTGTTACTTGACGGTGCCAGCCTCCATGGAATATCCCACGCGTGAATATTTTCCTTCTAATTCTTAGAGAATATCGTCAGAGTGACGTTATTACCTAGATCTCATCCGCTCTCCTGTTAATAATCGGAAAGTAAATTTTTTCCCCCCAAGAAAGGCACCACTTAAAAAACTGCAGCCAGGAGAGCGGCGGCTCGATAAGTGGTCCCGCGGTGAAAGACACGCTGATACACGTTTTCTTTCCCTTTTCTCTCTCTCTTCCCCTCCACCCCCAAAGCAACACATGCCCTATTTCCGAAAGCGAATGGCCTGGGAAATCCTTCATCGCAAGCTGTTATGATGACGTTGTGCCGAAAGCCGCTTCCTCGCGAGATTGTATCAGAAGTGCCCAGATTTGCCCTGCTCAGCAGCCTGAGCCGTGGCAGGCGTGGGCCTGCCCAGGGCTTCGGTCAAAGACGCAGCAGACGAACTCTGTATCATATTTTTGATAAAACACCGTTCACGGACCAATGCGCAATAGAAATGCTCAGAAGCACACTTGCCTCTTTTTTTTTTTTTCCTTTTTTTTTATTTTTCCCCTGTGTCAAGACCTATTTTTACAAGCAATTTCAGGTGCTGAGACTTGAGGGGGCAGCTTCGGATATTCAACTTTTTTATTTTTTCTGCTTTTTGCAGTTCTTGCTGCCAGCTTTGACTTCGGGGCGGGAGGGGGGAAGGCACTTAGATGGCTCGGGGTGACCTGCGCACTGGGAGAGCTCGAAGTCGGGTGGGCAAAAACCTGTTTGGGGGTGGATGTGGGGAGGGTTTGCTTGTAGAGGAACGTTTATGACACGTCCTCTGCTCCCTTATTATCTCCCCTCTGTCCTCAAAGCCAGCATTTGCTCACCCATCACAAACTCAGCCCTAATCCTAAGATTATAACTGGCACCCCGGGTGCTTAGGACGGCCCGGCTGTGGGCTTCGGAGAGCGGGGTGGGGGGCTGGAGGCAGGTCGGGCATCCCTGGAGGGTGGCAGGCAGGAGCTGGGAGATCTCCGAGAGTGACTTTCTTAAACGCTGCTTTTGCAGAATCATTTTTCTTCCTGAGGAATTGGTCCCCCTGTTCTTTAGCATCAACTGTTTACGGAAATTCGGGTACAAAACTGCGCAGTTGAATTGTTTTGTATATATTTCCAAACCTTTTATTTTTTTGTTTTCTGCAGTGACAAAGAACAAAGTCTACGTGTGCGTTGGGTTTGGGTTATTGGGATTTTTTTGGGTTTGTGGGTTTTTTTTTTTTCCCTTTTCCTGCCCTGGCTTTGCCTCCTCGCAGGAGCCGGGGCCGCGGCTTCTTGCCACCTTTGTCCTTGCGCGGAGGGCCCCAGCTGAGCGGAATGAATCGCTCCTCTCTCTCCGTGATATTTTGCACGTGTTTTGCCTGGGGATAAAGGCTGACGCGAGGTCAGAGGGTTGCGTTGAAGGCAAGGGCACCGCAGTCAAGTCGAGCTTCCAAAGGTATCTCCCAGTACGTTCGGCGCGCGACTCCCAGGAGCCTTGAGGACGAGCCGCGTCCCCATCGGTCACCGGGGGAAGAAGCAACTCAAACTCTTCCAAAAACGGGATTTTGGGGGGATGCCCCCATGCTTCCGAAGGCTTTACGCCGAGCGCCTCGCTCCTCTGGGCTCTGCGGACGGTCTTGGGTGCGGCGGTGCTGATGCTTTCAACTGTTTTAATTTATTCTCAAGTGTTTGAGAAGCTTCCCAAGCCGCCGAACCCGTTTCTTTTCTCTCGTGTACATAACCTTTTTAAGTATAAGTAAAGAATGAAATAATGTCCACTTTTGTATTTTTGCCTCCAGATAGGGAAGGCTATTTTATACATTTTTCTCTACCTGTAAGCAGTAGTTTTGTACAAAATTTCTCCCTTTCACCCCTTGCTCCTGCCAGGTCGTGTTCTTTGTAGGCTGGTTTGTACCCCTTCCTTCTCCCCTCCCTGTGTTTTATACCGAGTTCATTTACTACCTTTTTCTATCTTTTACTGCAAGTAAAGATCTGAGGAAAAAAAAAAAAAAGGCAACGTATCTTTTCTCTTTTGGTGCGCGTGTCGTGATTCACGGTTAACTAAAACTAGCTGTGAGCCGTACCCCTGCGCCGGGAGCCCGCGCGTCGCTGCTAGCGAGCAGCCCTTGCTCAGGGGAGGCTGTTTTGTGTAATTCACCCTCGGGTTTAAATAAATCACTCTCAGCAGGCTCGGGCGCTCACAATACGGAGGCCTTTTAGCCCAATTTCATGGAGGAGGGAGCCGGAGCTGCTGCGAGCTGGAGTTAAAAGGCCTTTACAGCCCCGCGGCGGGTGTTATCGCCTTCGGTTTCGCCGCTTTCTGGAGCTGGAGGTGGTGAGTTGGGAACGGGGATCCTGTCCCAGTAACCTGCTTTAGGGGCTTCGTCCCTTCCCGCCCCCGGGAAGGAGCTTCCAGCCCCTGCCGCCCCGCTCTGAACAGTAGTTTTTGGGCTGAAAGAGCCCCTTACGACGTCCCAGGAACAAAATCAACAAGTCCCTTGTTTTCCTTGGCTCCCTGCTCCCAAAAAAACCAGGGAGAAGACGGCCCCGTCAAAGGCGGCTTGTGCCTCGCCTCTGCCGGTACCCCCTCCCCGGCCGCGCAGCTCCCAGCCCTCTGCGGCCACCAAAAATGCATTCAGCATTTATTCCTGCCCTTCTTTCTGGCTTATTAATAGAATAAATCATATTGCCCAGCCTGCCTGGCCGTCCCAGTCTGGGGATTTTCAGGTCATATTGACTCTTTTTCTCCTTCCTGTATCCTTATTCCTAGACATGAGCAGGATTTTTGCCCGATATTTCCAAAGAGCCAGTTATAATGTCCCTGACATTCCTCACAAACACACACGTGGCTTCTGTAAATACCCACGGCGCTGTCTCCCACCCCGGGGCTCAATGCTCCATTCATCTGCTCCCAAAGCTGTGCCTAGAAGTCGGGAATTACCTGCCCTACTCTGCGCTAACGAGCTTTTATGGCTCCGATGCCTCCAGAAGCCCTTCGCGGCGTGATTTCCGGCTCCCTCCAAGGAGGGGGTTTTGCCGGGGGCTCCTTGCAAAATCTTGCGGGTCCCGGGGCGGATGTGAGGAGCAGCGCTGCGGGACGGAGAGCCGGTGCTTCTCCGGACGCTGCCCCTGCTCGCCGCCGGGGAATTTCGGAGCGATGCTCCCTGATCCGCTTCCGTGCGGGAGCGTGGTTGCGCCTCCGCGGACGCACCGGCCAAAAAACCTTCGTAGATTATTGCTGGAAAGGGTCAGGTTTGTTCCTTTTCTGCCAGGTGGTCCCTTCCGCGCCGGGGGCCCTTCTCCATCCTTCCCTCCCACCCTAGGCGTCCTTCTGGGTTCCCAAAAGGAGGAAAATGAGTTGTAGCTGCTGAAAATTCAGCGTCGTCCCGTTTTCCTGGCTCCCCTCTGCCGCCGGCCTTGGCAGGACGTCCCCGGAGCCCCCGCCGGAGCCCCCGCCGGAGCCCCCCTGGTTTCCGCAGCAGGTTCCCGCGTTGCGTCCGGCCGGCGCCGAGCGGCTCCGACGTTGACCTTGGACCCAGGTGGATTCAAAGAGGGAGCGAGCCCGTGGCCAAGAGCCCCTTGGGGTCACCTCGATACGACGCCTCAATGGAGAACTTCTGGCTTCCTGCTCGCCGGTGATCCCCGACGCTCGGCGTAGAGCGAGGGTGGGCCAGGACCTTCTCTTGGTCCGCTGGGCCACCTCTCTCCAGGCTTCCTAGCCAAGCCCTTGCCTTCCTGGAGCTTCTCGCGGTGGGAGATGGGTCCCCGAGCCGTGGGCTTCCTCCACCAGTGCCGGCGGCGGTCTGGCGCTCCGAGCTGCGGTGGATCCGCTCTCCGTTCCGTTGCGTTTTCCCCACGGGTTGGCCCACGGCCGGAGCGTCCAGCCAAATACGCAGCTCCGGCGGCAGCAGCGTTGGGGTCTCCTGCCCCCCAAGTCCCTTGAGCAACGGGCAGGACCCAGACCGGGGGTCCTGGCGCCAGCGGGTCCCTCGTGGGGACGGTTGGGCGCAACCGTGGGTCCAACGGCCGTGCCTGGAGCAGCTCAACGTCCATGTCGCCGGTTGAGGGACCAGGGAGGCGGCGCCGCTGGGTGCGGGGGGCGCGGGACCGCGCGTCCCGGAGGTCTTCCCATCCCCAGGAGCTCCTCACCCCCCCCCCAGGCATCCCACCGCAACCCATCGCCCCAAATCCCATCGGCAAAGCGCATCCCCCCCCTCTTACCCCCGAGCCCACCCGGGCGCGGAAGGTGACACGGTGACAAGCGTCGGTCCGTCCCCCGCCCCCCTCCGTGCTGAATCCAT
>NC_138605.1:1506343-1688538 GCF_964289735.1 Phaethon aethereus
GATGGGGAAACCGAGGCACGGGGGGGCCGAGCCAGGCTCAGGGGGTGTCTTCTTTTAGGGGAACCCCGGGACCGACGGCATCCCCGGCGCGAAGGGCTCGGCGGTGAGTGCGGCTGGGGACGGGGTGACCGGAGCCCCTGGCCGGGGGGGACTGGGCTCGGGAGGGGTCCCGTCCTGGGTGGGGAGGGGCTGCCGAGAGCTGAGCTGGGACCGGGGGGACGCGTGGGGACCCTGGGGGTCGTGGGGGATGCGGGGGGAAGCTGGGGGGTCGGAGGATGCGGGATGCTGGGGACGCTGGGAGGATGCTGGGGGCACTGGGTGATGCTGGGGGCACTGGGGGGATGCTGCAGGCACTGGGTGATGCTGGGTGCACTGGGTGATGCTGGGGGCACTGGGGGGATGCTGCGGGCACTGGGTGATGCTGGGTGCACTGGGGGATGCTGGGGGCACTGGGAGGATGCTGGGGGCACTGGGGGGTGCTGCAGGCACTGGGAGGATGCTGGGTGCACTGGGGGGATGCTGGGGGCACTGGGTGATGCTGGGGGCACTGGAGGGATGCTGGGTGCACTGGGTGATGCTGGGGGCACTGGGGGGATGCTGCAGGCACTGGGTGATGCTGGGTGCACTGGGTGATGCTGGGGGCACTGGGGGGATGCTGCGGGCACTGGGTGATGCTGGGTGCACTGGGGGGATGCTGGGGGCACTGGGGGGATGCTGCGGGCACTGGGTGATGCTGGGTGCACTGGGGGGATGCTGGGGGCACTGGGAGGATGCTGGGGGCACTGGGGGGATGCTGAGGGACACTGGGTGATGTTGGGGTTGGGTGATGCTGGGTGACGCTTGGGGACCCGGGGTGGCTGGGGGCTGTGGGGACACCGTGGGTCACGAGGTGCCAGGGGACGCGAGGATGCTGGCGGATGCGGGGACACTGGGGGAGGCGGGAGGCCGCGGGGGGGCACGGGGGGGCGTGGGGGGGACACGGGGCCGGCCAGGCCCCCCTGACGGCGGCCGGCTGCCCGCAGGGCGCCCCGGGCATCGCCGGCGCTCCAGGCTTCCCCGGCCCCCGCGGCCCGCCCGGGCCCCAGGGTGCCACCGGCCCGCTGGGACCCAAGGGACAGACGGTAAGAGCCCCCGGAGAGCCCCCCGAGCTGGGGACCGCAGCCCCGGCCCCACCCACTGCCACCTGGCCCCGCCCACCGGCAACACACCCCGCCCACTTGCCAACTGCCCCACCCAGTCTGTAACATGCTCCGCCCATTGTGCCGCAGGCCACGCCCCCATTCCCCAACCCCTTGTGGGTCCCCTCCCATGTCACCTGCTCCTGGTCCCCAAAGGGGCCACCGGGAATGAGGATGGGATGGGGTGGGATGGGGTGGGATGGGGTGGGATGGACTGGGATGGGGACTGGGATGGGATGGGATGGGACAGACTGGGATGGGGACAGAGATGGGGACAGGGATGCGATGGGACAAGATGGGATGGGATGGGATGGATTGGGATGGGGATGGAGATAGGGATAGAGACTGGGATGGGGTGAGACAGGATGGGGATGGGACTGGATGGGGACAGGGATGGGATGGAGATGGGGTAGGGTGGGGACAGGGGTGGGGTGGAGTGGGGTGGGATGGGGTGGGATGGGGTGGGATGGGGCCAGGGACGGGGCTGGGCAGGAGGGAGGGGACGGGGCCGAGGACGGCGCCGGGGCCGGGCGTGGCGGGAGGGAAGGGGCTGGGGACGAGGCTGGGAAGGGGCCGGCGCCGCGGGGACGCCGCGGCCCTGTCCCCCACCACCCTCCCGCTCCGCAGGGCGAGCCCGGCATCGCCGGCTTCAAGGGCGAGCAAGGACCCAAGGGCGAGACGGTGAGTCCCGGGGCGGGGGGGCCGCACCCAGCACCCCCCACCTCGGCTGGGGGTCCGTCCCGCGGCCCCTCGCTCCCCGGCCGGGGCCGGAGCGTCTCGTCGGCGTCTAACGAACCTCTTCCCCTAACGAGGCCCCTCGAGGGGCAGCGTCCCCCCTCCCGCGGGGGAACAATAGCCGCTGTGTTCGCCCCCCCCCCCCCGGGGACATTCCCCCCTCGCTTCATTAACCAGCCTCAATGCGCGGGGCCGGGTCCCCGCCGCGGCGGCCGCCCAGCCCCGGCGCCGGCGGGACACGTGGCGCGGCGAGGGGCTCCTGCCCGGCACCCCCGGGGTCTGTCATTTATTGGGGGGGGGGTATAGGCAGGGCCCCCCCCGGCGTGCTGTGGGGGAGGAAGGCTCCTCCTGACCCCTTTTCCTCCTCTTCCTCAGGGACCCGCAGGACCCCAAGGTGCCCCCGGGCCGGCTGGTGAGGAAGGCAAGAGAGGAGCCCGCGGTGAACCCGGTGCTGCCGGCCCCGTGGGACCCCCTGGAGAGAGGGTGCGTGGCCCCCCCGCACCCCTCCAGCGAGGTGCTGCCCCCCCAAAACCTCCCCCCTGACTTCACTCCTCCTCCTCCTCCTCTTCCTCCATAGGGCGCTCCCGGCAATCGCGGCTTCCCCGGGCAGGACGGGCTGGCTGGACCCAAGGTGGGACGTCGGGGTCACGGGGCGGGGGGGTGGTCCAGGAGGGTGACCGCCCCCCTGAACCCCCAAACTCACCCCGTCTCCCCGCTCCCGCGTAGGGTGCTCCGGGCGAGCGCGGCCCCGCCGGCCTCGCGGGTCCCAAGGGAGCCACCGGCGACCCCGGGCGCCCCGGAGAGCCCGGGCTGCCCGGAGCCAGGGTGAGAGTCGGGGGGGGCAGAGCCAGGGGGAGCTGCCGGGGTGGGGGGGGGGCTCCCCACTGCCCCACGGGGGGCTCGGCCGGGGCAGGACAGTGGGGGTGGGGGTGACACCGGGGGGGGACCCGCTGGGGTCAGCGCAGAGGCTCTTCGGGGTCTTTTCGGGGCCAATAAGGTCCTTTTTGGATCAATAAGGTGCTTTTGGGGTTGATAAGGTGCTTTTGGGGTGAATAAGGTGCTTTTGGGGTCAATAAGGTGCTTTTGGGAGCAGTTAAGGTGCTCTTGGGGTCAATAAGGTGCTTTTGGGGTTGATAAGGTGCTCTTGGGGTGAATAAGATGCTTTTTTAATTCGGTGCTTTTGGGGTGAATAAGGTGCTTTTGGGGTGCTTTTGGGGTCAATAAGGTGCTTTTGGGGTTAATTCGGTGCTTTTGGGGTCAATAAGGTGCTTTTGGGGTCAATAAGGTGCTTTTGGGGTGAATAAGGTGCTTTTGGGGTTAATTCGGTGCTTTTGGGGTCAATAAGGTGCTTTTGGGGTCAGTTATGGTGTTTTTTGGGGTTGGTTAAGGTGCTTTTGGGTGTAGCCAAGATGCTCTTGGGCATTAAGAAATTCTTTGGGGTTGGTTCAGTCGCTCTTCGGGGTTAGTGAAGAAGCTCTTTGCTAATTAAGATGTTCTCTGGGGTTATCAAAGGTGCATTTGGGGTTAGTGAAGATGCGATTTGGGGGTTGCAAAGATGCTCCTCGGTGCCAGTGAAGATGCTCGTTGGGGTTAGTTAAGATGCATTTGGGATTAGCAAATCTTCGGGGTTAAGGTGCTCTTCGGGGTGAGCGAAGATGCTTTTTGGGGTTGGCCACCATGCTCCTGAGCCCCTGTGCCCCCCGTGTGAGCCCCAGGCCAGCACCCCCCTGCGCCTCGGGGCCGCCCGCTGCAGCCCCCTCCCCAATTCCTTCCCTCTGCCGCAGGGTCTCACCGGCCGCCCGGGCGATGCTGGTCCTCAAGGCAAAGTCGGCCCAACCGTAAGTGATGCCCCGCAGGGCGTCGGCACAGGATGGGGGACCGGGGTCTGGGGCGATCCCCGCTGACGACCCCCTCCCCGCAGGGTGCTCCCGGCGAGGACGGCCGCCCCGGCCCTCCCGGCCCACAGGGTGCTCGCGGCCAGCCCGGCGTGATGGGTTTCCCCGGGCCCAAAGGTGCTAATGTGAGTACGGAGCGATTTCTACCCAAAATGGGGCTGCAGCCCAGGCACGGAGCCCATCACCTCTCTCCTCCCTCTAGGGCGAGCCTGGAAAAGCCGGTGAGAAAGGACTCCCCGGTGCCCCGGGGCTGCGGGTGAGTTGTTTTCCCTCCCTCACCGCCCCCCAAAAAACGCACCTTGGGGTCGCTCCAGCATTGCGGTCACCTGAGGCATCTGCGGTCTCCGGGTGGGGAAACTGAGGCACGGGGGTCTGGAGCCTCGCGCCTGGAGCTCAGCGATGGTTTTTCTCTTCCATAGGGTCTCCCCGGCAAGGACGGCGAGACGGGAGCTGCCGGCCCCCCGGGACCTGCCGTGAGTGTCACAGGGCCAAAACCCGCTAGAAATGGGGGGGCTTAGGGGTTGTAGCCCCCCTCCAAACCCTGGTTCTGCTGGGGATGGAGCTTTCACGCTCCCTGGCCCTCGTGGTGCTGGAGCACGGAGATTTTGGGATCCTCCCCCACGATTCTGGCTTTGCCCAAAATCTTGGGGTGGGTGAAGCCCAAACCCCGGCAGGTTTCGGGGTCCTTCACCGCTGTCCTTCCCGCAGGGTCCCGCGGGCGAGAGGGGAGAGCAAGGAGCCCCCGGTCCCTCGGGCTTCCAGGTGAGCACAGGGAAGGGGACGGGTTGGGGTGCCAGGCTCGTGGGTCACCCCGAGCCCCCGTCCCCGAGGGTCTCGCTGCCGCCGGGCTGACGCTGCTGCTTTCCCCCCCCAGGGTCTGCCCGGGCCACCAGGTCCCCCCGGAGAGAGCGGCAAACCCGGAGACCAGGTGAGGCCCCGTTTTTCCCTCCTCCCAGGCGTTTTCTGGCTGCAAAGAGGGGGTCAGAACCCCTGGCAGCCCCCGGGGCTGACCCCCGACTCTTTTCCCCCCGCCGCAGGGCGTTCCCGGAGAAGCCGGTGCCCCCGGTCTCGTCGGTCCCAGAGTAAGTATCACCCGTCCGCCCAGCAGCGGGGACAGGACGCCTCGCCCTGTCCCATGGCAGGTTTTGGGGGGGCTCCAGGGGGTTGGCGGAGCCCGGCCACCCCCATCCAGGGCCATTGGCTCCCCCGGGCCCGGTGCCTCCGCCGCAGCCCATCCCTTCTCCTCCCAGTACACCCCAGTACATCCCAGTCCCTTTGGGGCGGTGCGGGATGGATGCTCTGCCCGCTGTCCCCGGGGATGTCCATGCAAAGGACGTTGTGATCCTCACCGTGGCTCCGCGGCCTCGTCCTAACGCTGTCCCCCCTCCCCGCCCCAGGGTGAACGCGGCTTCCCCGGTGAACGTGGCTCTCCCGGCGCACAAGGGCTGCAAGGTCCCCGCGGGCTCCCCGGCACGCCGGGCACCGACGGGCCCAAGGTGGGTGACGAGGGGGGACAGGGCTCGGGGGCTCGGTGCCACCGGCAGAGCCGTGAGGCCGAGGCTCTGCATACGGGGGGGGGCGGCACCCCGATAACCGCACCTTTGCTCTGCTTTAGGGTGCAACCGGACCGGCCGGCCCCAACGGCGCCCAGGGTCCCCCGGGGCTGCAGGGGATGCCCGGCGAGAGGGGAGCAGCCGGAATCGCTGGTCCTAAGGGAGATCGGGTAAGTGACGGGTGCCGGAGGGTGTCCTGAGCGGCGTCAGGTCTCAGCTCAGCTCACGCCGCCTCCGTCTCGCCCCGCAGGGAGACGTTGGCGAGAAGGGCCCCGAGGGAGCCCCCGGAAAGGACGGCGCACGCGTAAGCGGGACGGGGGCGCGGCGGGAGGAGGGTGGCCGGCGAGGGATGCTTGTGGTGGCCTCGTCCTCATCTGTCTCTCATCCGTAGGGTCTGACGGGTCCCATCGGTCCCCCCGGCCCTGCTGGCCCCAACGGCGAGAAGGTGAGAGCCCGGGCAGCCCCCCGGCTGCTGCCGCCTGAGGGAGATGCCACCCCCCCCCCCCAACTCTCCATCCTTTCTTTGCCAGGGTGAATCCGGCCCTCCTGGTCCATCCGGTGCTGCCGGTGCCCGCGGTGCCCCCGTAAGTGCCGTGCCCACCTCCCTCCCCCGGTGCCGGCGGTGCCACCGCTGGCCTCGCTCCCCCCTGGCCCCCTCATTTAACCCCCATCTCTCCGCCGCAGGGCGAGCGCGGTGAGCCCGGTGCCCCCGGTCCCGCTGGGTTTGCCGGCCCCCCGGTGAGTATTTGGCCCCGTTCCCCCCGGCGCGGGTGCGGCGTCGCCTCGACCTGCTCACTGCGGCCGCTTCCCCGCAGGGCGCTGACGGGCAACCCGGTGCCAAAGGCGAGCAAGGAGAGCCCGGGCAGAAGGGTGACGCCGGCGCTCCCGGTCCCCAAGGTCCCTCTGGTGCACCTGGCCCGCAGGTGGGTACAGCCGGGGCAACCCGAAACGGGGGCGAACCCCGCGGGGGGTCCGTAACTCTGGGAAATTTGGGGCATCGCCCGGCCGGTGTGTTGCAGCCCCCCCCCCCGCCATGTTTCTAACCCATTTTCTTTCTCTTTCCAGGGTCCGACTGGTGTAACTGGTCCCAAAGGAGCCCGGGGTGCCCAGGGCCCCCCTGTGAGTATGGGGGGGTGGGCTGCGGGTGGCTGGGGGGAGCGCGGTGCAGCGCCTGAGCCGCCTTTCTCCTCCCCTTCCCCAGGGAGCCACCGGATTCCCCGGCGCCGCCGGCCGCGTGGGACCACCCGGCCCGAATGTGAGTCGGGGGGCAGGCGGGATCTTTGGGGGGCAGCCGGGATTGCTCAGGAGCAGCCGGGATCTTTGGTGGGCAGCCGGGACCACTCACCACTGGGGCTGGGAGCTCGGGAGATGCCGCTTGCTCCGTGCCGGGGGCCAAGCAGCGGAGGGTCCCTGGGCTAAGCAGCCCCTGGGTGACACCGGGCAGCTCATCGGCCCCGAAAAAGGGGCTTTTCTGAGGGTCTTCAAGCGCAGGAGCCGACCCAGAGCCCCGAGCGGTGCCAGGGTGCGGGCGATGAAGGGGGAAAAGCCGCCTCTGTTTGCACTGACCCCGTCTGCTCCTCCCCACAGGGTAACCCAGGCCCCCCCGGGCCCCCCGGCTCCGCCGGCAAAGATGGTCCCAAGGGTGCTCGTGGCGACGCCGGGCCCCCGGGCCGTGCCGGCGACCCCGGTCTCCAAGGTCCTGCCGGTCCCCCCGGCGAGAAAGGCGAACCCGGCGAGGACGGCCCCGCGGTACGGTTGTTGGGGGGCAGCTCCCTCCACCCTCCTTCGGTGCTGTGCCCCCACCCCCCCGGCTCTGATCCCCCCCCTCTGCCTCCCCGCAGGGTCCTGACGGTCCCCCCGGCCCCCAAGGTTTGGCAGGACAGCGCGGCATCGTCGGTCTTCCCGGCCAGCGTGGCGAGAGAGGCTTCCCCGGGCTGCCGGGGCCATCGGTGAGTCGTCACCCCCCGGGCTGAGCCCCTTCCAGCCACCCCGTGCCCCCCCAGAGCGAACCGCTCCCGGCAGCGGTGCCGTCCCCGCCGAGAGCCGTGGGAGCGGCCGAGCTTGGCTCGCCTGACCTCAGCGCCACGCATTTGGGTGTTTCGAAGCCTGTGCGGCAGCTCGGAGGCTGCCAAAGCCCCGGCGGGGGCTGCAATGAGCCACCGGCCCCCTTGGGTGCAGCTCGAGCACCCCAGGGACCCCCATCCCGGGTGCAGGTTGGGGTTTGGCAGAGCTGCCGGTGCCAGCGGCATCGGGGCCGGGCAATAACCGGTGTCAATTTTGGGCAGAGGATCTGGCAGCCTTACAGCGAAGCCGAAGGGCTGCGCCGGGACCCTCCCGCGCGTCGCCTCATGGCTTTTTTTTTCCCCCTTCCCTTCACTAGGGCGAACCTGGAAAACAAGGAGCACCCGGCTCTGCGGGCGACCGGGGTCCTCCCGGCCCTGTGGGTCCCCCCGGTCTGACAGGTCCTGCCGGTGAACCCGGGCGTGAGGTAGGCAGCACCGCGGCAGGCGGGGAGAGAGCGAAGCGGGACGGTGGCTCTGTCCGTGCCGGGCTGGGGATCATCCCGGCGTAAGCCCGACGGCGGCGCCGGACGTTGCTAATGCCACAGCCAGAGCTCCCTGTGCCATAACCCGGCTCCTGGCAATCGCCGGCACCTTTTCACCGTCAGTTTTTGCTCTGAAAGGGGAGTTTCCGTGTGTCCTGCTCCATCCCAGGGTCAAGACTTAATTTCTCCTTTTATTCCCCCAGGGTAACCCCGGCTCCGATGGACCCCCCGGCAGAGACGGCGCAGCCGGCGTGAAGGTGAGCTTGCCTGCGTGCTTCCCCCGGCGCTCGCCATCCACGTGCCCCCTCGTCCCGGCCAAAAATCCCGCGGGGCTGAGCATCCCCTTCTCTCGGTGCAGGGCGATCGTGGTGAGACGGGTCCCGTGGGTGCCCCCGGCGCTCCCGGTGCCCCCGGCGCTCCTGGCCCCGTCGGTCCCACCGGCAAACAAGGAGACAGAGGCGAGACGGTGAGTGCTGGCACCTTGGCGAGGGAAAGGGCTCGTCAGGTTTGAGGGTCTCGTTACGGGAGACGGGACCCCCCCCGAGCGCAGATAAACGCCAAAATAGCAGTGGTCCTTCGGGAGCAATGAGCTACTCGGAGTAATTCCGTTCGCGGCCGTCGCTAATTCAGCGGTGCCCCGAGTGCCGTTAGCGGCTCCGAGCACCTTCCCGAGGATTCACGAGCACCGGGAGCCCGGTTTGGGCTCTGCCTACACGCAAGCACCGCCCGGGGAGCCGTAAGCGCTGGGAGGCTTAACCAGGGAAGAGCTGCCGGGGTATTTATTTGCAAGGATCGTTACTCGGCGCCGAGTATTTAAAGATGCCATTTGGTGCCGGCAGCTGCCGATTCCCTGCAGGCAGGGCAGCGGGGCCGGGTCAGGAGCCCCCGAAGGCACAGGGCAGCCCCCGGCACCCCGACTCCCCTCTTTTCTCTCCCTAGGGTGCACAAGGTCCCATGGGTCCCTCGGGTCCCGCCGGCGCTCGAGGCATGCCGGTGAGTGACGCTGGGCTCGTCGGGGCGTCCTGTGTGCCACGCACGGGGTCCCGGGGTGCGTTGGGTGGGGGGCTGCCACCCTGAGCATGTCGTGTCCCCTTCTTCTCCCCTTCCAGGGTCCCCAAGGGCCTCGCGGTGACAAGGGTGAGACGGGAGAGGCTGGAGAGAGAGGGCTGAAGGGCCACCGCGGCTTCACCGGGCTGCAGGGTCTTCCCGGCCCCCCCGTAAGTGTTGTTTTCGGGGTCTCAGCGCTCGGCCCCGCCGTACCTCGCCGCGGAGCTGGATGCGGCCCCTTTGGGGTCCCTGCAGCCCTGGAGGGAGCCCTGAGCCCACGCAAAGGCTGCGCTGAGGCCGAGCGTCCGGCGGTGCTGCAACCGTCCACCCTCGCTTCCTCCTCAGGGTCCTTCTGGAGACCAAGGTGCTGCTGGTCCCGCCGGTCCCTCCGGTCCCAGGGTAGGTCCTGCCTGTGGCATCTGGGGAGACGAGAGGAAAAGGAGGCACCTCCGTCCTTTGGCCCCCCGGCGTCGCCTGCCTCGCGAGCTGACCCCCCCCGTTTGGGGCTCTCTCCTAGGGTCCCCCCGGCCCCGTCGGCCCCTCTGGCAAGGATGGCTCCAACGGCATGCCCGGCCCCATCGGTCCCCCCGGCCCCCGCGGACGAAGCGGCGAACCAGGTCCTGCGGTGAGTAAAAACGCCGGCGACGGCAGGGAGGGGGGGGTCCAGCTCGTGGAGCAGCCCCTCAGGATTGCATCTTCTTCTTCCCGTAGGGTCCTCCCGGAAATCCAGGTCCCCCCGGTCCTCCCGGCCCCCCAGGCACCGGTATCGACATGTCGGCTTTCGCTGGCCTGGGTCAGCCGGAGAAGGGTCCCGACCCCATCCGCTACATGCGAGCGGACGAGGCCGCCGGCAGCCTGCGGCAGCACGACGTCGAGGTGGACGCCACGCTCAAGTCCCTCAACAACCAGATCGAGAGTATCCGCAGCCCTGAGGGCTCCAAGAAGAACCCGGCCAGGACCTGCCGCGACATCAAGCTTTGCCATCCTGAGTGGAAGAGCGGTAAGAGCCTCCATCCCCGCCTCCTCCCCTCACGCGCCTCGGCGGATAGCGAGGTCCATGGCTCTTCTTGTTCTCGCCCCCAAAACCTCACGTTCATGCACCGTTTGTCCTCCCCGCTTGCAGGAGACTACTGGATTGACCCGAACCAAGGCTGCACCTTGGACGCCATCAAAGTTTTCTGCAACATGGAGACAGGCGAGACCTGCGTCTACCCCAACCCCAGCAGCATCCCCAAGAAGAACTGGTGGACCAGCAAGACCAAAGACAAGAAGCACATCTGGTTTGCAGAGACCATCAACGGCGGCTTCCACGTGAGCGTCCCCGCGAGCTGCTGCGGCACACCGGAAGCGGGGAGGGAGGTTGAGCAGGGGAAGGTGTTGGGTGGCTGGTTGGAGGGTTGGGATGTCCTTCCGTGGGGCTACGTTGATGGACGTTATACGAGGGACAGGCTGTTCTCAAGGACTACATTGAAAGCTTGGAGTTGGGTCAGCCGAGCCGTGATTTTTGCAGCTATCTGGGAACATAAAGTACGGGAATCTCCCTCAAAAGGCGGCTGAAAATAGAGTTGTTGCAACACCCGCAGGCTTTAACGTCTCGCCTCTTCCCTCCAGTTCAGCTACGGCGATGAAGACCTGTCTCCCAACACGGCCAACATCCAGATGACCTTCCTCCGCCTCCTGTCCACCGAAGGCTCCCAGAACGTCACTTACCACTGCAAGAACAGCGTCGCCTACATGGACGAGGAGACGGGCAACCTGAAGAAAGCCATCCTCATCCAAGGGTCCAACGACGTGGAGATCAGAGCCGAGGGCAACAGCAGGTTCACATACAGCGTCTTGGAGGACGGTTGCACGGTAAGTCCACGGGCGCCTGCGAGAGAAAGATGTAGACGATGAGTTGGGGCTCACCCCATGAGGTTGCTGTTGGTTTGGAGGGCTCAAGAGCATCCGGTGACACCCTTCCTCCCCATTTTCTCCCCAGAAACACACTGGCAAATGGGGCAAGACAGTCATCGAGTACCGATCGCAGAAGACCTCGCGCCTGCCCATTGTAGATATTGCACCTATGGACATTGGTGGAGCCGATCAGGAGTTCGGCGTGGATATTGGCCCAGTCTGCTTCTTGTAAAAAGAATTGTTTTATTTGTGTGTTTGTTTGTTGTTGTTGGTTGTTGTTTGGTTTTTGGTTTTTTTATTTTGGTTTGGTTTTTTTTGTTGTCGTCGTTCTTTTTTTTTTAAATCCAGCCCAATACCATAAAAGAAAACTAAAAAAAAACCCACCCAACGCCAAACCCACCCCAAGGAGTATTTTCCAATCGCTCGTACGACTTCTGCACTGAATGGCTGCAACGACCCCTTCAATCCACGCCCTTCCGTCGGGGACCACCGCCTCTTTCCAACGCCGTCCGGGGCAGGCTGCGAAATAAAAAACAACCCCACGGTCTTATTTATTTATTCTCTTCCTGTAAGACCTATTTTTTAGGTCAGGTGGAGGTGGGAATCTAACTGGCAGGTACGATGGCCCTTCCCTGCAAAAGGGATCTCACAAATCCAGGTATCACGAATCCCCTCCCGTCCCCATCCCTCCCCCCTGTGTATCACCAGCAGGAGTGCTAATGTATAATACGACAAAAAAAAGGCAAAAAAAAAAATGGTGCTATTCTTGTAAAACAAGTCTGTATTTTTTAACATCAGTTGATATAAAAAAAAAAAAAAACCTTTTGGTGGAAAGTACAAGTCGAGCCGGGTTTTGGTTTTGTCGCTCTCCAGAGGCGCTTGCTGCGGTCTGACTCCTTTCTCCCCATTTCTCAGCTGTCGTAAAGGAAGGTTTTGGGTCAAATATCCAACTTTTCTGGGTTGAGGCTACCTCCCGCTAAGGGACAAAACCCCCAAACCCAAATAACTCCCCCCAGAAGCTGAAGAAAGGGAGGGACAAACCCTTTTAAGTGAAAAATCTTGAAACCTCGGGAGACAACAGAGCTATGAGGTTTCTGCTGAGGGATCTCTTGTCCCATTGCACCCCTAAACCGAACTGGGGTGACTCAAGGCAAGCGCTCGGGACACCAGTTACAGGAAACCAGTAAAACCAGTGGGGAGGGGGACACCGAGACCAATCTTCATGCAAATTATTATGGCCTCTAACCCTCCTCGCCGCTGCCTTGGTCCCATTTTGTACACGTAAAAAATACAATTTCAGGATGTCTTTTGCGATACCGAAGGCAGCGGCGTTCGCCGCCGTCGCGTGCGCACGCTGGCGTAACGCGCCTGCGCCTTTACGGTTTAATAAAAAGTTACATACGTAAATCCTTCTCTTACAAGGTTTGCTAATTAGAGGAAAAGCCTCCGTAGTTGATTATTATTTAGGTTTTTTACTATATCTTAAAGAAAATTAGCCCAAAGACCCCACGAGAGGTGCAAACACACTCGAGCTTTACGTGCGGGACCTAAGAGGCAGCTGCTGAGCGGGGAGACCGCGTTTCATGCCAGTTAAAACCTCAGCTCTCTGCATCCGTCGATAGCAGGGGCACTGCAGTTCTTCATTACGAGAAATTACGGCTTTAAAGGATTTGAAAAAAAAAAAAACAAAACAAAACACTTTTAAAAAAATGCTACTTTGAGGCCCTCATCTCAATTTTAAACGCTCGCAGCTGGCAGCGCAGCAGCCGCCGCTCCCGCTGAAGCACCTGAGGCAGGCTCCGCAGGGCTGGGGTCTTTAAAAAACATTGGCAGAAGAAATTCATTAAAAGGGATTGAAGGATTAGGAAGGATTTTTCAAAATAAAACGCCCTTTAAAAGGCCAAAGTGCTTTGCCACATGACCCGGGGGGGGGGGGGCACCCCTAATTATTAGTGCTCTGGCTCCCCGCTGCTGGCTGGCGCACAACTAATCCCAGGCAAAATCGTTCTGTTCAGCCAAGCGGCAGGTTTAGGGTTCCTGCTGCAGGCACCCCCCAAAAAAATCACCTAGTGACCTAAAAAAAATGACCTAAAAGCAACCTCCCCCCCGCAGGCTGCTTTTAAGAGCTGGGTTATTTCAGGGGCTGCAGCCAAAGATGGCAGCGGGGGGAAAGGCAAAGCTGGGGAGCAGGAGGCTGCGGCACCCCACAAGGAGAAACCGAACCAGCGGGAACCGAGCGCTGGGAGGGAGGAAGCTCAGGAAACGAGATGGATAAAGAACAAAAGTTTGCGATTGTTTCATCTTCCTTGGACGGGACGTTCGACTCATCATAAATCGGGGGGGTCGCGAAAGCTGCGCGAGAAGCTCGTGACCGGGATCACCGGGGACGGCGCAGCGCGACAGCCGCTGAGGTTGGGTGGGCGACGCCGGTTGCTGGTCCCAGCCGCCCCGGGCGGGAATGGAGGTGCTTCGCTGCTCCCCCCGTTGAGTTTCTTGGCCCTCACTCCCCAAAAATCATCAGCAAAACAGGTACTTCTGGGCAAAAGATGACCAGTCATGAGGCTGAGCACTAACTCTAGGACAAAGTTTGATTTCTAGAGGAGAAAGCCAGAGCTTTTCTTCAAACACAGGACACCGCACCATAACATACCACTCGGCTTTAATAAGTAGAATTCAGCTCTAGAAACCCCGCTAGGCAGAAATGCCACTTCTTAAACCAGCAAGGTGTGGTTTTATTTCACGCTCGCCCAAAATAAAGCGTCCTTCATCGCGAACCGCCCAGATCCGTTTCCCTCGCAGCCTGTACCTGTGCACACACACTCGCACAACCTCGCATCCAACAGGCAGCCAGACAGGGGTAGGTGCAGGCAGAGGGGAAACAAAGGCAACTGTGGCAATCAAATTCCAGAAAAACTACAAAGGGCGGCAGCAGAATGAAACCCTCCGAGCTGCAAATGGCGCAAGGCTGCAGCGAGAACCGCGGCAGGCTGAGCTTTCGCGTTTATTTGCTTTAAGAACGTAGCCGATACCATCCGTCGGGAACAGCCGGCTCCTGGGAAGCAGGAAAAACCGAACTCCCACAAAACGAATTTAAATTCGCGCTCGCTCGCGGCTGGCGCAAGTACAAAGTACCACCAAGCTACAAGTTCCCTGGTTTCAAACCCCAGCAACCCCGCAGCCGCCGAACACGGGGAAGAGGAAGGTTCAGAGCCACGTGCAGAGGAGGGAGAGGAGGAGGAAGGGCTAATCCACACGGACCCTTCGCACGTCCCCCGCGGCGCCGCGCTTACTGAGGCCGTTTTCATTAAGACGGCGGCGTTTTGATATTGGTTTGCTGTAGGTGGCCTCAGCTGCCGGCAAACGAAATCCGCACAACAAAGAAACGCGTCTCAAAGGTTTCCATTCCTTTGCCTCTTTCTAGCGCAAGTTACAGAGGTGGAAGCCTTATCTGCGAGTTCCTTACAAGACCTTGATAAAAAGGGATTGTTCTCCTTTGAAACAAACCAGTGACACGCTGCCACTGAACAAAAGTGGAATAAATTAATTGCACAGAACTAATTAGTTTACCCCGAAAGGACCCGACACAGCGCTAAGCTTCAAAACAGCTGCAAAAATCAACTCTAAACCTTCGGGATCTTCAGACCCCAAAGCATGAAACTTGAGAATCCAGCTTCCCTATCAAAAACTAGTTCTTCAGGACCGAAAAGGAAGGCAGGCCCAGCAAGACCCTGACTTTGGGAAGGGACCCGTTTACTTGCACATGAACACCCCCCCAAGCGGGTTTCGTGGACAGGCCAGCAGTGCAGCCCAGCTGCACGGGGAAGAACGCGAAAAAGACCCAGAGCTTTCGAGTATCTCCCATCAAAGTCACTCGCGATCCCTCTGCTTCCATTTGAAAGTTCCTGGTCTCTTCTAGAAATTCATCTGCACAACCATCCGCCCACAGAAAACACAGGCCGTGCCCTCAGGGCTTGCTCTTGGCTTCGGCTGCGCCCCGTGTCAAGGGGGACAGCAGCGGCAGAGGGTCCTGGGCAACCGTGGAGTTGGTACTGCAATCCACGTAGTGGTACGTTTCCAAAGCGCTCTGCGTCACGTGGCCGATGTACGAGAGCTTCACCGATGTCCTGGGAGAGGGGAAGAGCAGTTTAGTGGGGACAGGGCCAGCGACAGCAATCCCTCTAGCTAAATAAAAAAACCCAGCAGGTTTTACACTCCTCACATAACTCCTCTGCCCCCTCGAAAGCTGCAGAGCCGCTCAGGTTTTTGCTCAAGATCGCTCGCGGCAGCAGGCAGGGATATGCAGAGCTGGCGCGTGCGGCTCCCGGAGCACACCGCCCCTCATGTGGAAGCTCAGCGTGGAGCAATCTGGTGTCTTCTCCTCTCTGTCTTACATTTCACCCAACTGTGTCAACTGGCCTGGATTAAAAGCTCACACAGTGAACCAGGCCGGGGCACTTGCCAAGCGGGATTTTCTTCGTGTACCCTAGATTTGCTGCGGCAGCAATTCCCTTTTGAGTCAGGAGCCGAGCAGAGAACCACCTACCTCATGAAGATCACTATGTTATGTACCTTCACCTTGGGAAACGTGCAAAAGAAACTGGAAGAGATCAAAATAAAGAAATAGGTCAGCACGGACTAAGCCGGGTTGCAGAGCCACTCGCGTTTCTCGGTATCGTCTGGTGATGTTTTCCCTTTGGTGTTAACTCAACTCAAGACACAGTCAAAAACCGTGTCACAACATCCTGACAAAGTGGCCTTTCAAGTCATTTCTGGCAAACAGTTACTTTCCAGGAAGTTAGCAGAAAATGAGCCATTTCCAGAGCAAATTCTAATTAAAGCAGCTTAAACCCAGCCTCTTCCCCAGCTCTATACAAAGAGTAGTAAATCCTTACTACACGTAGGAGAAAGGTCCACCCAGCTCTGCCTTCACAGTGAAATTCACCTGTAAAAGAGAAAAAAAATAAAATACATTCACCTGCAGCTTTAGTACCTGCTTAAATCCACCCCTTTCGGAGTCTCTCCTACTTGCTGTTGCCTTTCAGCGGGTGTGCATAAAGCACAGGCTGCTCCAGCCATAAGACTATTTTGCCAAGCAAAGCTTTAAGGTATAGGTAGGCGATCACCAAATTAACGCGTGGTGGTGCGCGGGTTTCATATTCGATTGGGCGATGCTTCTATTAAAGGGCAATGAAAGAGGAATACCAGTTTGTCACTCAGCGGCTGGATGCTGGAGACGTTGGTGATCTGCTGGGTTCCCACAACAGTGTTCATGTATTGCACCTGACTAGTCAGGCTGGTCACCATCACCGAGTAGAAGTTGGAGTTCCTGATCCGTAAGGTGGCCTGGACAGAGAGAGGGGGGAGATGTGAGTAGTAGCAACCGTCCTGGCAGCTCAGAGCAGAATTTATTCCCTCAGGAACGCAGGCGCGCGAGAACTTTACCGTGATGGCGAGAACGACAACGGAGTTCTTCTTATCGAACCAAACCTGAACCACTTTGATACCGTCGTCATCCACCAGGACAGAGTGTGGGAAGAGGAAGAAAACCACCAGCCCAGATACCAGCAGGCAGAGCAGCACCGACAGCAGGACATACAGCTTCCTGGAAGAGGCAGGGAAGGGGTCACCTCCTTTGCCCTAACACAGCATCTGCAGCCGCAAGAGACCTTGTATCCGAAACCCAACCTAGCCAGCAAACAACACATATTTGTTCTTCTCTGGAAGAGACACAGACGCGCTGCTGTAACGTTTTCGATATCTGAAATTGCTCAAAACAGTCACCCTTTAAACAGCTTTTTTTTTGGTAATGAGTAACCAAAGAATCATTTTTGCTCCCCCCGTAGCATTTTCACAACCTAGTATTTTTGCTGTTGGTACAGCAGCTTCTTTCTAAAAGCTTCAGTAAAGGGCGCGGGGACGAAGCGTGTGAGTAGGATCATTGTTTCTGCGTTCACCCCACAGTGAGATTTCACAGGAAGCATTTAAAGTTACACTTTAAATTGTATTTGTTGGCATACTTGGATGAAAACAAACCACTAGACAAAGGAGAGGCTGCAGATCGGGTGAAGCGTTCAGTTGCAGCAGTAAACGAGGAAAGAGCTTTGTTTGCTCTTTGCAAAGATGCAACTGCTCTCTTCCTACAGACTTACGTTCTCTGCGGACGAAGCCGTTGGTCACTGTAGGGTATCAGAGCCACCAACTCATTTACCTGCTCTGGAAAGCAAAAGGAACACGTTAACCAATTCCACAGGCGTGCAAGGTCGCTCACGTAAATAAACAACTTTTTCGTTTTGTATTTAAGCCCGAGAGGAGCCGTCACCTGTGGGAATGCAGCCGGTGCCTTGGCAAGTGGGACAGGTAATGCTGTCCTGCCCTGTGAATTCAACATACGGAAACTTGGCAATGTCTTCCACACGGTCTCGGCTATCAAGTAAGTCATCATCGTCGTCCTCAGCCTTCTTCCTCTGCCTTGAGGCAGTGTTATTAACGGAGAGGGAAAGCACAGAACCCATTGCAGCTGCTGTAGAAAAGCCACATAACCTGTGACAGAGGCAGCAAGAGCAGCCCTGGTCGTTAAATGGGTTTTCAATCCGCTCCTGGCCAACAAGGAAACCCCGCCCTGAACCACAGGTATGACGGGAACCCCCTTCCCGCACAGGCCCATGCCCAACACCCCTTAGAGAAACACCCCCCCCCGAGACACCCTGCCAGCACCCCCCACAGAGAGGCACACCCCCCCCCCCAGGGATGACTTCCACAGCACCCCACAAGAAGGGACACCCTACCTAGGGACACCTCAAGGGAGGCTCATTTCCAGGCAACCCCCACCCCCCGAACCCAACAACCTCCACACAGACAGACCTACACCCCTCCACCACAGACAGCCATGCCTTCCTAGGCACCCCCCCACAACACCCCCTCCCCCAGAAACAACCCGCACACAGACACCCAGAGCCCCTCAAACGACCCCACAGGGACCTGTCCCCCAACACCCCCGTGAAGAGCACCCCTCAGCCAGGGGGGCACCCCCAAAAGCCGCCCCCCCCAGCCCGCGGCCCCCTCAGACCCGCCGCCGCAGCCTCACCTCCATCCGCGCAGCCGCCGTCCCTATGACAACGCCGCGAGGCGGTGGTGGGCGGACCAGCCCTCGCCCCACCCCTCCGGCGCAGGCGCACAGTGCGTAAGGCGGGATGGAGAGGGCGGGTTTCCGCAGAGCCCGCCCCCTCGCTAGGGCCCCGCCCAGTACACGCCCGGGCGGGGCGTTTCGTCACGGCGGGGCCGCCCCATCCCCGAAGGGAAATGGGCGGGGCTTTGGAAGCACCGCCTCACCGTGACGAACTGCCCCGCCCGGGCGTGCCTCTCTCTCAGCGCGCACGCGCTGGACCGCCCCGGGGTGGTGCCCATGGCCCCACCCTTTTGGCGAGGTTGAGGGGCGGGGCCGGCGGTGCGCATGCGCCGGAGCTACGCGGACGGTGTCCCCGCGGACGGGGACGGGGCGGGGTTAGCCGAGGCGGGAGTGTCCCCGTACGCATGCGCACTGCAGGGCGCGCCCCCTACCGGCGCATGCGCGCACGCGGGGCTGGCCGCTGCGGCAGCGCGCGCATGTGCGGGGGGGCGGGGCCCCAGTGAGGGCTCGGCGGGGCCAGTATGGGCGTGCCCGAACCAGTACGAGGGTACTGGGCCCAGTATGGAGCCTTCCCACACCAGTATGAGGGCACGGGGCCCAGTGTGGAGCTCTCCCACACCAGTATGAGGGCACCGGGCCCAGTATGGAGCTCTCCCACACCAGTACGAGGGCACTCACCCCAGTATGGAGCTCTCCCACACCAGTACGAGGGCACCCGTCCCAGTATGGAGCTCTCCCACACCAGTACGAGGGCACCGGGCCCAGTATGGAGCTCTCCCACACCAGTACGAGGGCACTCACCCCAGTATGGAGCTTTCCCACACCAGTATGAGGGCACGGGGCCCAGTGTGGAGCTCTCCCACACCAGTATGAGGGCACTCATCCCAGTATGGAGCTCTCCCACACCAGTATGAGGGCACTCACCCCAGTATGGAGCTCTCCCACACCAGGATGAGGGCACCGGGCCCAGTATGGAGCTCTCCCACACCAGTACGAGGGCACTCACCCCAGTATGGAGCTCTCCCACACCAGTACGAGGGCACCCGTCCCAGTATGGAGCTCTCCCACACCAGTACGAGGGCACCCGTCCCAGTATGGAGCTCTCCCACACCAGGATGAGGGCACCGGGCCCAGTATGGAGCTCTCCCACACCAGTACGAGGGCACTCACCCCAGTATGGAGCTCTCCCACACCAGTACGAGGGCACTCACCCCAGTATGGAGCTCTCCCACACCAGTATGAGGGCACTCACCCCAGTATGGAGCTCTCCCACACCAGTATGAGGGCACGGGGCCCAGCGTGGAGCTCTCCCACACCAGTATGAGGGCACGGGGCCCAGTGTGGAGCTCTCCCACACCAGTATGAGGGCACTCACCCCAGTATGGAGCTCTCCCACACCAGTATGAGGGCACGGGGCCCAGCGTGGAGCTCTCCCACACCAGTACGAGGGCACCCGTCCCAGTATGGAGTTCTCCCACACCAGTATGAGGGCACTCACCCCAGTATGGAGCTCTCCCACACCAGTATGAGGGCACCAGGCCCAGCGTGGGGCTCTCCCACACCAGTATGAGGGCACTCACCCCAGTATGGAGCTCTCCCACACCAGTATGAGGGCACGGGGCCCAGCGTGGAGCTCTCCCACACCAGTACGAGGGCACCCGTCCCAGTATGGAGCTCTCCCACACCAGGATGAGGGCACCGGGCCCAGTATGGAGCTCTCCCACACCAGTACGAGGGCACTCACCCCAGTATGGAGCTCTCCCACACCAGTACGAGGGCACTCACCCCAGTATGGAGCTCTCCCACACCAGTACGAGGGCACTCACCCCAGTATGGAGCTCTCCCACACCAGTATGAGGGCACGGGGCCCAGTGTGGAGCTCTCCCACACCAGTATGAGGGCACTCACCCCAGTATGGAGCTCTCCCACACCAGTATGAAGGCACGGGGCCCAGCGTGGGGCTCTCCCACACCAGTACGAGGGCACCGGGCCCAGTATGGAGCTCTCCCACACCAGGATGAGGGCACCGGGCCCAGTATGGAGCTCTCCCACACCAGTACGAGGGCACTCACCCCAGTATGGAGCTCTCCCACACCAGTATGAGGGCACCAGGCCCAGTATGGAGCTCTCCCACACCAGTACGAGGGCACTCACCCCAGTATGGAGCTCTCCCACACCAGTACGAGGGCACCCGTCCCAGTATGGAGCTCTCCCACACCAGTACGAGGGCACCTGTCCCAGTATGGAGCTCTCCCACACCAGGATGAGGGCACCGGGCCCAGTATGGAGCTCTCCCACACCAGTACGAGGGCACTCACCCCAGTATGGAGCTCTCCCACACCAGTACGAGGGCACTCACCCCAGTATGGAGCTCTCCCACACCAGTATGAGGGCACTCACCCCAGTATGGAGCTCTCCCACACCAGTATGAGGGCACGGGGCCCAGCGTGGAGCTCTCCCACACCAGTATGAGGGCACGGGGCCCAGTGTGGAGCTCTCCCACACCAGTATGAGGGCACTCACCCCAGTATGGAGCTCTCCCACACCAGTATGAGGGCACGGGGCCCAGCGTGGAGCTCTCCCACACCAGTACGAGGGCACTCGTCCCAGTATGGAGTTCTCCCACACCAGTACGAGGGCACTCACCCCAGTATGGAGCTCTCCCACACCAGTATGAGGGCACGGGGCCCAGCGTGGGGCTCTCCCACACCAGTATGAGGGCACCCGTCCCAGTATGGAGCTCTCCCACACCAGTATGAGGGCACCGGGCCCAGTATGGAGCTCTCCCACACCAGTACGAGGGCACTCACCCCAGTATGGAGCTCTCCCACACCAGTATGAGGGCACGGGGCCCAGCGTGGAGCTCTCCCACACCAGTATGAGGGCACGGGGCCCAGTGTGGAGCTCTCCCACACCAGTATGAAGGCACGGGGCCCAGCGTGGGGCTCTCCCACACCAGTACGAGGGCACCGGGCCCAGTATGGAGCTCTCCCACACCAGTATGAGGGCACCCGTCCCAGTATGGAGCTCTCCCACACCAGTACGAGGGCACTCACCCCAGTATGGAGCTCTCCCACACCAGTATGAGGGCACGGGGCCCAGCGTGGAGCTCTCCCACACCAGTACGAGGGCACCCGTCCCAGTATGGAGCTCTCCCACACCAGTATGAGGGCACTCACCCCAGTATGGAGCTCTCCCACACCAGTATGAAGGCACGGGGTCCAGCGTGGGGCTCTCCCACACCAGTATGAGGGCACCCGTCCCAGTATGAAGCTCTCCCACACCAGTACGAGGGCACCGGGCCCAGTATGGAGCTCTCCCACACCAGTACGAGGGCACTCACCCCAGTATGAAGCTCTCCCACACCAGTATGAGGGCACCTGTCCCAGTATGAAGCTCTCCCACACCAGTATGAGGGCACCCGTCCCAGTATGGAGCTCTCCCACACCAGTACGAGGGCACTCACCCCAGTATGAAGCTCTCCCACACCAGTATGAGGGCACCTGTCCCAGTATGAAGCTCTCCCACACCAGTATGAGGGCACCTGTCCCAGTATGGAGCTCTCCCACACCAGTACGAGGGCTGGCGTGTGCCTGTGCAAGCCCGTGCCATGCTGTGCAAGGCTCTGTGTGCTTGTGCATGCTTGTGCAAGCTCCCGCGAGGCCGCGCGCGCTCGTGCGAGGTTGCGCGTGCTCGTGCACACCCGTGCGCGCTCGTGCGCGCTCGTGCAAGCCGGCACGGCCGCGCGGGGCTGTGCACGCTGGTGCGAGGCCGTGCAAGACCGCGCGTGCTCGCGCGAAACGTGCGACGCCGCGCGAGCCCGGCACCCTCCGGCGTTTGCCGCAGCCTCGCCAGACGTCAACTCCTTCTCCCCCGAAGGAGAAGGGCG
This sequence comes from Phaethon aethereus, assembly GCF_964289735.1. Taxonomy (NCBI): domain Eukaryota; kingdom Metazoa; phylum Chordata; class Aves; order Phaethontiformes; family Phaethontidae; genus Phaethon; species Phaethon aethereus. The sequence goes on from NC_138605.1 coordinate 1,528,208, forward strand.
TCAGTCCGGGGGTCTCAGCACCCTGACCCCGGGCTCTGCGCCCTGGGGACGTCCCCGCCTTGGGGAAAAAAAAATACGGAAAAAAGCCCAATTCCCCCAATTCTCCCCCGAAACAGCCCCGCGGGATCTCTGCCGATGTGACGGCCGCGCCGGGTGCTTGATCTTTGCTCCGTCTCCTTTCTCATCCCCTCCCCAACTCTCCTAACCTTTTTTATTTCTTTTTTTTGTCCCAGTTTTACGGCTCGAAGGCGCCGGCGCGGCAGCCGGTTCAGCCCAGCATGGCCCCCAGCACCCTGCGACCTGGCCCTGATGTGACGCAGCACCTCGGGTGTTTCTAAACCTCGAAATTTTGGGGGGAAAAAGAAGTCCAAGAAGCTCTTTCCTCCCACCACCCCCAGCCCTGACAGTCCCGCGATAGGAGCACGTGAAAACACCCCATTTCGGGCAACATTTATTTAACGAACTCCCTCCCGTGCAAACGCTGGCGGATTTATTTTCCGCTGCAATAAAGGTGAGAGCTTATTGGAAAACTGAATTCCTTCCCCTCCCAATCACCCAAACCATCAAAATAAAGTTTATGGCAAAATTAAATATTTCCGCCGGCCTCGCGCGCTCCGGAGGCCGGCGCCTCCCGCGCACCGTGGCCGTCGGAGCTGCTCTCCGGCACGTCGCCGATGGAAACTTTATGGATCATTTAGTCTCTCCTTCCCAGGAGCAAAATGCCAAGGAGAGGGAGGCTTCTCGTCTCGCCTTCCCCCCCGCCCCCCCCTAATTGCCACCCCCTAATTGCCTCAATTGCCGGGCTGCGCATCTCCCGGCGCCCCTGGGATGGTTGTTGCACACCTGAGGAAGGTGCTGGGGGCAGGAAGTGACCCATGCGGACGGACCTCGGCACGGACGGATGCTGCAAACGTGTTGAGAGGGGATGGGGAAGGGGAAACCCGCACCGATCCCCCCAGGGATGGGCTGTGGGATGAGCTCAACCTTATATTAGACAACAGAGAATCCCCAGGGGAGGGGAAGAAGCTGCCCCCAAAGACTACGGTGCAAAACCCCGCAGCAGCCTCCCCTCAGCCTCTCTTGCCGTGTTCTGTCCTGGGCTTAATCCCTTTTTATATCGAGTTTTAAACCCATTCTCCCCCCCAGAGCCAGCGGGGACGGGCAGAAAGGGGGTGGGGGGGACACAAGCCGTGCCCACGCCAGCGGCATTTTGCGACCCGGCGAACCTTCGCTCACCGGGGCACGGGGCGAACGCCTGAGTCACCCCCGGGAGATCCAGCTCCGTCCCCCGTGGCTGGGGAGAGCGTGGCGTCCCCCCTCTCGACATCCCACCCCGGCTGTTGAACCATCATCATCCTCCCCCAGCCCCGCCGACCCACAGCCGGGACCCACCGAGCCAAGGGTCCCCTTTCCCCAGGCTGGAGCCGCAGCAAAGACGCCGGCTGACGGGCGCAGCTCTCGGGTGCCGTTCCCAGCCCGTGCACCGGGCAGGAATTAAACCCTCCCGCGTCGCTGCGCGTCCCCGGGCTGCCCCGCGGGGGGGATTTCGCAGCCCACGCGCACGGCTCCTCGCCGGCGCCCAGGATGCGCAAGCACCGGGATCCGGCCCCGATTCCCTCGTGCGAGGTGGATCGAGGTGGGAAAAGCAGCAGGAGAGCTGCTGGGAAAGAGCTGTGACCACCACGGGTCACGATAGAGGGGGCAAATTAAACCCCTCATCCGCTACCAGCCTTCCTCGTGGCTCGGGGCATGGACCCGGCAGCGGCTGCGGGAAAAGGCGGGTTTGGCAGCAGAGCAATTTTTTATGGGATTGAGGAGCACGTCGCACCGGTTCCGGCACGGCGAGGTCAGTGGGGCATCCGCTGGACGAAGGTTTGGGACTTATGTTAGCATTTCAACGGCTGCGGTGGTGCGACGGGTACGAGCAGCCTTGCTGACGCAAAATCACCCCAGCCCCATCCACAGACCGTTCCCTGCCTTCCCGAAAAAGTTCCGCGCCGCTAAATTGCCTCTAATGAACTCCCATTTTTTTTCCCAGGCGTTGTTTTCTCTCGGTGGCCTCATTAAATCGATTTGAAAACGGTTAGCAAAACGCTTTCCCCCCCGCCAACGAGCCGTTGAACTTGGTGATTGCAGCTGAGGGGCGGTGATTGCCGTTTGCCTCGCTTGGGTGCGTTGGAGGCTCATTTTCTCCGAGGATTTTGGGTTTAGAGGACACTTAGTAAACCCTGAGAGCATCACACAGGGGCTTTCTCGAAGCGTTTCTTGCTGTTTTATTCAATGTTGCTGGTGGCTGCACCCCGGATGGGTTTTCGGGGATGCAAAGGGAAAAACTGGCAAACATGCCGAGATTTTCAGACTGGGGGTGTAACGTGCCCGGGCGATGGAGCAGCTTTGGGTTGGGGCTGCGACACCGGCTGAACCGGCTCAGCCCAAACCCCCGCGCTCCCAGTTTGACTGACGTCACCAGTAATGGGATTTTGGGTGGTCAAGGTCAGTACTTGTAACCTGGCTGGTTGCATTGTCCCAAATACCACCAGGTCCCGCTGGAGCAGCCGAACCCAAGTGTCCTGTGGGTCCTTGGTCCCCAAAACCTCCGGGGGCTTTGCACGGGCTCGGTTCATGTTTGGGACGTGAAACTCTGGGCTCTCTGCTGAGGGCGGCTGCGGGGCCGGCCGGAGCAGCCTGGAAGCTGCACATAGCCGTGACTCTGCCGGAACCTGCCTACCCGTGGTCGTACACGTCTCCAGCACTTGGAGCGACGCCGAGGCCCTCGCGGATGCTGCTGTCTCTAGTCCGGAGGCAGAGGATGAATCAGCTCTCCCTTAATCTGCCCTTAATCTGATCTAAGCATCAGAAAAATAGGAGAATTGTCTCAAGGTTGTAATCAGATAGAGGTTTTGCAGTGGCAGGTCTCTCGGGTGTCCTCCCAAAAATGGAAGAGGAGGGAGATAATCCCAGAAAATACTGCGGCGGCATAAGCCGGACGGGGTTTGTTTGCCGGGTGATGAACGCGGCAAAGTGCTCCCAGTACCTGGTGGCTTGTCACTTAGAAATCCGGAAGGGAAGCAGCCTCGGAACCACAGCCAGCTCCGGGGATGGAGCTCTGCAACCCCTGGACTGGCAGGAGACACCCGAGTGAAGGTGAAGCACCGTGGGGACACTCAAACCTGCACAGAACCCGATGCTACAGGAGACAGTTTTCCTGGGAGTGCTGGGGGGGGCACTATTGTACTGGTGGTGTTTGCCCTGTCCCAGTAAGGGACTGACCACAGGCCAGGAGGGAATGGGCAAGCTGCCTGAGCCCACTGGGCTTTCTGGAGGGGTCGTGCTCCCAAAAGTGCCAGGCAGCGGCACCCCAAAATCCCCCAGCAGCATCCCTGAAGCCCTTGGCAGGGCTCCCCACAAGCCACGGGAGTGGGGCAGCACGGGCAGGGGCTGGGCCGAAGGCGGGGACCGGGCTGGGCAGCGGGGTTGCGGCGTTTGGGGTCCCCAAGCCGGGCAGCCCCGGGGGAGTCCCCCGTGGTGCAGGCAGCCACGTGCAATCTCCCGCCAGCCCTCGCCACACCCCTGGTAGGCGGGGATTCGCACAGTACGAACCTTATACGGTGCTGGTAGGCGGTGCCGGCGCGGGCCCGCCCCTGCGGGGGCGGTGCCGAGGCCGTGCTGGCACTGGCGGGGCGGAGAGGGGCGTGTCTCGGAGGGGGCGTGGCCTCCGCAGGGGCGGGGCGCCGAGCCGGCCGGTTCCCGTCAAAAGGCGGCTCCGGGGCGGTGGGGGGAGGCGGCGGCGGCCCGGCCGGGAGCGCAGGTACCGGGGCTCGGGCTGGGGGCACCGGGGACCTGCGGGGGTGCTGTTTCCGAGGGAAAACCCTTCTCGGTGCTCACCGTGGGCCGGCTCTCGGGGGCGGCAGTGGCTCCGGTGGTGGCCGGGACGCGGGTGGTGCCGGCCGGGAAGGGGTGGGGGGTGGCTGTTGCTGTGGGGAGATCTCCGGTGCTCCCACGGACGGGGGGGCACGGGTGTGGGGGGCCACTGGTGCCCCCTGTGGCTGGAGGGGCACAGGCGTGGGTCACCCCCGGGTACCCTCTGCCCTCTCCCTGCCGGTTGGAGGGTCCCGTGGGGGTATTGGGGGGTGCACTGAGTCCCCCCAGGGTTTGGGGGTCCCGTGGGGGTATTGGGCTTCCCCCGGTGTTCCGTGTGCTCCCTGGCTTGGGGTGCCACGTTGGGCACAGGGCTGCCTGTGTCCCCATCCGGATCTGGGTGCCTTGTACATGTTTTGGCCCCCGAATACTCTGTGCCCCTCCCAGGTCAGGGGTCCTGTGTGAGATGCCCTGACACCCAGTGTCTCCCCTCAGCTGGGGGCTTTCAGGGCCCTTAAGGGCTTCCCCTGCCAAAACTGGGGTCCCCTTGGGGTTGGGAAGGCCCCCTGACCCTCTCAGCCTCTCAGTTTTTGGGGTGTCCCTTCCCCACCAGTGCTGCTCAGTCTCAGGTCTGACCACCCCTTGCTGGGTCCAAAAATGAGGGTTCAGCTTGGTGCTGTGGGGTGTCCTGGGGGGTAAATGTGACCCAAATTCTGGCTGGCTTAACCCTTTCTGGGCTGGTTGGTGATTCCCCTTGGGGTCAGCATGAGGATGGGGAGAAGCTGGACCCAGTCACGTACCCCATGTTGGTGTGAACCACCCCCCCCACCTTCCCGAGCTTCACCTTCCATCCCCCATCATGGGTAGTCACCCCCATCCCTTCTCCCCATGTCCCCTCCCTGTGTGTCCCTCGCTGGGGCTCCCCAAACCTTTTCTGGGTGGGCTCCGGAGCTGGTGAATTACCTGGGTGCTGTTGGGGTGCTTAACTGGTGTGTTAGGGTTTCCAGGCTGTTTCTTATCAACAGGCTGGTTTCTGATTCCGATAAGTGCCTGATTAATGATCAGCTTTAAAATGCATGTTAAAAATCTCCCAGTTCAGTATTTTTTGGAGTAGGGGGGGAAGAGAGATTTCAGATGCCAGGCTGAGACCCCAGCACGGCATTAATTGCACTGGTCTGTAATTCCCCAGTGACTTTTCGAGCGATCCCCTCGGATGTGACCGCCAGGATCTTTCCGCTGCGAGTTCCCAGCGCAAAGAAAACAAAGGTACCGGGGATCTTCCTGCAGCTCCCATGGGAGAAAGGGGTGGGGGGGGTCTCTTTCTCTAGACTAAGCAGGGCACCCCTGGGCCAGGACCGAGCACCCAGAGGGACCTGGGGGCTTGAGGGTGGCTGGTGTAGGGCAGGTAGAGGCTCCTGCTCTCTGGGCTGAGCTCCCTCTTCCTCTTTTTTTCCCCCCTCCCCTTATTTGAGCCTGGAGCTGGAGCCTTTAGCATTAAAAGTTTCCTCAGAAACTGCTTTTCATGAGAAGCCAGCCCTGGCTCCGCGGCGTTTTGTGGCGTGCTTCCCTCCCACACGAGCCGGGCAGTGACTCATCTTCCTCCGAGGACTCGGCTAAAGGAGCACCAGCCATCTCGGGGCAACGGGCGTCCCCCCCGAAGGGAGACAGACGCCCGCTCGGCGTCCCCGCCGCGCCCCGCGGACCCCCCGGGCGCTCCCTCCGTGTCTGCCGGGGAGCGAGAGCGAGCCAGGCTGCCTGGGGCTCGTGCTCCGAGTGCTTCCGTGACGGTAGGGAGGAATATTTAACCTGTCTGCTTTGGGGGAGGAAGTTAAGGCTGTGATTACTCATTTGACTAAAACCTCTTCTGCCTTCTGCGACACAGCCGGTGTAAAACCGAGTCAAATCAGATCGGGTTGGGAGCCGTCGGCTGCGCCGGGGCTTTCGGCTGGGCCTCGTGAAACTGTGCTGAACTGAGCTGGAGCCAAAAAAACAAAAGAAAAAAAAAAATAATAGTGCAATAATAGTGCCAGGCTGGGGTTGGGTAGCTCTGGCAGCCGCGTGTTGGCGTTGCGTGGCTTGGACAGCATCACGTAGCCCGAGGAGGGAGGAAGAGGAGCGAGGAAGGCTGGGCAGGTGCGGGAGGTGTTGGCAGATGTCTGCCCCAGATCAGGGTTGTCTGTAAACAGATCAGGTGTAAGATCTCGTGCTGGGCTTTTGAGTAACAAAGGCATGAAGCACGAAAATAGATTTTTCATCGGGCAAGAATTCGCCTCGGGTCAGTTAGTTTTTCACTAAATGTTTGTTTCCCAAATCCCAATGTCCTTAAGACAAAATAACTGGATAATCTAGCCTCTTTTTCCATTTAATAGCTAACTGCGGAGCCGCGGCGCGCTCCCTCTGCGGCTGGAGGTGCGCTCGGGAATAATTTTTAACCCGCTGTCACCGAGCCAAAGCGGAGTCGGTCTGGCCCAAACTTCCTGTGGCTTCCGGAGGGGAAACGCTGAACTGTCAAGTCACCGGGAGAGGGGGGGAAAAATGGGGGTTAAAAGCGACCGTAAGTGGGTCCGTGTCTCCCACGCGGTGCCTCGAGCGGGAAGGGGGGGGACACGCCGCCAGCCGCGGCGCGGCGCGCCGTCCTCGTCTTGCGCGAGTCCGTGGCGACGCGTCGGCCGCGGGGAGAAGGGGGACACGCGTCCGGGGTGCGGGGTAAGGTCCGATGACGGCCCCGAACGAGGGCGACGTGCTGATGGCACGGGGGCTTGTTTTGGGGGTGGGCGTTGGGCGCCGCTACGAGGGACTTTCCTAAAAACCGTGTCGCGTGGGAGGGATTAAATCCCGCTTCCGTGGAAGGGGGTGGCACGCGTGGGGTGACCCGTTTTGGAAGCCTCTCGTGGGCGGTGGGGTTTACGTGGTGCCCTCCCGTATTTGAATGCCACACAGGTGGCAAGCGAATAAATGCATGTGGCCTCTAAATAACGCCAGCGCGTTGCTGGGGACGTGTGTAGGCGCTGGGCATCGTCCCATCCTGCAGGATTGGCCTTTTCCAGAGCCGGATGCAGCAGCCCGGGGTGGAGAAGCCTTCATCGCGCGGCTGCGAGGACCTGTGATCCGGACGGCGTTTGCCCCGGCGCCTGCAGGAGTAGCCCAGCTCGCCGCCGACCCCTTCCCTAAGCGTCGCTACGAGGGGGTGGTTCTCCCTTTTGGGGAACCGTCTGGTTACGTCTCGGGTAAGAGGCGGCGCCGGAGCCACGCGGCGCTTGCGCAACTCGTGCGGAACGGCTCGCGCTCGCCGTGCGTCGCGGGGCAGAGGCGGCCTCGCTTCTGATGACGGTTTTTCTTCCCCCCCCGGCCTCGCACGAGAGCGTATTTTGGGTGACGGCCGCTGCGTTGCAGATTCCCAGTTACCCTCTTTGCCGCCCAGTCCGGTGCGATGGCAAACACGGGGTGCTCGTCCCGGCGGGGGAGCACCCCGTGGTGGGGATGAGAGGCGGTGGCGTTAACTTAGAACGGTTTTGCGATGGCGGAGGTGAAAAAATAACCCCGAAAGGAGAGAAAAGAAAGAAGAACGGCTTCTTAAAAGATATATATTGACTTAAAACTTACTGCTGGGTGTTAATGCAGCGATTGTGGAAGGCACCCCTCCGATTTGGGCCGTTAAATTTTGTCTCTGAGGTTGTACGCGCTGTGGAGGACTGAAGAACCGCGTGAAAATGGAGTTGGCGTAGCCGGTTGTTGTAGGTCCCTTCCAGTTGAACTATTCTAAAAATGAAGAATACTTTTTTTTTTTGGACGAAAAAAAAAACCTGTGGGTGTTCAGCCTGCGAGGACAGCTTGTGCCGCCGGGGTTGGGAGGGGGAAGGACGGTTAAACCGGGGTGTGAGGGACATAAATGACAAGGGGAGCGAAAGTCCAGGGAGATAAGGAAGGTCAGAGACTCTTAAAATGGAGCTTCTCGGCAGCCACCTGAAGAGGCAGGTACGGCGGCTGGGGAACGGGGCTCCTCTTGCGGCCGAGAGGTCTCGGTGTGCCTCCAGCCGAAGCACCGGCGTGGCCGGGAGGTCACCGGTGCCGCGCTCTCCCGCTCCCATCTTCATCCTCTTGGCTGAATCGGCCGCCACTCAAGCACGACTTTCTTATCTGTGGCGTTTAACGGCAGTATCAGGGTAAACCTCACGCGCGTAAGGGACTTTTGGCTACTGATAAATGGAAACGGGGTGTAAAAGTGGTGAAAAACAATACCTGGAACCTTTATCTGTATATCTAAAGGTGGTTTCCTCATTGCCAGGAATACATGCCGTCTGCCCCAGGCATTGGGATCTGCCGACGTGACTCCCGAGCTGTGATTTTCCCGGTCAGTGGGACACGGCTGAGCGACTCTCCTGTCTTAAACAAAAGTCCTGTGCGTGTGTTCACAGCTCCGGGGGGGTTTGGTGAAAGCACTGGCGTGCCGGGCAGGGTGAGTGAGGTCGAAAAGGCTGCGTTCAACACCCGACGCCTTTCTGCTGTCCTAAAGCCTGAGCCTTTTCCGAAGGGTTTGCAGCCCGCGCTCTCCCGCGCGCTCCGGACCTCTCCGTCCCCACGGCTGCCCGGCTCCTCTAGGTGCGATTCCGATTTCTCAACGCCGGGCTGCAAGGCACAACACCTCCCGCGACCGGCTGGCGCGATGGCTGGCGGGTGGGGGGGACGGGTCCCTCGCCCGCTGGGCGCGCCGGTGTCCTGTGCCATCTGCCACCCGCTCCCGGGCGAGGGATGGGACTTCGGGAGCCGTGTCACATCGGGTCTGCAAAGGCTTCGCGCCTCTCCCCTGCTCCGGGGATGTGGATAGTGCTGACACGGAGGGTTCCTTATTTATAAGCGCTCCATAAACGCGCCCGTTCAACAGAAGGCAGATAAGATACGAGCGCGATTTGTATTTAGACTTAGTTCCGCGCAACGTGCGGTGTCCTTGGTCGGGCTTCCGAGCGTGAGCTCACCTTGGCGTCCCGGGACGGGGCGGTAAGTGCCGGCTGCCACGTGTGGAGCTTGGACGCGACGCCCTGGGAACCGCCGGAGACGCGCCTGTCCCTTCGATGCGCGGCTTCCGAAGACCCTTCTGCCCTCTTGGACAGGAGACTCTTTTTTTTTAGCTCGTTGCTGTTATCACCTGGTGAAGAGAAATATATTTCTTTTATTTCCACAGCCGAGTGCGGGGATGGTGCTGGCTAGTGCCCAACACTGAGCTTAAACCTCCATTCCGGGGACTCCTCCGCAGCGGGGAGAGCTCCTCGCAGCCCGGCAATCCCGGCACGGCGCCTTTTGTCCCGCCGGCGGTACCTGGGAGCTGCCGTTCCGGGTCGTGCTCTCGCTGGCACGCTCAAAGCAGAGGCGATTTGTTTTCCCAACGTCTCCGCTCCGTGCTCAGACATCCGAGTAATCCTGCGGTCCGGTCAGCGGTGGGCAGAGGAGGAGAAACCTGTTTTTCTGTGCTCCGGCTGCTGCCGTGGGTGGCCTCCCACGTCCTCCTTGTTACCGGGAGAGGGCACGGAAACCGGTGTGGCTGGGCTGCCTGATGCTCCCCAGATACGCACCGGCACTCGCCATAGCAGGGTACGAGACCCCCGCGTCCGGACCCGGACCCCCGTACGCGCGCGGGGCTGCAAGAAGCTCTGCCCGCTGTTTATTTTCCCCGGTACGGCTCGCGGAATTTCGGACTGGCGGAGTACGTCGTGACAAAACATCCGCCGCGCGATCTTGGCTACAAGAAACTCGGCGGGGACGAGGATGGGGGGGGGCTCTGAGGCGGTGCTGGGTGCTGAAGGCCACGGGCGGTGGGAGACCTACTCATAGCAAGGGTGACGCTGGACTTTCGGCAGGTCGGGGACGAGTCACGAGCACGGAAAATGTAATTTCCGCTCTTTCAGCAGCCCGGGCAGAGCGCTTTCTGCTCTGAAAAAGGCTGGTGTGGGGGAACGGGATTGCTACGGCTCATCTCCGGGCAGGAATGAGCGGAATCACCCACAGATTTCTTCCCGGAGGGGAACAACCTTAACCCTGCTCGCCCGCTCGCTGCCCCAAGCAGCAGTGAAACTGCTGGGGAAGGAGCTGCCTGGCGAGGGCAGGGCACGACTCTGCCGCGGCGTCGCGCGCCGCGCGCGCGCTTAGCTCCCAGCTGACCCCTCGGCTCGTCCAGACGGGCGAGAGCGGCGGAAACCTGGGAGCCAGCTCCTAGGCAGGGGCCCCGGGCACCCGCTGCCGGGAAATCGCCGTCCCGGTCCGGGAGAGCGGCCGGGGAGGACCGGGGGCTCGGCAGAGCTCGATCCCTTCCTTAGGGTCCCTGATCTGCGGCAACAGGCTCTAATTAGTCTGGTCCCAGCGGTGTTCGCTTGTAGTTCTCACCCTCTTGTATCTGCAAATATTCCTGGGGGCCTCGGGGATGAGCTGACTCAGCTTTTTTCCTCCCATAAATTGGAAATATCCCACCGGGATGCCCCAGCCTTGTCCCTTCAGTGCAAGCGGGTTGAGGGATACGCTGATTTTTGGGTCCCGTCTTACCCAAAAAGCTCCAGCTCCTGTGATCGGACCGTAACTTCCCGCTTGAACACGACGACGAGACTCTCTGTTAATGCTGTATGTTGGGAGTTAAATGTTTTCTTCTTCAACAGTAAGTCTCGTAATGCCAAATTCCTGGGAAATAGGCTCGGTGGTGAAGCTGGATCTCCCGTAAAGCCGTGGGGACGCCTGCTGCGTTCATCTGGGCTTGTAGCAAGGGCTGGTCAAGGCTTGTGTTTCTGTGGTGTTGACTTAGGGTGACCAACCCAACGCGAACCAACCCTTCTGTCACTCGCCGCTTCTCCGAACGCGGCTTTCTCCGTGTCAGTGCCTTTCCCTGCCCTAATAAATGTGCTGGTTGATTTAGGAAACGAGGCAGCTGGGTAGAACCGGAGGCTCGATGGGGGCGAGGGGCTTTAAAGGTTATTTGACCCCTTCCATGGGTGGGTTCTGCTTCCCCCGAGGGGGACTTGTGAGCGTCGCTGGGCCGTTTAGACCTTTTGCAGCAAACGATCCGATTCCCGCGCGGATCAGCCGAAGCTGCCAGGTCTCTGCTGCTGAGCACGGCCTCGGAGGTCGTCCTTTATCTCCCGGAATCTTAGTAAATTAGTTTATTATTTCAAAGGCAGCCTCAGGGGGGCCATATCTCTTCCACATACGTTACGAGTTTGTGAATGCCGAGACCTTGAGTTCTGGACTCTTCCTGCAGAGCTCTGGGTGGGCATTTTGCGAAGAGCAGCGGTTCTGCATATCCGAGATACGTCCCGATATCCGAGAGCCGCCGGAGCGGCTCAACGCGTTAACGCCGAGCAAGTCGGGGGAGCGTCTGCGGTGTAACACCCGACGCGGTTGCGTGGCTCTCCCACCCTCCCGAAAGCAGCCGGGAGTTGCTCCTGCCGAAGAAAGGAGCTCGCTCCGCGTCGGGGGATGAAGGTTGGGATTCTCCTCTTTGGCCAAGCTTCTAGGGCGCGTCTTCAGCGGATGGTTATTTCTACGTGCACCTCGCTATATTAATTAGCGGAAGCCTTTCCTCAATCTCTAGCGTCAACGAACCCCGACGGAGGCTCGATATGATGAACGAGATTTCCCGTATTAAAGCTGTTGGGGAACCCCTGGGGGGGGGTTGTGTGTTCTGGAGCGATTTCTTCCTCCGGTGACAGAGCGATTGGCATTCTTAGCAAGAACCTGTTTGCATGTATTTCGAAATAAGGGAGAAGCTCTTAAGGCGTGTGGTATTTGCCGCATGCAGGGACAGCTCCTTTCTGTTAGCCTTTCCGGGATTTTTGGAATATGAGAGAAAGGATTCCTCGGCTGCTCTTACCCTGGAATTAGCGATTGGGAAACGAAGGCACAGACAAAACACGCCAGCGATTCGGAGCGAGGGGCTGATTGAGATCTCGGAAGGGTTCGGGCGACGCGAAGCGTCACGGGGAAGCGTCTGTGGAAATAATTGCCCTTCTGAATTCGTTTGAGCAGGATATTCCCTTCGACCCGTCCTTGCGGTGCCGTTACTCGGAGGCACGACGGTTCGGGCAGCGCGGCGGCGGCGGCACGGAAATCACGTCGACGAAAGGCAGAGTTTCCATTGGAAAAGCGAGCTTGGAGAAATAGCTTTTCCAGAGAAGAGAAAACGTGGAAGGAGGAGGTAGCTGTTGCCTGCTGCTCCTGAAGGTGGTTAAAACGACGGGACGAAGGGGTGGGAAAGGCGGAGGCGTCCGCTGCTGCGCATCTGCGAACGCGCCGCGGTTACGGCACCCTGACGCCGGGTGCTGCGCGGCGCAGCTGGCGGGGATTTCATTCCGGAGCCCGGGGTGGGCGAGCGTCCCCCGGGGGCTGAGGACGCCGACCCTGCACGCGGAGATCGTCGTCTTTTAAATCCCGGTAAACCCGTGGCGGGCAAAATGAGCGCCGGCCGCGGGGCTGGAGCGGGCGGCTGCGCTGGGAAACGCGTGTCGGTTCACCGCCTCCATCCGGAAAGCAAGCGAAGCCGCGCCGCGTGCAGCGCGGCGGCCTCGGCTCGTCACCGGGTGCCTTCGGTAGCGCCGGATTTGATTTTTTTTTTTAATTTTTTTTTCTCGTAGCGAGCTTCGTTCTGCAGCTCTTCGCCGCCTTCGGGCGGTCAGGCGGGATGTCCTGCGGCTGAGGATGAGGCTGAGCGGGACCTTCCTCCGCTCCCCCAGCCTGCACTGAGCCGTAAAAGAGCAAAAAAACCCACCCCTCATCCCGCGGGGCTCGCGGCGTCTCTCCCGAGGCGCAGCCGGGAGCAGGCTCTGCCCCGGAATTCGGGCAAAGCACCCCGAGACCGCTTGGGTGACTCGGGGCGGCGGGGGGGTGAAGCCTTCCAGGGAACTTCGGAGCCACAATATCCTTTTCCGGCACCCGCTTCGTCGCAAAGCTGAGGGAAAAACAGGGTTTCCAGGCTGGTGCCGAACCGGCCGCGGCGCGACCGGCGTTGCGCGCTCTGATCCGCGGCGGGAAGGGACCTGTCGGAACCGCTTGGCTGACGTGCCTCTGTGGGCCGGTTCTGAGAAATGGGAGCGTTTCGGGGCAAACATGCGGCAGCTAAACCCCGCGGCGGCGGCGGCCACCTCCACCCCTGCGCTTGTCGCGGCGCCCTGGGGCGTAGCGGCGCAGGTACCCTTGGAAAAAGCCGTAACCGCCGAAACTCGCGGCGTGAACCGGTCCGTCACCCCGACGGCGTCTTTCCCGGGCTCTCGCTGGGATGGCGGGCTGCCGCGGGGAAGGCGAGCGGGGAAAACCTGATGTCCTGTGGGTTTTTCTAGCAGAATAAAACGGCTCCGTCCCGTCCCGGCGTAACCGGATTTGGCGGTAATCAAGGGTTCGTGTTTTAGGTAGTTCGGACAGGCGGTTGTACCAGAATTTTAAATTCTGGCTGTAAATTCGGCACTGCACGAGCACCGAAGCTATTATCGGGATAACCCCGTTTAAACAACCGATGGCTGCCTTTTTTTTTTTTCCCCTTAAATCACAAGCACGCGCAGCGGCTTCCGCGCGAAAGAAAACCGCCGCGCCTTCCCTCGCCCGGATCCGCCACGGGGCGGTTTCCGTCTTACCCAAGCTTTCTGGCCCGCCAGCCGTGGCTTTGACCTCCGTCGCTTCTCCTCCGTGACTAACACCCTCCCGTCGCACCGCTCGGGAAACGAGGCAACTCCGAGGCTGCCGGCACGGCGGGCTCGCTGCTCCGGGTCATGCCCGGCTATTTTTTTTTTTTTAATTAACTAATTTATTTATTTTTTTTTTTTAGGTTGCTCTTCAAGCCTAACGCATCGGGAAAGGCTTTTTGCTCTTCGTGGCTCGCGGACTCGGAGGCACGGTCCCGTGCCGGGAGGAGCGGCATCCCTTGCCGAGCGCGTGCCTGCGCGGCTAGCGCTTTTTTTCCCCCCCCCTCCTCGCAACGTGTGCAGGTTGGGCGGGGGGGCGGCGGTCCGTGGCGGTGCCCCGTCCCCTTCGGGGCGATAATTGGAGTTGGGCGCTTAAACGCAACTCGTTTGAAGCGGCAGCTCCTCGGGGGGGATCGAGCCCACGAGGAATATCCCGGCGTTCGTGTGATGCGGAGAACGGGATCCGCGGAGCCCCGATCCTGCGGCTGGCCTCATCCCGCACGCGGGAGCCGCGTCTCTCCTCATCCCCGCGTCTCTCCCGGGTCTGAACTTGGCTTTGCCAGGACGAGGAGCTCAGAAGCTGCCGGGGTTTTTTTCCCCTCGGACTCCCTGCTCCGCCGTTCCCGGGGCGTGCTCCCCGAGCACGGGCACGTTTGATCCGCCCTGCTGTTCGCTCTACCGGTCGGCAAACTCTCACCCTTCCCGCTCCTTATTTTCCCTTTTTTTTGGGGGTTTTTTTTTTAATCTCTGCAGCCGCTCGAGCCGCTGCACGTCGCCTCTCCCCCGCGTCGGGGGGATCTTCTATTTAAGAAGCATCTCCTGGGGATGGGGCGGGCAGCACCCAGGGTTTGGGTGCTGAATGGGTGGGGAGGGCTCGGCCAAGGCGGGGGGAGGCATCTCCTTTCCTCTTCCACCTGGAAGCGGCTGTGATTTCCCACAACCGGGGGAATAGAATTGTTTAGCCCATCCCTGGAAACCAGCTCCGGTCCGGCCGCACAGAGCCCTGCTACACCCTAATGGGAAGGGAGGGGTCCCCGGGGGACCACGGTGCCGCTGGACCCAGACTCTGGGGTCACCAGTGTTCCCCAGTTTGTGCTGGAAAAGACCTGCAATGGGACGAGAGTCCCCGGTGTTCCCGTACCAGCTCAAACTGGAGGAGGCAGTGGGGTTGGGACCGGCCAGTCTGCAGGAATGGTTTTTTTTGGTCTGATTGAGTAGTTTTGGCTCTTTGTCCCAGAAAACAACAATTCCTATTGCTGTAGCTGATATATATCTACCCTTAAATAAGTGTGTGATGCTTTTGGGGCCGCTTTGCCTGATGGCAGGGTGTCAATCATCGCTCGACGCTTTCTTTGAAATCCAAGTCCACCGGAGCGATGCTGGAACTGCTGCCCTCTCCAAGCTCCTTTTGAGTAGTTTTACCCTAAAAACGTTTTTGGGCCCCGAACCTCTAAACGAATCCGTGTTGCGGATGCGAAATGTTAAAAATGCGGCGGCTCCTTTACTCCGTGTGGTGTTTGGGATTTGGGACCTCGCGTGTTCCCGGTTAGCGGTGACGGGCGTAAGGAGCTGGTGTAACCTCGACCGAGGAGGAAGAGGCTGGATCAGGAGGTCTCTGCGAAAAGACTTCTCGGGAAGCCCAAAAGTCTGACGGAACGCACGGCAGCCCGTGACTCAACGCCGGAGGACGCTCCGCCCTTCCCGCCGCACGTTGCTTCCCGGTTCCCGCGCCGCGGCGCTCGCGGGTCCTTCGCCGAAACTCTCGCCGCCTCTTCTGCGTTTGCCCCTCGGGGCAGGGCTGGGGGGTCTGCGGGCGCTGCCGCGATGCTGCAACCTCTCTCTTATTGCTCGTATCGGTGGCCGATGGCCTCTGCTCCGGGTGGGTGTGCCAGACTGGCTCATCCCGGCTGGCAGACTGTCTCGGCACTTGGCTCCGTGTCTGCGGGCTCTTGCGTCGGGTCGGTGCGGAGAGGACGCGTGCCGGGGGAGGCTCGCCGGCTGGGGAGGAGGGCTGGTGCCCGACAGCCCCTCTCCGACTTCCCGCAGACGGCGTCGGGAGGTACGGGCTTGCGCTGAGGAGCCGCGATAAAGATGCGGAAAGGGAAGCTCTGCCAGCCCGTGCCGAAGTTCTGGCTGCGAGAAAAGTCATTTCATTTAACCGTTGAAGAAGAGCTCGGGAAAGGACACGTTGCTCACGGAAAAATCCCGTCTTAAAGCAATCCGGCTGCTATGACGGCGGTGCCATGGCTGCACACGGGCTCCCTCGCCCCTTTCCCGGGCGGTTGGACGGGCTTCTCCCGCGCTTCCCACCCGGGGCTGGTGCGATTTGTGCCTGGACTCCGGCTCCTCTCTCGCGGCAGGTCCGCCATCCTTCGACCTGCGTCGGAGGACGCGTCGCCGCGCCCTGGGGTGCGGGAGGACGCGCTCCGCAGCCCTGCCCGCAGCGCGCTCCGCGGCTCCCGTTTGCCCGCAGGCTCTCCCGGTGCCGCCCCGACGCCTCCGGAGGGCGACCACCCTTCGCCCAAGAGTCGGGAAGGGTAACGCCGCTGTGGTGGTGACCCTGGAAACCCAAATCCGGGCGCTTGGGGACATCCCCCCTCCTCCCAGGTTCCGGATGCGATGGCAACGACGCCCTGGGATGCTGGAGGTACGGGGTCGCAGCGCAGCCCGGGGGGCTGGCGGGACCCCCGCCCAGCTGAGAGCTAGACCCGCTCTTGCTCGATTAACACTTATATTTTATTTTTTTTACTGCTGCTGCTCGGCCGGTGGCTCCGAACTGCGTTACTGGGGAGCACCGGTGGCCGTCGCGGAGCTCGGCGCGTCCCTGGGCTTGCCCGCTGCCACGTCGCAGCGCCTTCGGGGAGCCCACGAGTGCCCCGTTCCTCACAAAGAATGAGATTAGCATCCTGTTCCCTAAAGGATTGATTTTTTTTTTTTTTTTTTGAAGTCTCTGACCTTCTTGAAACTAATATTCGTAGCTCCTTCGGCCGTGGCGCAGCCGGACCCTCTTCCCAGTGCCTCAGTGCTCCAGGAGGGTTCAACTGCTAATCAAATTAACGGAGGAAGGGGTGGCATGAGCTGACTTGCATCAGGTAATAAATAGCTGCCGGTCTCATGACACTACCAGGCTTGTTATCTCCTCGCCCAGCTCCCAGGAGCTTGCAGCCGCTCTGGGTCTTGCAAAAAAAAAAAAAAGTGGGTTTTTTTTTTCCCAACCTAGAAATGGAAGCAAGGATCCAGCCGTGGCTGCGCCAGGAGCTTCCCCGGTCCCATCGGCTGGCGCTGGGCTCGTGCGGGAGCAGCGCTTCATTTTCCTGGGAGGCTGCCGATCCGCTGCCTAATAAATCTCACGGAGAGCAGCTAAATTTTGTAGCTCCCTGCAGCTACAAAAGGCAGTTCTTTAATTGTCTTTTTTTTTTTTAAGAGAGAAAGGGGTTGCTCGCGTGCGGCGGCTAGACGTTATGAATAGGCTGATTTGTACCGGGAAAAGCTTCTTAAAAGGCGAGCGCGTTGCCAGAGGCTCCGGAGAGCGGCGCCTTGTTTCGACACGCCGGTGGTGGTGTCGGCTGAGCGCGAGCCAGGAACGTCGCACAACCTCCCCGGCAATGAACGGGTCTCTCCAAGACTCCGCGGAGCCTTCGGTAGCGAGTCAGAGCGGTGCCGGGGTGAGACCCCAGCGACCAGCCTCTTCCTTTCAGGCCGTGTGGGTAAAGTGGGGTTTTTTGGGGTTTTTTTTTTTTTGTTTTGCTTGGCGAATCAATTAACCAAAAAACGCGGTTTGACGGAGCAACAAAGATACTGAGAACGTGACAAGTACTTTTGCAGTATTATAACAGTTTATTTTATTTAACGACGGTACGCTCAAAACACCAGCGACTTCGAAGCCTCTTTAATGACCTGTCACTCTCGTTTTCTGGGAACGTTCCTTAACTTGGTTTCTCCCCCAGTTTCAGCGAAGCCTGACCCTCCCGGGGAAGAGTTGGCCGAACACAAACTTTGCATCCAGGTCTTGCTTCTAGGTATTTCTTACATTTTTGGCGTGGCTGCCCAGCGTATTCCTGGCTTTGCACGTCGGGAACGCGCGTGGCGCCGGGAGCCCAGCCGGGGGCTGAGCAGTAGCCCCCCCAACCCGTCTCCTGTCGGCCTCCGGCGCCGGTTCCCGGTTTTGCCTTAGCTCCTGCGTTATTCCCAGCTCCGGCCGTGGCCGCCGGGAAGGGAGAAGGCGGTTTGGTGCTGGGAGGGAAGCCTGGTGCTGTGCAGGCGCTGGGTGTGGGTGACTCAGGCTTTGGGCTGGAGCAATCGTCCTCCCGAGCCTTTGCCCTTCTGCCAAGTCCTGAGGAGCTGCGAGTTGTGCAAGTTGGCGAGAGAAAAAGGAAAGCAATAGAGCGTGAGAAAACACTTCAAAACACTTCCTACCGGCTTCTGAGCGGTCATGGAGGGTACTCGGCAACAGAGACACAACCGCGAAGCATCCTCCTTTGGCCTCAGCGTAAAGGAGGGAGAGGAGCGGACGCTGTGCCCATTTCTCTGTATGGGCAAGTAGAGTTCCGTGCTCTCACTTCTCACCCGGTAGCACAGGTGCCCCTCCGGCACCCCCACGCCGGAGGTCCCAGCGCTCGGCCGGACCCCGGGCTGCGGTTTCTGCGCCTGTTATGCTAATTTTCAAGGGGATGGGTCACGTTTGGGGAATGGCGAACCCCTCCAGAGGCTGCTTCCCCCTCCGTGCCCTTGTTTTGCTTCCAACGGGTGTGTTTTTGCTTCCCGGCTGCGCGCCGCTTGCGCGCGGCTCCCTCCGCGCTTCCCCATCAGCCGCCCGCTTCGGGAAGCTGCCGCCCGCCCCGCTCCGCGTCGGCAGGGCTCCGGTTAGCCAGCCGGGGCTGGCGCCGTTTCCCGCCCGGGGTTAACGACTCTTCCGGTCGCACCGTGCCACAGGGGCGTACGGAGGACGGAGCGGGGGGCACGGCACCGCCCCGGGTTGGGTCTCCCTGGCACCAGCGGCCAGCCTTGCCGCGTCCTCCCGGCTTCCCGGGTCCGAGGAGGGGTCTGTCGCGCCCCTGGCCCCACCGGCAGCCGCTGGAGCGGAGCAGGTTTCGGCCGCAGCGCTCAGCCGGCCGATTCGTGCCGTTCTTCCCTCGGCGTCTCCTGCGGGTGAGCTTTTTCCCATGTCTTTAAATCTTGACCGCGGCGGCTTCCGTGCCGCTCCGTCGTCCGGCGGCGTCCCCGTGAAGGGCTCCGGCTGGGAATTCCGGTTGCGCAGCCTTCCCTGCCGGCGTCTTCTGGCTGTTCGAGCTCTGCTGCCGTTGACGGCTCCATCCAAACCCGAGAAAAGGATCATCTGGAGGCTGAAGTTTCCTGACCGACGCAGGGATTCGGTGCCGTAGGAAGGAAGCGATGGGGAACCTCGGATGCAGCGGAGCGTGGCTGCTCGGAGACAACCCCGGCGCTTCGCTGGGGCGACAACCGGCTTGCCGCGGCTTTGCCGTAACCGACTGGTTTGACCTTTGTGGCGTCTGCTCAAAAGAGGTCGGCGCTTCCAACGCTCGTTGTTTTGGCTCTTCCGTGAGGTGGAGGCTAAACGTCGCTCGTTCATCGAATCTGACCTTTCGTGGGGGTGGAGGGAAACTCCCGTGCGTGCTCCACGCCGCTGCACCGACGTCACTTCCATTACGGGGCTGAGTAACGTTTGCCAAGAAGTCGGAGACGGTGGGTTGAAGCAGTGCCATCATCCCCGCGGGAGTTGCATCTGGCACAGACGGCTTCTTTTCTAACGAGCATCAGTGACCAAATGGCCTCTTGCTTTTCTTAATTGAGGGCTGAAAAAAGCGAGGGGCACGATGAGGGTGGGGGAGACCCCTCCTAGGTTGACCCGTCCTGCCGTAAAATAAACCCTCCGGCCAGAGCCGGGTTGCGTAAGCTGCCCGGCCGTGGGACGTGGTTGGCGGCCGCGGCTCCCCTCGCTGCGGCACCGCCGTCGTTTCGGGCTGTGAGCTTGCGTTGAGCCACGGGGTGACCCACGGGGACAAGCCCACCCGTCACGCCGTGGCTACTACGGGTTAGCCAGGCGTCGAGGAGAAGCTCAAGGACGGCGAAGCACCTTAATAAAACTGCGTCCCGACGCCGCGTCCCGACGCCGTGTCACCCGGGTGCCAGCGCGGCGCTTCCCCTCCGCCAGCAGAGCCGCTGAAAGAAGAAAACGATGTGAGAAGGGGAAAAAAAAACCCCAAAACCCTCCACGTACTCGGCGCCGCGGTCGTCCCGTCGGCTCTGCCGAACGAGGAGCCGGGTTTAGAGCAGCCGCGTTGCGCCGTCCTACGCGAGCCGGCGGGCCCCGCGCCGCTGCGCGCCGGGCAGGCTGCCCTGAGGTTTAAATTTATAGGAAAACGCGACCGAGGTTAAGGGAACGAGCCGAGCGCCTCTCGCCCTCGCCTTTCCTTCCCGTGCCCTTGCCGCCGCGTTCGCCGCCGCGTTCCTCCGGCTGCCTTAGCTCTCCTTCGGCTCATCGACCTCGGGAGGTTTGGAGCCGTCTCTGACCGTGTCCCGTCTGTCTGTCTGTCTGTCTCCAAGCGCAGGTGGCTCCGTGTCCCAGCCCCAGAGCTCCCGGCAGACGCACCAGCAGAGCGCGGCGTGTGTCCCGGAGGCAGGTGAGCCAGGACGCTCTCGCCGCGCGGTTGTGCCCGTCTTTTCCTGGGAGCTTTCACCGAGCGGCACGGACAGCTAGGACTCCCGCCTAACGCTGCGAGGACTGTTGAGGTGAGGTGCAGGTGAAACCGAGAGAGGAGAAAACTCCGAGCTCCTGGAGCGGCTTTAGGAGCTCTGCATCCCCGGGCGTCCCGGCACATCGCCGGCCGGCTCTGTGCGCGAGCTCCGCAGAGCCGCTTTCCCGTGGCGGGGGATCAGGAGGAATCCAGGCTTTACTGGGATCAGGCAACAGCAGCCTGGTAGATTTGCGGTGAGACTTAAATTCTAGGGTGGTCCTCTAGCTTTTTTCTGAACTCACTTTTGCTCCGGACTCACCGTCCGGAGTTACCGAGTGACCGATAAAGAGTATTTTACACAGGACAATCCCGGCACCGGATAAAAGCCTTTCAAAAGCCGAGTGGACGCGGCTCGGCAGCAGCAAACTGCAATCCCTCTTGAGAAAACGTCTAGCCGTGCTTAAAACGACAAAAAAAACGTTGTTTGAAACTTTTGAATCGACTTAAAATGTCTCGTCCCGAGACGAGCAGAAGGGGTAGCTCTGCCCCGCGTATGGGGACACTGAGGCACGGGAGCCGCCGGCAACGCGCGGGATAAGCTGAGCTACACCCACGGCTCGTCCTGCCGATCTGCGGGATGGTGCGGTCGTTACCACGATTCGGCACCACGAAAACTTCTACCCTTTATTTTCCCAGTTCTTTTAAATCCTCCGTCTTTCTAGCAGCAAACAGGCTTCTACCGGCGGGTGCCGTGAGCCGGGAAAAGTCTCTTAAAAGCTCCGTTTTCCGGGGAAAGTCTCTTAAAAGGTCCGGTTTAGGAATCTGTGGTAGGAGCACTATTTCCTCCCTCCCCTTGTTTACGTCCCTGCTGAGGATTTTTTTTTAAACGGCGTTCGCTTGACTCGCGTTTGGGATTTTTCTCGCTTACGGGAGCCGGCGTGAGTCTGCCGGTGCCGCTTCCTGCCTGCGCGCGAGGGAAATTCTGCGCCGGCGGACGGGCGCCGTGACCTCTTTCCCGGTGGTTTTGCAGCATCGATCTGGGTGAATTCTGGTCCCTTCAAGGCTTTCGGAAAATAAACGCGAAGGAGTGAGGAGGCGGGGAATAAAACCCCCGATCTGGGTTTGGGGTGGGCTATAGGAGTTCTCGCGCTGAAGCACAGCATGGTGAGCGTGTTCTGCGGGGTGTTTAAGGCCGGGGGTATGGAAGGGGGATCAATCCCAGTTTTCCTGAGTAGATGAGCAAATGTGTACGTATACGAAAAACGAGCTAGAACCTGTGTTTTGGTGGTCTAAGTGCACGGAGCCGAAGGGGAACATAGAAGTTTCTCTCGACGAATCGCGTTGAAGCCGAGGAAGAATCTTTTGTTCGCGTCTAGTTTGGTTTTCGTAAAGCTGGGGCAGCTTTACAAAACAAATACCTGGCTTTTTCTGCTCTCCCAGGCATGGAGACCATGGCTGCTAGCACATCGCTTCCCGAGCCGGCCGAGTTCGACAGGAACGTGCCCCGTATCTGTGGAGTCTGTGGGGACAGAGCCACCGGCTTTCACTTCAACGCCATGACCTGCGAAGGCTGCAAGGGCTTCTTCAGGTGAGTGAGGGTCTGTGGGGAGGAGGAATCCTCCTCCGTAGCCAGCAAGCCTTGAGGAGCAGGCGATCTGACCCTCGGGGTGCTGCCCGGCCGCTCTCCCAGCCGTCGGCATCCCTACCAAGCCGGAGCCCTTGCCAAACCTCTGCCCGCGTTGCAGGCGGCCGCCAGATCTTGGCAACGGAGAGATCCCAAACTCTTCCCCTCCTCGCGGCTGGCTGTGGCACCCTGCGGCTGGCAAATGGCTCGTTTTCCCCTTAGCCAGAGGTTTTCCGTCTGGGAGCCCCGCAGACCCCCGCGTGCTCTATAGGCGGGAGCGCGGGAGCCCGCTACGGGTGGCACCGGGGAGGATGCGCCTGAAGCCGGCGGTCTTTGCAAGCTAAACCGGCACGACGGCCGCGAACTTCTTTTCTTTGAAGCAAGCTGCCTCCGACGTCCGCCCCGAAGCTCTGCGCGCTCGCGTACGGAGACGCTCGCGATCCTCTGCCCGCCTGCCGGAGCGGGCACCGCGCTCTTGCCGAAATCAGGCAGCCTTCCCCTCGCGACGCTGGCTCGGGGAGGGTTTAAAGTAGCCGTGGGCTGCGTAGGCAGCTGTTTTGAGGCTTTTTTCCGCTGTCGGGTGGGGTCTTAGGTGGTCTCAAGCCGGTCCTTAGCGAGGCGGAAACACCTCTGGAAGCTGCCGGGGTCTCCGAGTCCGGAGAGCTGAAGATCGGTGGATATTTGTTAGCGCCTGTCGAAGCGACGCTCCCGCGCCGACGCCGCCGGACCCGTTCACGCGGGACTTCGGATCGCTCGCACCGGAGTGAGGGAGCGACCGAGTGCTGGCGAAACGAAGCGGGATAACGACCAGCGTGGGATCGGCCGGGAAAAGCCTCGCTCAAGGATTTTGCGCCGTAACGAGGTGGCGGCCCCGGCGGCCGCGGGATTGCGGACAGCGGAGCGCGCGGCGCTACGCCGTGAGCGGGGCTGTTACAGCAGCCAGAGCTTGAACTTCGACAGCAAAGTCCGAACTCCTCCTCTTGCGGGAATTTCGGGGCTTAGAGAGGGGTTTCCGCATACCGCGGTCTCGCGGTCCGTGTTCAAACGGGGCGGCTTCGGAGCCCGGCCAACCTGAGCAACGACATTTTCCTTCAATCACTGCTGCTCAATGAGTAACTCGTCCCTCGGGTGCTCTCCTCCACGCGCCGGGCTGGCGTCCCTGACCTTCCCCGTCCCCGCCGTGGCCGCAGAGGCAAGGGTTTGGCTTGTGACCTCCGCAACGGCCGGCGCCGTTTGAGGACCCCTTCCTGGGTGCGGGGTGGCTCTCGGGCTAACGTCGTGAGCCTCGCGTTCCCCAACGCTGCTGTCACAGCGTCGTAATCGCGCGAGACGTACAACCGTGCCAGGGTTTCTCGACAGACATCCTAACGACCTGAAAAGCTTCATGCCCCATATAAAGCCTTTATTCTCAATTTAAGGCTTTTACTACCGTTTTTAATCTCGCTTTGCAGGCGTGCTCTCCCCGCGCTAGGGCTTGGTGTGTTCTCTTTTTGCTTAAACAGGCTCGTTTGCCAGCAATTTTCGATCACTCACCGAATTAACGCTTGCTGCCACGGGAATCCAAGCGCTTTCTGCAGTAAAATATAGCAGCGCTGCTGTGGAGGAGCCCGGACCCCCAAAACTCACCCAGAACAAGCCCCCTGAGCTTTATAACAGGCTCTGCTTGTCTGCACTTGCTGGTTTTTCAACGTTCAGCTCGTAGTCCCCCCCCTGCAAATTTTTTTTTTCCCCAAAGCGGGTCTTTGGAAAAAATCTCTGCGCCGGTATTTCTGGTGGCTGATGACACTTACCTGCGGGGTCGGACTCGCAGCCTTGGCTGAAAGAGGGTGAGTGGCTGCGAGTATCCAACCGCAGCCAGAAAACCCTGGGAGGGTCTCTCAGCTGTTTCTGAGTGCGCTCAGACGCGACTTAAGTCTCTTCTGTCCCCCGGACTGAGACCGGTTCCCGTCCGCCCGCGGCCCCGTAGCCTGGGGACGCTGCAAAACGCAGCCCGGAGCCTCGGCGCGCTGCGGGGGCTGCAGCCCACCCTGGGGACGTACCTGCGCCACGCCGTTCCCCAGCGTGAAGACCCCCGGCGGGTCCGGGGTTTAATGACCCTATAAAGGGCGTTGGGAACTTACGGGCACCCCCGGGTGCTCAGACGGGCACGTAACCTGCAGCGCAAACGGGCGTGAGGCAACCTTTGGCCGGTGGCTTCGAAGTCCGCTGTTAGCTGAGGACGCCAACGGCAACAGGAGGTTTTTATCGGGATCTGCTGTTTGCTCGGGAGCGCTCGGAGCGGTTGAGCCCAAGCGATTTCTCCTGCTCCGACGTGGCTGGAGCGTCCGTCTGGTTTCTCCCGCAGTCCCAGTGTTCCCCGGCTGCGATGACGCCGGGCGTTAATAGCAGAGCTGCTTGGAAATCCGGGGTATTCCAAAAGCCACCAGGTCCCCACCCATCCCGTCCGCACGACGGCGTCTCCCGCTCCCGTCCCCAGCGCTTTGCCGCGTTCTACGGGAAACTTGAAAAATAAACCCGTCCCCTTTTCCCTGCTTCCCCAGGGGTCTCCCGAGGTATTTCAGGGCAAGGTGCAGTCGTCTGGAGGGTTCCTGGGATGGGCATGGAGCTGGCAGGATTTAGGGGAGAAAATGCTAACGGCTGCGAAGCGGGTGCCGGCGCGCCGCGGCTCTGCTCCCGGCGTCGACTCGGCTGTGGCGGTACCGGGGGACTTCGATGGTCGACGGGGGAGAAACGGGGGATTACCCTACCCCCAACGGCTTGTGCGGGCTGCGCGGCGCGGTGCCGCCGCCGCCGCGGCGCGAGGCGACTCCTCGTCTATCAGCCACGCGGCGGGCGACGGAGAGGACGCGCCGGGTAGGAGCAGGGCAGCTTTCGGGAACCGGTGTTTGACGGGCTCCGTGAACGCCAGAGTTGCGTGCATCCAAAGCCCATTTTGCTAATAAAACCCCAGAAAGAGTTATTTCGAAGATCAGTCGGGTAAAGGGGAGAGGCTGCGCGCAGCGAGGGCTGGGCCGGGCTTCCACCCGCTCCAGCGGGGGCTGTTGGGCTCCTATTCCCCACCTGGGGTTTTTTTTTAATTTTTATTGTCACTTCACGTTTCTGATAACCTAAAAGCCATTTCACGGAGGTGCCGGGGTTCCCCTTCTCCTCGGTGGGCTGGCAGGACCCTCGGGCGTACGTCTACCGAAAACTGGCTCAACTGCTACCGGCGCCGGCGGCTGGCGACCGGGTTCCCCGGCTCGCGGAGCTGGAGGCGGGCGAGTCGCGGTCCTCGCCGCGACCGGAGCGCCGGCGACATGAAGCCAACATGCACCCCGCAAGCACCCCCGAGCGACGGCCGTTCCCCCTCGGTTGCGCCGCAGCCTGGGCTTCGCGCCGCCGCGTCCGGGCGGGTTACGCCGGCCGCGTTGGCCCGGCGGGCCGGGTTTGCGCGGGGAGGGACCTGGTTATTCCTGACGTTCGGCAGCCCGCCCCGGACGTGGCTCTTGAACCACGCTCGAAGCGGCGAGTTCGGGAGCTTTGCAAAAACACGCCCCAGCCAGACGGCGTGAGCGCCCGGCGTGGGTCGGACGGCCGCTCCGGCGCGACTTGGTGCCTTGGGCCGGCGAGGCGGCTATTAGCCGTGCTGCCTTCAGATAAATGGCGATTTTCATGCCAAACCTATAAAGCTGGCTCGCCCTCGCGCCCAGGCCAGCTTTCCCGCGGGCCCCGCGTCCCTCCGGCTTCTTTGCGCGTTCCCCAGCCTTGCCCGAGGCTCCGGGGGAAGAGATGAGCTCAAAACCGGCAGATTTTGGGGCGTTGGGTTCCAAATCCTGATTTACCCCTGAGCTTAGCGGCGTTTGTCCCCGTTCCCGGGAGAGCGAAGGTCCTGCTGGTCTTGGTGGAAGGGGAAAGCCGAGAGAAAAGCCACGGACCGAGCGCCAGCGGCTGGAAAACCAGGAATTTCTTAGTGTGAGGCAGGTTCTGGGGGGCTCTGCCACCCCCCTCTCCTGGATTAACGTCCCTAAATGCATTTATTCCTCTCCGAGGCGAAGGGAGAGTAAAGCCTCTTCGTTTACGCCTCCCTTTCTAAAACAGCCGTTGATCGCACGCCGTGCGCCGCTCGGGTCCGCAGCCCGAGAACCTGTTTGGTATTTATACCCCGTCGGCGTGGGCCGGGCGCCGAAATTACAGCACGAACTCGGCGAGGGATTTCTCGCTGGCGTACCCGACTGGCATCGCGGCTCTGCTGGACTTTGGACTTGGATTTTCCAGCCTGGAGGCTCCCTGGGCTCGGCTCACCTGCGTCCAAAGCCGCCCCTTCCTTTAAAACGAAGGGTACCGTGAGAAATACCCGCGGACCCAGAGATAAGCTTGGCTTACGGATGGCGGATCGTTGAGTGACGTCCTCCAAGTGACCCAGAGATAAGCTTGGCTTACGGATGGCGGATCGTTGAGTGACGTCCTCCAAGTGACCCAGAGATAGGCTTGGCTTATGGATGGCGGATCATTGAGTGACTTCCTCCAAGTAACCCAGAGATAAGCTTGGCTTACGGATGGCGGATCGTTGAGTGCCTTCCTCCAAAAGCCAAGACGCGGCGTCTCGTCTGCCTTCGGCCCGGCTCGGCGATGCCGGTAGCGTGTCGTTAGCGGGTATCGCGAAGGACGGCCCCGCGGAAGGGCGAGTTTTCGCTGGGAGCTCCGGCTTCGGCCCCTTTGTACTCGGAAGATCGACGGTCCCGGCTGCGGCAGTGGATTAACGTGGCACGGGGTGGTTTTTGGCGGAAGGGAGCGTTATGATGTTAAGCGTCCTTTCTCTCGTGTCCCGCAGCGAGATTTCTTTCCCCTGCGCGCGCAAACATGCGCTCCAGCCAGTTATTCTAGCAAAGCCAGGCTTTAAAGGCTGGTAAATGTTTAATAACACGGCCACGTGCCGGCCTCCGCTCTGGTTCCGTTTGCTGCTGGTGGGGGTTTCTCTACAACCCTTCCTTTGGCCTCCAAAATACCTGCCCAAAACCGGAACGCCACTCAACCCGCGGCTGAACCCCCGCGCTGCGTCCTCGTAAGGCGTTGGCCTTTTCCGCGATGCCCAGGCCTCTAAGCCCGAACGCGCCGACGCAGCCGGCCAGGTACGGCCGCCGCGGTTCAGCCTTCGCCAGCCGCCCGCGGGGCCGCGCCGCGGGCTGAGGCGTCCCCGGCGTCGTCTTCGCCATCTCCCGCCGGCAGCTCGCTGTCCGGAGAGCTGCATTCGTGCTTGCGTCTCCTCCCGGCGCTCGGAGCAGCCTCTGGCACAGCCAAAACGGCGTTGATTTGACCCAAGACGGTGTTCTCTCTCTCTCTGTGTTGTGTTTTTTTGTCTCCCATCCCTCTCCAGGAGAAGCATGAAGAGGAAAGCGACGTTCGCGTGCCCGTTCAACGGGGACTGCAAGATCACCAAGGACAACCGGCGGCACTGCCAGGCGTGCCGGCTGAAGCGCTGCGTGGCCATCGGCATGATGAAAGAGTGTGAGTACGCGGACACGCATCCCGGCTTCGCGCTGCCGTCTCCTTTGCCCCCTCCGTTAACGCGCGGCGCGGAAGGCGGGGGACCCGGAGAGGACGCGGCGGGCGGGGGACGCGGCGGGTAACGATGGAGATGAGCTCGTTTAACGACGGCGGCTCCTCCTGCGGTGCTTTTTAGAGCCAAATCGCCTTTGCCGGCTCTTGGGGGGGGGGGGCGTCAGCTTCGTTATTTCTGATTAATTCCCGGTTACGCTGACGGAACCTCCTCCCGACGCCTCTTCGCGTGCTCCTCGCCGCGACAGTAATTCCCGCGAGCGCGGCGCTGGCTTGCCGTACCTCGCGGGCTTTTTCGGGGGGGGGCCCTTATTCCTGCCACGTGGGTCTGTCCCTCCAGCCACGTGCGCGGCAGAGACTTAAGCAAACACGGAGGGAAGTGAAGCAGGTTTTAACTCCCTGCGGACACACCGGGGTTGTCCGAATATTTATTTTTCTTCAACTATATTTATAGATCAAGCAGCTTTTAAAAATAAAAATCTGTTTGACGCGCTTCCTCCCCCGTACGCGTGCTTCCCACGTCCTGCGCCGTCGGGGGAAGGCGGGTCTTGCGGCGTTCGAGCCAAAATAACGGCCTTCTGCCAGGAGACGTTGCCGACAGGACGCCGCGTCGAATGATTGACGGGCCTGAAAATTTGGAAAACGGAAGCGGCGTTGGTTTCCTCACGTGGCGCGCGGAGAGCAAACGGCGCCCGACGTGGGGGGGTGCCACCAAAGCACCGGGGTCCTCCGGAAAATCAGAACTTGGGGGTGCGTGCGGGGAAAAAACGCCTAAATTTCCAAGCGTCCCAAAGGTCGAGCAGGTCTCTGAGGATGGGAAGATCTCTGGAGCTTCTCTTTTTAAACCGGCGGCCGTAAAGAGAGAGAAAAAGAGCCGATAATACACCACGTGTGCCAAGGAGGTAATTCGCGCCGCTGAATTACCCGGGAAGGGCTGGAAAATTCCACGGCGGCGACTGGGGCCGGGTCCCGGGGACGCGCGTGCTCCCGGCAGGGGTTAACCTGTGAGCGACCTCGTTAGCGAACCGTTACCGGATTAACGAAGCCTGACCTAAGGAGACTAAAAATAGCCTCGCCGTGGACTTTGCTGCTGGTCGAATGAAGGGGAGCGAGGTGTGCTGAGGTTATTTTTAGGTGGAATCGGGGGTCTCGATGCTCTTGAGGGGGGTTTGCGTCTCCCCCGGGATGTCGTCGAAGGCGATGAGGGCTGTCACCGGCGAGGCTGGGCCAGCTCGACCCTGCTGCCGACGGGATCCGCGTCGGAAGCAGGAATGAGAGCGTGAGACGGGGATGAAGAGGAGGAGGAAGAGGGCAGACCTCGCGCCTGTGTTAATTCGGGCTTTGGCGCAGGCAGACCCTCCTCCGTCCCCGGAGCGTGCAGCGGACTTTAGACCTCACCTCCAGCCCAAACCACGCAGGACCGAGACCTGCGGCAGCGCAGCCGCGCTGAGGGGGCCCTTCCCCGGCGCAGGGACCCGACGCTGCGGTGATGGGCTAGAGGAGCCGGTGCTCGTCGGGGAGGCGCGGCAAGGAAGGGATCGCCTGCGGTGGAACTCGTACGGAGCAAAAGCCGGGAGCCGCGGGCACTCCCCGGGGATCTGGGGACGGTGCCGGCGAGGCCGCCATCCCCTGAGGAGGGACAAGGGAGGGGAGGGGGTGGAAGCTGGAGGGCAGCTGCGGTTGCGGCCGTGAGGCCGGAGCAGGGTTTACAGCCCCGCCGCGACGCCGGGCTTCGCCCCGAGCCGCCCGCGGCCAGCGTTAGCAAATAGTTGTGGTTTTCTTCCCCTCTCATCTGCGCGGGGCAAAGCGCAGGGCAAGCTCTCGGGAGCCGTTTCCCTTCGGATGGCGCCGAGGCGGGCAGGTCCCCAGCCCCGGGACCCCTCGGCTGCCCCGGGACCCCTCGGCTGCCCCGGGACCCCTCGGCTGCCCCGGGACCCCTCGGCTGCCCCGGGACCCCTCGGCTGCCCCGGGACCCCTCGGCAGCCGGGACCCCTCGGCTGCCCCGGGACCCCTCGGCAGCCCCGGGACCCCTCGGCAGCCCCGGGACCCCTCGGCAGCCCCGGGACCCCTCGGCTGCCCCGGGACCCCTCGGCAGCCCCGGGACCCCTCGGCAGCCCCGGGACCCCTCGGCAGCCCCGGGACCCCTCGGCTGCCCCGGGACCCCTCGGCAGCCCCGGGACCCCTCGGCAGCCCCGGCCGCTTGCCGCAGGTTTTTCCTAGGATGATGCTTAGCGTGATGAAGCAGAGCGAAGGGTTCACGGCTGGACTCTCCCGCCTGCTTTGACACTGGTTTGGGTGGCAAAATGCTGGAAAAAATTGCCTTTTGCCGCCTGGCTGGAGCTCGGGAAGGGACATCCATCCCTCGGGATGGCCAGAGGACGGGGCGTTAGAGGCACCCCGGCTCCGCGGCCGCCTGTAACCTTCGGCTGATTCACCTCTCGTAGCGTCTCTGCCCCTTCTTCCCCGACCTTTAACGGCTCTCCAGCGTTCGCACGCGGCGATGGGCGACGGGTCGCCCGTCCCGCGCGGTCTAAAGGTGTTTCTCTCAGCGGGAAGGTGAATTACGCATCACCAAATGGAGCGGCCGGCAGGACCCGCAGGCTCCCCCAGGGCTCGGTCTCGTGGCGTTGAATTTATTCTCTCTCCGCCACCTTATTTGCTGCTGGGGACTTTTTTTTTTTCGTGCTTGTTGCGGTGCCGGTCGGCTGGGAATGGGTGAACCTCCTCGGCAGGGTCCCCAGCCGCCTCCCGGGGCGGTTTGTCCCTCCGCAGCGGGGTCCTCGGGCTCCGGTGAAGGCGGTTGCGGCGAATCCCCCTCCCCGGTCCATAGCTTGCCTGGGGTCAGCAACCCATGGATCTGCTCTCCCCTTTTCCAAGGGAAAGCCTTGCTGGGAGCCGGTCGTAGTCGTGAGCGGCGGATGCTCGGCACCCTCACCATGAGGCTCGATTTATGGTCTCGGTGCTGAAAACCCCTAAAGGGGAGGGGGAAAAAACCCCCCAAACGTTGTCTCAGAGCCAGGGAGAGGAGCAGAAACTGGAAGGGGGTTTTGTGGAGAGAGGGGAATTTCCCGAGCCGGTCAGGAGAGGAGCGGAGACACGCGGGGGAGCGGGCAGCGCGAGGGCAGGGTTACGGTTGTTTAGGATGAGGGTGAGCGAGGAGCGGGGTGGTCTTTCCAGCTCTCCTCCGCTTCCCCGAATAGGTGGGGATGCTCAAAGCGGGGAAAAAAGCCCCTGCCGCTCCCAACGTGGAATGTGTTATTCCCCGGCCCGGGAGCTGCCGCCGGGCTCTGGGAGCCGTGCCGACGCCGGAGGCTGGCCGGGAGAGGAAGGGAAGAGCCGTGGCCGTCCCGGGAAAACGTCACTTGGCGGCGGCCGGTGCTTGCGGGCTGGCCGGGAAGCGTCTCCACTCCCCGCCGGCTTGAAGCACACGCCACAAACGTCCGGCGTCTTCCGTCTCCGGTGGAGGCTGAGCGTCGGGAAAGCTCCCTCTGAAACCTGTGCGAGCATCGCTTCGCTTAGCCGCGTCTCGGCCGCGTCAGAGGGACGCGACCCCCTCGCTGGGGGCAGAGCGGTAGCGTCGGGGGCCCCGGAGCTGCTGTTGCTGCTCCCATTTGCTCCGGCACGGGTCTGGGATCCGTGATTTCCATCGCCGTCGCCGCGAGCTTCTCTCCTCTCCGGTTTCCCTGCAAGCCCGGGAGCTGCCGGAGACCTGAGGCGCCCGGCCGGCCGGCACAGCACCCCGTTTGCCCCACTCCCGCCGCCGCCTGTTTGTGTTCCTGTTGTGCAATTTGGGTGTTTTTCCTCTCCCGGCCATTCCTTGTCCCACCCCGTCCCCGCTGGCTGCGCTGCCGACGACGCCGGCGGGGTTCGGCCGCCTTTGGAAACGCTTCGTCTTGCGCCGGCGAAGGCATCTCGGGGTGGTCAGGTGCGGTTTTGGGGGGAAGCAGCAGGGATGAATTAGGCTCCGCTCCCCGGCTTTAAAGGCTGCATCCCAGGTATTTGGGGGGGAACTGGAACAGAGCAATCCTGGTTAAGCGGGGTTAATCTTTGGCGGTTAAGCGGGGTCACGACGCCCCGCGGGGCCGCGCAGGGGATGATTCCCCGTCTCAATAAATACCGGGGAATCAAATCAAATCAAATCAAATAAAACCCGGGGCAGGCGGAAGCACCCGCTAGTGAAACGCTCGAAGTCCCATCCGGTGAACACGTCGCGCGCCGCGTCTTTCCTAAACTCCAGGTTTGCTTTGCCTTCGGCCGCTCTTTCCCCGCCTGACGGAGCGCGTCCGCCTTCACGCCGGCCTCCGGCGCTTCCAAGCCGCCGGTTTTGGCCGGGGGCGCAGGGTTGTACCCGCACCCCGCCGGCCGTATCCTCACGTGCTACCCGCGGTGTCGGCCGCGGCTTTCCCTGCCGCCCTCGTGGCGTCTCGCCAAGAGAGCCAGCGTCCGCCCGGAGGCGACGGGCAGACGTTACCCCGGCCTCCGCGCGGATTTCGGGTCAGCCGCGTCGCCGGCCGTGCCGGGAGTCTGCGGCTGGGTGTCTCCGGCTCGGTGTTTGGAAAGGGATCGGAGCTGGGAGGTGAGCCGGGATCTCGAGCGGGAAGCGCCGGCGTTGAGCCGCTTCCCGGTCCCGCGACGGCGGGCAGCATCCGCCCTTCGGGGGGTGTACAGATGCGGGTCGGAGCCTTTTTCCCGGCACTTTATAAAAGTCACCGCGCTGACATCCCTGGTCCGCGTCACCCCCGGCTCCTTCTGAAAAGCCGCTCCTCCGGCAAGGTGCGCTTGGGGTTCGCCGCTCCCCGGCATCACCGGGAACCGCTTTGCCAGGAACGCCGAGGGTGTTCTCGATACGCAGCGCTGATGCTGGGCTGCGTCGTGGCTTGCACGGGTACCGGTCACGGCGCTGGCCTTTGCGACACCGGCCAAGCTGGAAGGGAGCAGCAATTTTCCTCTAGCTGATTTATTTTTTTTTTTAAAACACCCTTTGCTTTGCCCGTGGCGCTTCCTTTTGGGTTTGAGTCTCCGGTGGGCTCCTGCAAGCCCCACCAGAGCATTAAACACCAAACCCAGGACCTGCTGGGCTTGGGGCCGGGGCTGGTCTCTGCCAGCGCGGCGGATTCACAGCTCGGTGCAGCCGGCAGCGCTGGGGCGTGCGGGGAAACTGGGGGCTTCTGCGCATGGACCCTCCACGGGGAAATCTGGCTGCCTGAAGGGATCGTGCCGGCGAGCACAAGCCTCGCCAGCGCCCGTTCCCCCGCCGAAGCGATGCTTTGGGAAGGGCTTTTGCTTTCCAGCTCCTACCGGTGCGAGAAATGCCGCCGTATTTATTTGAGGGGTGGATTTCCTAAAGGTGGGGGCAAAATCCCAAGGAGCTTTCCCTCGCGGTCTTGCCCCAACACAGAAGCATCCTTTTCTTCTCAGTTCGCTCTGCGGATGCTTCCTAATTTCGGATCAACCCGCTTGCCGGGTCTGAGATTTGCTTGGTGTAAACATCTGCAATAATCCCTCCTGAAGCCCCAGTGCTCAGGACGGATGGTGCCGGCGGAGACTTTGACCACCGTGGCCCCAGCCCGAGCACTCGGCTCCTTGCTCCATCCTCGTTCCCAGCCCCGTGGGGCTCCTTCCCCACAGATGCTGCAGTTTCCCTGTTCCCTGCAGGAACAGTTTCCCTTCTGGCGTGCAGCGCCCAGACGGAGCTGACGCTTTCGCAATAACAACCAGGATGGGAGATGGTAAACTCGGTCGCGCCGTCCCCGGCAGAGCTGCCCGTGACGCGCCGATGGCCGGAGCGACCTTTCGGCCTGAGCCGGTCGTTCCCGCGCCTCCGCGATCTTCAAGTCCCCTCTGAGATTGTGCAAGTTCGAAAACGTATTGGAAAAATGCCGTCGGCTAAAAAGGTGGCAGGAGGGACCGAGGACTGCAAACAGCTCCTTGCCTCGAGCCCTTCGCCGACCTCTCGTCCCAAATTCCACCTCGACCCACCCAGCGTCAAGTCTCCTCCGCAACCCAAGGGCGGGCGGAAAGCCGCCTGTCATCAGATAACATACTGGGGCGGTTTGGGTTTTTTAATGGCTGGTTAAAGGGCTGACAACATCCTGAGGAACGGGCATTGCTATTTTTAGGACCAGTGGATGCGGATTAAGGAGCGCTTTGGGCGAATGTGTGACTGTCGCGGGATGCGGGGTTGCTACCCCAAGAGATGGCTGCAGCTTCCTGTTGCTTTGCTTTTCTTTCAACCCTGTGAGGCTACTCAGGTCTTTAAGCCCGTTTTATAAAGGCAAGATTTGAGCCCAAATTGCCTGTGGGTGCTCCCCTTCCCCAACTAAATGGGAGAAGCCTTTGCATATCGCCTTTGAGTCCGACCCTCGGCCGCCGCTGAGGGCTGTCACCCATAACGCAGGTCACAAATACCCAGTCCTGGAAGGAGGAGTACGTTTATACGTCCCTTTAGCTTAAAAATACTTGTGGGGCTGCAGAAGCGCTGCCTGACGCCGAGGCTGTCGCTGCTGCAGCGCGGTAGCCGGACGCGGAGGCTGAGCGATGCCGCGTCAGGTTCCCTCCGTCGTCGGGAGCAGACGTGCGGCGGTGCCGATATGACCTTATTGCACCCAGTCCTCGCCTAAAAGCACCCAAACGGGCTATAAACTGCGCTGGTCTCGTAGCGGGAAGCCATGACCCGGCAGTCGAGGACGGGAGCAGGATGGGGTTGATGTGGCTTTAGTAATTGGTTACCAAGGGGATGGGGATGCCGGCTGCAGTGGCCCAGCGTTGCTTCAGTCCCCGTTCCCAACGCTCTCCCTGTCCTTGCAGTCATCCTGACGGACGAGGAGGTTCAGAGGAAGCGCGAGATGATACTGAAGCGCAAGGAGGAGGAAGCGCTCAAGGAGAGCCTGAAGCCCAAGCTCTCGGAGGAGCAGCAGAAAGTCATTGACATCCTCCTCGAGGCTCATCGCAAAACCTACGACCCCACCTACGCCGACTTCACCAAGTTTCGGGTACGTCTGGGGCACGCCAGCCCCGATTCCCACGCAGCTCCTTCCCAGAGGCACCAAACCCGTTTCATCCCGTGACTCCTCATTGGAGAGGAGTCAAAAATCCTACTGCAAAAACCTGGATGCTGTGGGCAGCAGGTGAACAACCGCCACCAAACTGCTCTCCCAGCCCCGTTCCTCATGTCCTGCTCTCTCTTCCAGCCTCCTGTGAGAAGCAACCCCAGCAACAGAGGCGCAGCGAGGTCTTCCTCCATCCTCACCCAGGACTTGTCGTCGGAGGACTCCACCGACCTTTTTGGCTCCGACGCCTTCGGCACATTTCCAGGTACCACGCTCGCCTCTCCACGGGCCACAGGGGTAGCACTGATGCGGTTTTACCTAAGCCTGGCCACTTAGACCCTCGTTTTACCTCTTCTGTGGAGCTTATTTAACTGTAAGATCCTCCTGGGAGTGTTTTAAAGGCTTTTTGTGAGCAAAAAGCATTAAGCCTTTGGCTGGATCATGGCCCTCTGGGTGTCTGAGCCCTCCAGGATGGCCAAGAGGAGCGCGAACGTGAACGCTGGGCTGCGTCGTTGCCGCTCTGGCTGCGGTTAGGCTTGATCACAGCACAGAAGAGGAGTTAAACTCCCTGGTGCACAAATCTTGATGCTGTTGGCAGCCAGCGAACGACTGCGTTCCCAGCCCCGATCCTCATGCCCCGCTGTCTAAACACAACGCAAAGCCCTCCTGGCGGGATGGATGGCATTCCTGCTGCGGCCTGGCATCGTTCCCTTCACCCGGAATGTCGTGCCCACAACCCAGGTACCCTCTGAGCCTCCCTCCCTCTCTCTCTCCAGAGTCTGTGGAGCCACAGATGTTTTCGAACCTGGTCCTCTCCGAGGAGAACGACGAGAGCTCCTCCATGAACATCGACTTCTCCCACCTCTCCATGCTTCCGCACTTGGCCGACCTGGTCAGCTACAGCATCCAGAAGGTGATCGGCTTTGCCAAAATGATCCCGGGATTCAGGTGAGACGTTTGCTCCCAGATTCGACGGCGGTTTTCCATTCTCAGGAATCCCATCCTACCCTTCGCAGCCAGATCGCCCTTCTCTGCTTTATCCTCATGGCTGTCCCTCAGGCTCTGTTCCCTTCCCAGGTCTGTTCCTACTTTCATGTTTTCCGTCCGTCCTCCTTCCTGGGGTTACTCCTCTCCTATCTTTACCCTGATTCACCCAGACTGTCAGCAAAATGCCTACGCTCCTAAGATGCTTGAGACCATCTGAGTGGTCCCCATCCTGGTTCGTGAAGGACCTCAGGTCCAGTTTAACCCCAGGCTGCTGCCTGTGGTGCTGGGTGCTGCCACCCAATAAATGTAGCTGCAGAAATACCTGCTGCTTAATCACGTAGACAGCTGAGGTGAGGGAGAAGCTGGGGTGCCTCCAGCAAAGGGACCGGGTTACTGATGGAGAACCTGGTGCACGGACGGCGTGAGCTGTTCCTTGGCTCACCGGACAGGTCTCACGTCACCCTCTTCCCCCCCGCCCAGGGACCTGGCGGCAGAGGACCAGATTGCCCTGCTGAAATCCAGCGCCATTGAGGTGATCATGCTGCGCTCGAACCAATCCTTCACCCTCGAGGACATGACGTGGACCTGCGGCAGCACTGACTTCAAGTACAGGATCAGCGACGTCACCCAAGGTAAAAGCTGCTGGGCGCTCTCCTGCTTGTTGCCCGCTAAGAAACGTCATCCCAGCCTTAAAGTCAGATGCAAAAACCCCGCACCGAGTAGTCTGGAAGCAGGGATGCGTTGGCAGGGAAGAGCTGTTAACTGCTGAAAAGAGGCAAAGCCGGAGCGTGGCTGCGGCTCAGAGCTGTCTCCAGCCCTGCTGCCCTGAGTTTGAGCTGAGTTGAGTTTGCTCCGAGCTGCCGTGAGGGCTGGAAAGCCGCCGTGCCTCCCCGCTGCTCGGCAGCCAGGAAGCCCATCTGCTGGGAAAAGTGCTGAATCCTGCCCTAGATCTCCCTCACTTTTAAGATTTGGGGACTAGCACAGAGAAGAAGGCGTGAAGATGATGTATACGGACCTTAAGTCTCACCCGGCGCTTGGAAGAGCTGTAGAGTAACCTGGGGATGCAGAGATCCCTCGGCGAGATCCCCGGGGAACCAGGGAGAGCGAGCAGCGTGTTGGGACCGGGCACGGGGCAGCTGGCACCCGCTGAAGAGAGGAAAGAGATCTGCTTGGGAGAGGGCTCTGGGCACGCGAGGTGGGGTTTGTGACGCTTGTGCAGGACACAGTGCGGTGTGGAAGTGATGCTAAGGAGGCAAAATGTCTGTAGGTTCATTGTCTTTCTAGATTTCCAAAGCAAAATCTACTCCATAATCTCCTGCTTTAGAGAAACTACCGGGGAGAAAAGTACAATTAAAAACCAACGTGTTTTAAGCTGTATCAAAAGCCGTTTTCCGTTGTCCCGGCTCTCTGCTGCGCTGAAGGAGGAGCTGCCGAGCTCCACGCTCATCCCTCGGCTCCGGGAGATCTTGCTGCAGAGCAGGCTGTGCTAAAGGTCCTTTCTCTTCCCAGCTGGCCACAGCATGGACCTGCTCGAGCCGCTCGTGAAATTCCAGGTTGGCCTGAAGAAGCTGAACCTTCACGAAGAAGAGCACGTGCTCCTCATGGCCATCTGCATCCTGTCCCCAGGTAGGAGGACGCTCATCTCCCACGGTCACTAACCTGCCGGATTTTGGCTGCGCTAAGGCGCTCATCCCCAAAAATGTCACCTTTCCCTGCCTCTCCATTGCGGCCGGTTGGGAAAAGGGAAGAGAATCACCCCGCATCCATGGTGTTTCCTAGATCGCCCAGGCGTGCAGGACACCTCGCTGGTGGAATCCCTCCAGGATCACCTCTCGGAGATCCTCCAGACCTACATCCGCTGCAGGCACCCTCCTCCCGGCAGCCGCCTGCTCTATGCCAAGATGATCCAGAAGCTGGCCGACCTACGGAGCCTGAACGAGGAGCACTCCAAGCAGTACCGCTGCCTCTCCTTCCAGCCCGAGCACAGCATGCAGCTCACGCCGCTGGTGCTCGAGGTCTTCGGCAACGAGATATCCTGACTCCGGCCGCGACGTTGAGCACCCACCAGTAAAGGGATAAGCCAGCCTGGCTTTCCCGAGGTGGCAAGCGGAGGGATATGACCCCGGACGGGAGTTTTGTACATAGACCGTTTGGTTTCACACTACTGGAGCTCCTGCTTTGTCTTCTCATCCACGGCGGCCGACGTTTGCTCACTGCGGTGCAGTGACAGACCCAGATCCCTGTGGTTTCCCCCGCCTCTGTGAGCAGCTTTTCCAATTCCCTGCCGTCTGTGAGAGCTGACTTATCCCTTCATGGATATTTTGAGGCTGGGCTGCCTCCAATCCCTTCTTTCTTGACCTGAAAAATCGTGGAAGGAGAAACACTGGGGTGTTTTTGTGTGGGGAGATGAACTCATGGCATTGCTGAGCCGTCGGTGCCGTCCTCTGCTCCCCTCCGGAACGCTGCAGCGCTTCCCCCCTCCCCATTTCCAAAAGGGAGATGCCAATTGAATAGTACCCCCTGAATTCCGGTCAAAAAACACCATGGGCTGTGTTCCCCATGTGCGTGACCCACTAAAACCAGTCCCGCGAGCTGCCAGGAGACTGGGGTGAAGCCAAAGGTATCTATGGCAGCCCGGAGACCGGGAATTTGTCCTCAGCCCTCAAAGGAAACCGCTGCCGGAGCTGTCATGTGCATTCCCAACACTACTGCCTGGCTTTGGGGGAGCAGGGGTATCTCAGGGTGCCTCTCCGCTCCTCCAGAGCTGAACCCCTTCCCTGCGGCTCTTGGGCACGATTCCCACAGCCCCCCCCCCGCAGCCCGTGACGGCGTCACGGTAACGATTGGGGTCCCGCTTTGTCTTCGGCACCTTGCGGCGTCCCATGCCAGCGCTCGACCCGGGCGTCGGAGGCTGCTCAGTGCCGCCGTCCCCCCTCGGTGCCGGTGGAGCAGCGCCCCGGGGTGGGGGTGTTGGGAGCAGGGAGGCTCCTGGGGCCCCCAGGAAGAGCCGTCGTGGCCCCCCCTGGGCCGTGCACAGGGTCTGGGAGGGGACCCAGGTCGCTGCTGGGGGCTGCTCCTTGCGAATAAACTCGTGCTTGGGAATGGCGCCTGGGCTGCTTTTTGGGGGGCTGCGTGGCCGTCTGTCTGTCCCTGCGGGGGCTGTGCAGGACCGCCTATGGCTGTCCTGGGGGGGGCTGGCGGAGGTGTCCGTGTGGGCCGGGCCGTCCGTGTGCCCACGGACGTGTCTGTGCCCATGAGTGGCGGTGTGGCCGTGGGCCCCCCCGCCCCGCGTGTCCGTCCGTCCGTCCGTCTCTCTGCCCCTGTGTTCTCCGGCTCGCCCGGACGGGGGCGCTCCTTCCAGCCAGCCCCGCCTTGGCTCCGCCCCTAGAGCCCCGCATGCGCACTCGCGGCGGGGCGGGGTCGGGCGCGCCAGCTGGCGCATGCGTAATAGCGCTAGGGCGTGTGTTGGGAGGGGTGAGTTGGTGCATGCGCGCAGCGGACGGGCGGGGACAAGGGCGAAGGCGCATGCGCAGGGCAGAAGGGTGCGGATTGGGCGGGGCTGGCGAAGCTGCGGGGAGGAGTCATGGAAATCCGGGCGCGGCTGGCGCAAGCGCAGGGCGGATGGGCGGGGGCTGGGCGGTGCCAACGCATGCGCAGTGCGGCGAGGAGGGGTTGGGTGGGGCTGGCGCATGCGCAGACTGAACACGGGCCGGCGAGCGGGAGGCGCTTGCGTGCGCGCCGTACGGAAGCGTCGGGAACGCGGCGCTGAGCATGCGCGGTACCGTGGCGGCGGGGCCGCGCGTGCGCAGGGCCATGCGAAGCGCCCCGCGCGCCGCGCGCCTCATGGCCGCCGCCGTGGGCACCGGGAGCGGGGCCGGGCCCAAGCGGCCGCGGCCCGAGCCCGCACCGCGTATAGGCACCCACGACGGCACCTTCCACTGCGACGAGGTGCTGGCGTGCTACCTGCTGCGCCTCCTGCCCCGCTACCGGGTACGGGCCCGGGGCACCGTGCGGCGGGACCGGGACTGCGGGCCATTCGGGCCCCCTTGGAACCGGGCCCGCTCCTTCCCGGGACCCCTGCAACGGGACAGGGACACTGTGCAATGCCCCGATCGCTGCCTGTCCTCGAGTCCCCCCTCCCTCCTCGGGGCCACCCATAGATGTCCCGTCCCCCTTCGGAGTTCCCGGTTACCTGGGGACAGCTCTCGGGGTCCCTGGTCACACCTGAGGGCCACCCTTCGGGTCTCCATTCCCACTTGGGAGTCCCTGGTCCCACCCAGGGGCCACCCTTGGGTCCCCAGTACCTATTTGGGGTCCCTAGTCCCACCCAGGCACCACCCTTAGGTCCCCAGTCGCCCCTTAGGGTCCCTAAGTCATAGCTGGGGGCCTCCCTTCAGGTCCTCGGTCCCAACTCGGGGTGCCTGGTCCCACCCAGGAGTCACCCTTAGGTCCCAGTCGCCCCTTGGGGTCCCTAGTCGCACATAGGGACCACCCTTTGCATCCCCAGTCCCACCTGGGGGTCACCCTTAAGTTCTGAGTTCCTCCTCGGCATCCCTGGTCTCACCAGGGGCAGCTCTTGGGGGTCCCCAGTCGTTCCCAGGGCCCACCCAGGGCTCCCCAGCCTCACTGCATCTCCTGGCAGGACGCAGAGGTGGTGCGCACCCGGGACCCCCAGCGCCTGGCCCAGTGCGACGTGGTGGTGGACGTAGGGGGTGAGTACGACCCCGAGCGACACCGCTACGACCATCACCAGAGGTGAGGCCACCCCAATGCCGAACACCGGCGTCCCCCAGATATCGGGGTCCCTCGGGGCTGACCCCTGTGGCCCCGCAGGTCCTTCACGCAGTCCATGCGGAGCCTCCGGCCCGACAAGCCCTGGACCACGAAGCTGAGCAGCGCCGGGTTGGTCTACTGCCACTTCGGCTCCCAAATCCTTGCGGGGCTCCTAGGGCAGCCAGAGGATGGCCCCGTTGTGACAGCGCTCTACGATAAGGTACTGGGGGAGCGGGGAGGGTCTGCGGCGGGGCTCTAACCCCACCAGTGCCACGCAGGTTTCTCCAGTGCTGCTTCTTGGGAGGGGGACCCCATAAAAGAAGGGACCGGTTTGTTCCAGCTACTGGTGTGCAGCTGGGCTCCGGGCTGGGCTGACCCCTGGTGTCACCTGCTTTGTCCCCAGCTGTACGAGAACTTCGTGGAGGAGATCGATGCCATCGACAATGGCATCGCACAGGCGGACGGTGAGCCCCGCTACGCCCTCACCACCACCCTCAGTGCCCGCGTGGGCCACCTGAACCCCCGCTGGAACGACCCCGACCAGGACACTGAGGTGGGGACGGGGAACGTGGCAGGGACGGGCAGCATGGGGCCACCCCACTTGAGGCCACCGCTGACCCTTCTCTGCGTCCCCAGGCGGGGTTCAAAAGGGCGATGGAGCTGGTCGGGGGCGAGTTCATGGACCGGGTCGACTACTACCACCGTGCCTGGCTGCCTGCACGGGCGCTGGTGGAGGATGCCATTCGGCAACGCTTTGAGGTACACACCATCCCAGTTCTGGGGGCGGGTCTGAAAGTTTGGGGAGGGGCATGGGGTGAAGAGACGCCTCCCTGTGCAGTCCAGGGCACCCCTTGCACCCCATATCCCTACGCGTGGCTGTGTACCCCCTCCTATACCCCTACGCATGGCCGTGCACTCCCTCCTGTGCCCCTATATCCTTACATATGACCATGCACCCCCTTCTGTGCCCCTATATCCTTATGTATGGCTATGCACCCCCTCCTGTGCCCCTGTATCCTTACATATGGCCATGCACCCCCTTCTGTGCCCCTATATCCTTACGTATGGCCGTGCACCCTCTCCTGTGCCCCTATATCCTTACGTACGGCCGTGCACCCCCTCCTGTGCCCCTATATCCTTATGTATGGCTGCGCACCGCCTCCTGTGCCCTATATACCTATGTATAGCTGTACTCACCCATGTCCCCACGTGTGGCCATGTGCCCACACCCTATATCCCTGCATGTGACCCACCTGCACCCTAATACCTTCATACACCCCCCCATGCACACCCACATCACCACGCACCTTCCCGTGCTCCCCCACACCCCCCTTGCGCACCCCAATAGTCCACGTGGGCAGGACCCCCCCCGTGTGCCCAGTGTGTCCCCCCACCCAGGTGGATGCGAGCGGGGTGGTGCTGGAGCTCCCGCAGGGCGGCTGCCCCTGGAAGGAGCACGTCTTCAGCCTCGAGCAGGAGCTGGCGCTGCCCGACCCCCTCCAGCTGGTGCTTTTCCCGACCGCGGCGGGCAGTG
This sequence comes from Phaethon aethereus, assembly GCF_964289735.1. Lineage (NCBI taxonomy): Eukaryota > Metazoa > Chordata > Aves > Phaethontiformes > Phaethontidae > Phaethon > Phaethon aethereus. The sequence continues at coordinate 1,569,913 of NC_138605.1, forward strand.
GCGGGTGCAGAGCGTCCCGGCAGCACCACACACCTTCCAGAGCCGGTGAGACCCCGTCCCCCTCGCCGCGGTCCCCTCACCGGGGGCAGGTTTTCACCCGCCGCCTCCCTGTCCTCTCCCCTGCCGCCCCCAAGCCTCCCTCTCCCCGAGCCCTGGCGAGGCGTGCGGGACGAGGCGCTGTCCCAGCTTCGCCGGCATCCCCGGCTGCGTCTTCGTACACGCCAGCGGCTTCATCGGAGGCAACCGCACGCGGGAGGGAGCGTTGGAGATGGCCCGGCGGACCGCCTGGCACAGCGGCACGGCGTGGGAACGCAGAGCGGATGAGCTTCTCCCCGCCCTTTATCACGGTCGCCCTGAAAGGGACCTCCAGGGACTGCTGCTGGGGATGGCTGAGACTGTCCCCGCTCAGCACGTGTAATGGGGTTACAGCGGGACACTGTAATGGAGCTGGGGGGGCCCAGGCTCCCCCCGGGGGTTGTTACTGCTCCAGTCCCAGTGTTGGACTGGTGCGAGCCAGTCTGGAGCCACACCAAGAGACTTTTTGGATCCATTTCCCTGAAGATTGGCCCCGTTCCTGTTACGCGTCTGCTGTCACTGGGTTCCCAAGACCAGTAAAAACCAGTGTGTTCCCAGTGCCGTTCACTGCTTGGGAGGGGCTCCTTGGGGTGCAGGGGGGCACAGGGCTGTGCGTAGCAATAAGGGGTTGCGAGGGCTGTATTTGGGGTGCAGGAGCGGGTGCAGGCATCACCCCCCTGCTTCTGGGAGGCAAACCCAGGCATCCTGCTGCCCCCCCCGCCAGGAACCCGCACATCCAGCAGTACGGGGGGGGGACACGCAGATTTCCCCCCCCTCGCGCTTCCAGCCTCCCGGCGCAGGGCGATGTGGGCAGTGTGGCTGCTCCTGCTGGCGCTGCCCGCCTGCCCCTGGGGCTGCCGGCACCCCGGGGGGGCCCCCCCGGGGCTGCCCCCCACCCGGGGCTGCAATGAGACGCTGATGGGGGGCGGGCGGCCGCGGGTGCCGGATGCGGCGGTGTTGGTGATCGTGGGCGGGTGGCTCGGTGCCGTCCTCCTCTACGTGGGCCGATACGTCCGGAGGAGCAGAGCGAGACCCGGTTGTACCTCGAGTACCTGCAGGCGCTGCCCTGCGACCCACCCAGCCCCGAGGAAGAGGAGGAGGAGATGGAGGAAGAGACGCTCGGCCCCATCCTCTGCGGCACCGTGGGCACGAGCGGCAAACCGGGGAGCCCCGAGGGGGTGAAGCAGCCCGAGGCTGGAGTGGGTTCGTACCCCGTTGTTTTCACCCTGTATCCTTGTCAACCCCCTCTGGGCTCAGCTCCGCTCCCCTCACAGCGGGCTCCTTGCCCCTGCGTGGGGCTTGGCTTTGGGGAGCATGTTGGGGGGCCTGGGGGTGTTTGCAGAGCTGAGGGTGTGGGGGGAAGTGGGACCCCACGCTCTCCCCCTCATCTCTGGCCCCTGGGCTTTAGCAGAGCCATTACAGCGTAATCTCGGGGATTAACCACAGGTAATCCCAGGATTTAACCACGCTGCGCCCCCCAGCCTCACTGTTAATCCCTCCTCTGGGTGGGGGGGTGACCCATCTGCTCCCCCCGACCGCTTCGGCACTGGTCGGGCTCATGGCGGCCGGGGCGAGCACCCGGGCCGGGGGCTTGGGCTGGGGCAGGGCTCCCAGCAGCATTCCCTGCCTGGATGAGGCCCCAAATGGGCCAAATTTTGGGGTTTATGGACCCGCAAAGGTTTTGGGTTGCTTTGGGTGGCTCTTCTCACCCTGGAGGCTGTGCTTAGCCCTCGGGCCCGCCCCCCCTTCCCCTCGGGCGCAGCAGCTTTTTAACCCCAAAATGGGGCCGTGGAGGGCTCACACCCACGGGTGCTGCAGCACCTATACAGCCTTAAGCTCTTTTAATTAAGGCACAGGGAATAGATGTTTTCCTGCAGGTTCATCCCGAGCTATTTTTGACATTAAAAAGCAGTACCAGAGCCCCAGAAGCATACCCAGCCCCACAGGGGCCTTGATATCTTGCCCCCCACGAAACTTCACCCCTCCAGGGCAAGGACAGCGAGGCACAGAGAAGGCGAGCGGCAATGAGGAGGAAGAAACCAGTTTTAATCTCTACCAGCCGGCCCTGCGAGCTGTGAGAGCCTGAGGAGGTATTAAAGGCACCTGAGGCCATGCCGTGTGGCCCAGGAGGAGGAGGAAGAGGATGGAGGCTGTGGAGGGAGCGTCCTGGCTCTTCGGGAAGACGCCGTTGTTGTCACAGCTCCGAGAAGAGGGGCTGTTCCCGCACGCTGGCGCTGGTCATGACCGCGACGGGGCTGCGGCCGGGGCTGACGCAGGGGATGCGGGCGCTCACGAAGAAGAAGGGGGACGTGGCTGATCTTCCCTGTGGACCAGCACTGGAGGGGAAGAAGGACGCAAGGAGGCGGATGAGCACGGGACGCGGCAGGGATGACAGCCCTCCGCGCCGTGAGCCCAGCAAGGACACCTTCCCCACCCTCTCCTCTCTCTGGGGACACTGGTGGGAGGTTTTTCTACCCCCCTTGCTCAGCCTCTGGGTTGATCTCCTGAGGGACGGTGATGGGAGCCCCGAGAACGGCTGCCGAAACTGGGGACCACGCTCACCACAGTCAGGAGGGCGCCTTTCTTGAAGCAGGGGTGGAAGGCGATGAGCTGGGGCTGCGCGCCGCGCTCGCCTCGCAGGAAACCGCTGAGGTGGGGGGGAAAGGAAAAGCCACGGTTACAGCGTGATTTTGGGGCAGCACACAGTCACAACGCAGTGCTTTCGGCATGGTTTGGCGGTTAAGCAGAGACATTTGGGCCCTGCCAGGATACACCGGGCAAGGACACCCCGAAGCAAAGGGTTTTGAGGTGGATTATGGACAATATGGCCAAAACACAACTGATTCTGGGGTAAAACGGTGACGCTGCATGGAGCGGGAGCACAGGGCGGTGACGTCTGTCCGCTCTGAGGTGGGTTTGGTACGCCCCAGGGGATTGCTGATATGAAACCAACCCGAAACCCGCCGCTACACACCACGGCAGGAGCTCAAACACGGGGCTGTTGCGGTGCGAAACACAGCGATGACCGTCTGGCTCCCGGGAGTGTCGGCATGCCCTGCAGGAGGGAGAGAGAAGGAGCAGTGAGGCTTTCCCTCGTCCCGAGGGACTCGCGGGCACACAGACAGGCCCCTCGACGCCGGACCGGTGACACGGAGGTCAGGTTTTTGGGGAAGCGGCTGCAGAGCTGGGCACTGCGGAGACCAGGGCAGAGAGACACCGAGGTGAGGGAACGCTGGCTGCGGACTGCGTCCTCCTCACACGGAGGCAAGCAGGATCCCGCGACGGGGCTTCCAAAGACCCTTGAGTGACTTAAAGCCGGCCCTGAGGTCTCCGGTAGCTGAGTTTGGCCAAGAAGGGTTTGGGCAAGAGATGAAGTGACTCCTTGGGGAACACCCTGGCGTGTGAGGCGGACGTGGGGCCCTGTCTCTCCCGCGTGAAGGTTATTTTCCACCCCACTGCTGTTTCTGCCCAGAGATCCTCGCAAGACCTACCTGGAGGGGCAGAGGACAGAGGGGTGCCAGCTATGAGAGTCCTTGTACTCTTGAGTTCCCCCCCACACCCGGCTTCTTCCCCACCCAGCTTTAAGCACGGCAAAAAACAAAACCCCAAAAAAACCCCCAAGCTGCCGAGTTTGGGCCCAGCAGCTTCGGCTGTCAGCCCCGCCGGTGGCGTGCAGGGAGGCAGCCCGAGGCAGCAGCATCCCTGGCACCGTGTTCCGGTGTTCCCTCAAAGGTCTGCTTTGTCTCGGAGCCTGGAGGCCCAGTTGTGCTCCAGACGGCATGTGGGCACGGTGGGAAGACTGAGACCTCGCAGAGAGGTTGGGAGAGGCGATTCATCCCGCGGGAAGCGGGGATGGAACTCCAACAGATGTGGAGGAGCAGAGTCACGGTGAGGAAGGACGGAGGGTGGGTGCTGCCTTCCCACCCCGACTCCTCACCCCACTGGGGTTCGCGCCCCTTCTGCTTGCTGGAGGGGGGATTTTCAGGCAAAGGCCGGCGCTGGGGCAGGCAGGGTGGAGGCAGCACCTCCCTCTTACCTCTGATGATCACCGCGAGCCGCTCGCCGGTGGGGTCCCACACCATGGAGTGGACTTCTCCTCCGATCCTGAAACCGGCACGAGCAAGCAGTGAGATTCCTCCCTCCAGCCAACGTCCCCAGCACCGGGGGGGCTGCTGCCGAGGCGGGCACAGACCCCCTCCACCTCCCAGGGCTTGCGTTAGAGCAACGGGTGCAGCCAGACCCACCTCTCCTCCCCGTAGAGCGTCTCGAAGGTGGTCTCGGACAGATCTGCCACGATGGAAGCTGTTTTGGAACCTCCCACTTGCCCTTGCATCTCCCCTGAAACAAACGGCCTGGTCACTTCTTGTCTCCTGCTTGAATTACTGCACGGATCATCTCACTCTGTAAATCACGCTTTTATTTCTGAAGGGATACAGAATTTCTCTCTGTTTCTTAGAGCAGCTGTGGAGCTATGTGCTGCTACCCCAGCAGCACCTGCCTATGTCTGGGTTGGAGGACAAGAAAGTTTCCCCTCAACAAACACCAGGACCAGCCGCTTCCACGGAAAAAAGCCACGCAAGCTGGGCATTTAACCCACTGTAAAAGTTTCCCTGCAAACTGTGATTATAACTGGGAGCAAGAAGGAACGTGAGGGGGGAAAAGGGTCTCTCTCTGCTTTGGGAGACCCCTGAGACACCCTTCTCCCGGCATGGTTTGCCTCTGTCCTTTTGCACCCAGCGGGCTGAAAAACGCAGCTAACGAACAAAAAGCCCGTCTGGCCAAGCCCAGCCGCAGCCAAAAGCAAGAAGAGCAGCTTGGGGACCAGCTGCCGGGTCTGGGAAAGCTTCGCCTCAGCGGCTGGCTTGGGCAGACTCACCCCGGTATTCGGAGAAGGACAAGGAGTAGATGACGGACTCCCCCAGCACTGTGAAGAGCAGCCGGCTGCCGTCAGGGCTCCAGCACCCCGTCTGCGGGACACAGAGCCACGTTAACACCCGGTACCAGGCCGGGGAGCTGGCAGCTTGCGAGGGACTTTTTGGTGCCAGGTGGAACCGGGGGAGTTTTAGTAAAACCCCATACGTGCCCCCGAGGGCCTTGGAGGCAACACGCGCCCCACACGGGTGGGAAATGCTCCCGTCCTACCTGGCAGCGTCCTTTGATAGTGGGCCACCGCTCGCACGTCCACATCTGAGCCTCCCACACTCTGCAAGAGAGACGGGCAGAAGTGAGTGGGACAAACTCCCAAAATCCGCCCCAGGAGGAGCCCAGGACGTCAGACGCGTCGGACGCAGGAGGAATAGGAGCAGTTAGGACCCAAAGAAGTCAAATCTACTTGGTTTTGGAGCAAACGAAAATTATAATAGGGGCTGAACTAAAACATCTGGCAGGCAGGGAGCTCACCTGAACACCGCGGAGGGAGTGGCTGCCAGGACCTTGCTGCCGTCCGGTGACCATGCCAAGTAAGTGACGCCGCCACCCCCAAACCACTGCAGCTGGACGCAGTTTTCAGTGGACACGTCCCACACCTGGAGGAGAAGACGACGAAGAGGCTAACGACACTGGGACCCGAACGCTGAGCGGGTAGTTAACGCAGCTTTGGGGGTGGATTCGTGTGGATTGGGGCATACAGACTGATGCTTTCAGGTCTAGTTCAAATTCAGGAGCTGCCTAATCCATCCTCTGAGGAAATGCCGCCTGTCCCCAGCAGTCCTGCAGCCAAAACCGTCCCTTGGTGACCCCGCGGTGTGTTCGCAGCCTCTTACCAGCATGGCCGTGTCGACCGGCGACGCCGAGAGCAGCAGCTCCCCGCTGGGGGCCCACGCCAGGCTGGTGACAGGGCTGTGCCCCGGGTAGGACAGAACCTGAGCGCAGCCGGACGAAGGTCTGGAGGGACAGAGAGAGAAAACACAGTGGCTGATCACGGGAAGGGCTGGCCCACACGCCACCGAAAACCAGCACCGTGTCCCCCGACGGGATGGGCACCTGCCCGGAGTGAACCCAAAGCCAACCCAAATGGGGGGCTGTCACCTCGTGGAGAGGGAGGTGGGATCCAGGTGCCACACCAGGACGCAGCTCTGGCAGGCGACGGCGAGGATGGAGGCGCAGAGCGGCTTCCAGGCCATGGCGGCCACGTTCCTCTGCAGGCGATGCTTCAGCGAGGGGATGGTGGCGCTGCCGGAGAGGAGGGAAGCGTGACAAGAGGAAAAACGGGGGAATCAAGAGTTCTCACACAGCCCGAGGTGGGCCACGGGCCGTCTCCCAGTGTCCTCTCGCCAGCTCTGGCCGCAGTGGAGGCCTAAAAGCGTAGAGTGGGAAGGAGGGGATGTGTCCCACTGTGACCCGGTTGCGTGGGGAGGGGGACAGAGGAGATCGCAGCCAGGTGACACCGGTGCCGTGCAGCGAGCCAGAGCACACCTCGTGTGATCAAGTGCTGCCCACGGCCTGGCCCCAGGGTGAGAGATGGCACTTGCTGGCTTGAAATCCCAGCTGGGGGAGAGTGCCTCAGCGGGGACGCGCGGGGAGGGTCGCAGGACCCGCCGGCGGAGTCTTCTCCTGAGGAGGGCTTTACATGCCCTGGGGGAGCGGGGGGACCTGGAGGAGAAAGGAGACTCAACAAGACCCAAGAGGTTGCTCTGCCTGTGGCAGCAGCCAGGCCGTGTGCCGCTGCAGCCTGTGCCCGCCCTGGCTGCCCCCAGGAGCGGGGAGGGAAAGAAAAACCAAAGCTTAAGTAAGGCCGGAGATTTTTGGAGACATCCTTGCAGAGCTCCTGCTACGCAGCAAGAAGTTCTGGGGACAGACAGTGCCGGCGAGAGCAGAGCCCGAGCGAACACCGAGGCAGCGCGGGGCAGAGGCGCCGGGGGAATCCTCGGTACGTGCTGGAGGCGGATGTCAGAGGGCGAAATGGGGAGCGGGGGCCTGCGGAGGTGCCCCCCGAGGAGCAGCCCTTCCCAGGACGTGGCCAGCGGTGCCCGAGGAGCAGCCCAGCCCTCACCTGTTGGAGTTGTAGACCCGAATGGAGTCGTCCAGAAGAGCCACAGCAAATTTGCTGGTGTGGGGGTGCCAGGCGAAGGCCCGGACGGTGCAGCCGGCCCTGGAGGGAGAGACGGGGCAGAGTGAGGCACACCAGCTGCCGTACCGGTGTTTTGGGCTCGAGGCAGCGGTGACGGGCTCTTGGGCATTGGGCATGACCGCCCAGCAGCCCCCGCCAAGGCTGACAAAGGCAGTTCTCGGAGTCACCAGTGAAATAAAAAACTTCCTTTTCGCTGCTGAATGGGACCGTTTTCTCTGATAAATTCCCCGTTCCTGGCAATTATTCACAGGGCTCTGCTGTGGGCTGGTTAACGAACAGTCTAGGGTCGGTATTTGCAGGAATTTTCCAAACCCTGATCTAGTTTAATGCCGTTTCCCCCCCGTGCAGCGCGTCGCAGCATGCGTTGCCTCTCGCCACCATACACAAGCCAGGAAAGTAACCCGAAGCAACGGGCAAAGACTTGCCCAAACATCCATCTAAGGGGGAGGGCTGAGCACACAAAAAATGGGGTGATCCTGTCCTTGCACCCCCAGCCGCCTCGCTCAGCTCCATCACCCCCTTTCACAGGGTTTGGAGACACGTGGGACTCACCAGTCCACCGCCTGGGAGAACGCCGCGATCATGTCTTCGCTGGTTAGCTTCAGGGGAGAAGATTTAACACTGAGTCGGCGCTGCCTCTGGTACAGCAGAGAGGACCCCCCCAGTACCCAAACACCCCCTCTTCCTTCTCCCCCCACCTCAATTTCAGCCCCTCTGGAGCATTTTGCTGCTCCAAAACCTTTTTGGCACCCATTCTCCTCCCTTTGGTGAGGGAAACCCACAGTGTTTTTAGCTGGGCTCCACCAAGAGCAATATTTTGCTGTATTTTCAGCCGAGAAACACCCACCTGCCACCCAAACCAGCCCCCCGGCACAGGGTTGGCGTCACAGGACGTGCCACATCGTCCCTGCCTTCCCAAACATGAGAGTTAAGCCTTGAAAAGACTCACTGAGAGGTGAGGGAACAAGGAGCCATGCAGCGAGGAGAGCCAGTGGCACACGGCCAGCGTGTAGCTCGAGCCCGTCTTCACCCACTGCAGCCCTGCGGAGGGAGAAGGACCATCGGCGCTTCCGCGTGCTTTGACGAGAGGCCCGACGGGCCGAGGAAACACAGAGACGGGCACGATGGAAAAGGGGATGAAGGGACCCGAAAGATCAAAGCGAGATCCGGAGGGACCCCAGACTCACCCTCCTCCTCGGCGCTGGCGATCTCTTTCAGCACTCCACACAGCCCCACGTCCCGCCTGCAGCGGAAAGCTCGGTTTGGCCTCCCTCGTGTTGGCGACACGAAGCCCAGGCCACCTCTGTCTTCACCCCCCCCAACCCCTCAAAATCCCCCTCACCTGCTGAGAACCCCCTGGGGGCCTCCAAACCAGCTCTGCCCTCACCCGGGGGCGTTCACCCCAGTCAGCAGCGGCTGCTGCAGCGGCCCCCAGCTGCATCGAGCTCTCAGCTATATTACGACCCCCCAAACTCTCCCAGGAAGCTCAGACTGGGGCGCTGCCCAGCACCGTGAGGGCCTGGGAGCCGGCTGCGCCCTCCCACCGCTCACGGGTGAGTGCCAAAGGGGCAGAGAGGCCTCCGCCACGTTCAAGGGCGAAGAAGCTGCAGGAGAGGGACGGGGAAGGGAGGTCTGAGCGCGGATATGAAGCGGCAGCTCCTGGCGTTGCCTCCCGAAAGGTCTGGTTGATTTGAGGGGGGGTGTCACGCACTCACCAGGCACTGAGGCATCTCTTCCAGAGGGACTCGCGGTGGTGGATGAAGGCTGGCCGGGTGCTGTGCTCCAGCCGGCTGTGAGCCTTGAGAGTCTCCTTGGGCAGGCTGAGGACGGGCAGGTCTGCCAGCTGCGAGCAGAGACGGGTGAGCAGAGCGGGCTGGGGGCAGCTGGGGAAGGGCCCCTCGCTGCAGAAAGCGAGCGCCGCCGTGATAAGAGGGGCGCAAAGCCGGGGTGAAGGGCCCAAGCAGCACCCCAGGGGGGAGCCCGTCTCTCTCGTGGCTGAGGGTAACTCCTGGGGAGGTGGGGGGCAAGGAGGAGACCCCCAGCAGGAAGGGGCTGGAGCTCGGGGAGGGGGCTGGGGGCTCACCTGGCTCTGGAGGGCGAGCGGGAGCTGCTCGTAGAGGCGGCCGCAGACCAAGGCGTTGTTGGACTCGTAGAGGGTGATGTCCCCGGGGGGCGGCGGCGGCGGGAACAGCGCCAAGGAGCACATCCCGCCCCACGTCCTGGGGGCGAGAGGCGCTGAGACACGCAGCCCACCCCCCCGGGAGCCCCCCACACCCCCCGGGTGAGTCCTTGCCCACCGCGGCCTGCCGGGAGCGAGGGGCGCTGGGGGGGTGTGCGTGTGTGTCCCGTTCACTCTCCCCACCCTCCGCTCCCGGGGCGAGGGGCGCTGGCTCCAGCCCGAGCACCCTCCCACAGCCCCCCCCGAGGCCTCCCCCGGCCCCACTGCCGCCCCCCAGGCCCTCCCCCGGCCCCACTGCCGCCCCCCCCCCCCTCGAGGCCTCCCCCGGCCCCACACACGCACCCAGCGCCCCACCGGCCCCCTGGCCCCTCCCGGCCCGTCGCCGCCGACCCCGGCGCCCCGCGGCCCCCCCGGGGGCCGCCATGTCGCCCCTCACCCTTTTCCCGCCTCCCGCGGACGGGGCCCGGCGAGGGTCAATCCCCTTCGCGCGCCCCCTGGCGGCGGCGGTGGCTCCTGGGGTGGGGGAGCGCCGGAATTTAAAGGGGCGGCGCCGCCGGTTGCGAGCACCGCGGCGGCTGGACGGCGGATCGGTCCAACCCCCCCGTCCCGAGTCTGCCTCTGCGGTGACTGCACGACCGGCTCTGCTCTCCGCAGCGAGCTCTCTCCGGTGAATTAGGGGTGCCCGCTCTGTAAGGGAGATTGGGGACGGCTGACCCGTGAGCGGGGCATCGCCCCTTTAAGAGAGGCGGAGCGCCCCGCCGCACGGGGGCGGGGAAAGCGGCGCGTGGCGCCGGGCGCTCACGTGGTGCCCGAGCGGGGCTGCGGCGGGACGGGGACCCCCGCCTGTCCGGGACCCCCCCCGTGTCCGGCACCCCCCCCGTGGGGTCCCCGGGCCCCCCCTACCCTTGCACCCTGATTGTGTGTGTCCCCCCCATCGCACCTGGAGGTGCCCCGGGCACAGCATGACCCTCCCGCGCGCGGTGCCCGGGGAGGGGGGGGTGCTCCCTTCGTGGGTGCCCCCCTGTGCACGGGTCCCGTGGGTGCAACCTTCACCTGCCTGCGCGTGAGCCCCGTGGGTGCCCACGTCCCGTCCCCTCCTATACCCGGGTCCCGTGGGTGCCCACGCCCCCCCATACCCGGGTCCCGTGGGTGCTCCTGACCCTCTCCTATACCCGGGTCCCGTGGGAGCCCCCGTCCGCCCCCCATGCCCGGGTCACCTGCGTGCCCACGCCCCTCCCCCCAATACCTGGATCCCATGGGTGACCCCGTCCCTACCCACCCTATATGCTCATACCCTGCATGCCCACGCCCCCCCCCCGCCATACCCGGGTCCCTTGCGTGCCCACATCCCCACTCACCCAATACCCGGGTCCCGTGGGTGCCCACGTCCCCCCACCATGCCCAGATCCCGTGGGTGCCCACACCCAGCCCCCCCATACCCGGGTCTGGTGGGTGCCCACGCCCCCCCCCCCCATGCCCAGGTCCCGTGGGTGCCCACATCCCCCCAGACGGGCCAGTGGGTGCTGCGCTCCCCCCTTGGGTGGCTCCCAGCTCCCCTTTCGGGGCTCGGGGGTCCCCCCCCAGCCCCGCCGCCGCGTTCGGCTCGCTTTTATTCGATTTATCTCTCTGTTTTCTTTAGCGGCCGCAAAAGTTATTTTAATTTTTTCAGGATATTAAATAAAGGCTGCGGCGGGGGGGGGGCTGCGGCGGGGGGCCCTGCATTCCTCGCCCGTTACGGAGCGCGCGGGGTTTGATAGGAGACAACGATTTGGACGGCGCCGACATCAGAGCCACCGCAGAGCCGGCGTGGCCTTGGGCCCGGCGGTGGGAGCTGAACCCCCCACCCAAAAAAATACAACCCCAAAATAACCCCCTTTGGGGCAGCGAGGCAGGAAAATCCGGTGCTGTTAAATAGAGGGGGGGGGGGAGTGGTCCCAGATGGGGTTTTGGGGAGGGGGCGTTGGATAGATTTGGGCTCCGTGGTTTGGGAGGCTCCGGGCGGTCGAGCCCTCGGTGGCCGCCGGGTCGGGGTTTGGCTCGAGGGACGCGGCTGGATGCGCTGGTTGGCACTGGCCCACCCACGGCGAGGGGGGGGGCCGGGACTGGTGGTTTTAGGGGAGAAAACACCCCAAAAAGAGCAAAGCGGGGTGGGGGGGAGCAGAGTTGGGGAGCTGTAAGGAGAGCTGGCACCCGCCACCCCGAATTCCCCCGGGAGCCGTCTGGGGACAGCTCTGTCCCCCACCCACCTGGGCGCCGGCCACCCCCTTGGCACCGGGGACACCTTCGTGCCTCAGTTTCCCCTCCCCGGACTGGGGGGGGGGGGCAGCGTCTGTGTCCCCCCCTTTCCCGGGGACACCTGGGTGCTGGCCAGCTCTGCGGAGCCGTGGCCACGGTGACTCAGCCCGGGGCCGGCATACGTGGCCGGGGGTGGCACCCGGGGCCCCGCCACGCTGGCACGGGGACCCACTGCCATCCCCGTCCCCCCACGGGGCAGTGGGTGCTGGCAGCAGCCCCCCCCCCTGCCCCAGACCCCCTTTGTGCTGGCGCGGGAACCTGCTTCCGCCTCCCTTTGCCTTTTTCCGTGGCTTTTTCGGGTTGTTTTTTCAGAAAAACCCCAGAAAAGCCCCAAACCGGGGCTGGGCGCATCAAAGGGCTGGCGGCAGCCCAGGGCGCTGGGGGGGTGCTCGGGGGAGCGGGGTCCCCGCCAGCCCACGGCGCCCAAAATCGGGGTGTCCTTGGTCGCGCGGGGCCCCGCCGCACGCTGCCACGCGGCCCCTGCCCGCGACGTCGCCGTGGGGAAACTGAGGCACGAGACAAGGCTTGGCCGAGCCGGGGCTGCGCTTGCGTGGTCCGGCGCACACGCGTGGTCCGGCGCACACACGTGGCCCGGCGCACACGCGTGGCCCGGCGCACACGCGTGTTTGTGTTCCCGTGCACGGATGTCCCTGGGATTGTGGACACGCGGTGCGGGAGGGACACGCGTGTGGCTGGCCAGGGCGGGCGTGCGGGGCTGGGGCACACGCGTGTGCGGGGTGAGGCTGGCGTCACCGTCGCTGCCACGTGTGGATGGAAAAGTCCCCGAAAGCGGCTTGGGGGGATCCCTGAGCGTGGGGCCGTGGGGCTATGGGGACACGGGGACATGGGGACATGGGGCTATGGGGACACAGGGTTGTGGGGACATGGGGCTGTGGGGACATGGGGACATGGGGCTATGGGGACATGGGGCCACAGGGATGTGGCGCTATGGGGACATGGGGACACAGGGTCATGGGGACGTGGGGTCCTGGGGACATGGGGGCCCAGGGACAGGGGACCCCAGGGATATGGGGCCACAAGGTGCCGGCAGTGTGGGGCTACGGAGTTACGGGGGACCAGGGGACAGAGCCAGATTGTCCCCAACCCCGCTCAGCTCCCGCCACCCCCGGGGGGGACACAGTGAACCCGAGCGGGGCCGCGTCCCCTCCGTGCCTCAGTTTCCCTTCGAGCACTGAGAGCCGCCGCAGAGAGGGCGCGCGGGAGGCAGGCCGAGCCCATCCCTGTGATGAAGCCGCCCGGCCTCAGCCCCGCGTCGCAGAAGGGGGCACAGCTCCGCTTTCACGCCTTAGCAATCCCTTTATTGCTTTTTGGGGGGGGGGGGAGCAGCCAGCTAAAAAAAGGGGGGGGGGGGGGCACATTACATTAGCGCCTAACGAACCGGGCGTGCTAACGAGGCCGGAGGCGGAGGAGAAGGGGCGAACCCTGTCCCTGAGCTCTGTGCGGGGGCGCGAGGCGGCCGGCGACGTTTTGGGGTGAAGAAGATGGGGGGGGGCTGGGGGGAGAAAGAGGAGGGGGGGGGAGGTGGGTCTCACCTCGACACCCGCCCCCCCCCAGTGACCCCCAGAGCGCTCGGAGAGCCCCCCCCCCCCATAATTTAAGACATAAATTAGAATCGCTAACGAGGAGCTGCCGCCAGCCCCGGGGAGGGGCAGCACCCCCTAATAAATATCCCCAGCGGCGCAGAGGAGGATGAGGACGGAGGACGAAGGCTCAAATCTCCAACAAACCCCCGGCTTCGGGACTCCCGGCGTCTTTCCCGGGAGAAGCCGGAGGTTGACGGGGAGAAGCCGGGGGTCGCTCCCCGCTAGCGGCGGGCGGCGGTTTGGGGGTCCCGGCGTCGGCGTGGGTCTTCTGGTGCTTGCTGAGGTGGTCGCTGCGGGTGAAGCGCTTGCTGCAGAGGAGGCAGGTGAATTTTTTCTCCCGCGTGTGGGTACGGACGTGGCGTTCCAGCTCGTCGGAGCGCGTGAAGCGCTTGCCGCAGAAGAGCCAGTTGCAGACGAAGGGTCGCTCGCCCGTGTGCCAGCGCAGGTGGGCTTTCAGGTGGGAGGCTTTGCCGTACACCTTCCCGCAACCGGGGATGTGGCAGCTGTGAACCGGCTTTCGGCGCGACCCCCCCGGACCCCCCAAGCGCTCTAACTCTTGGCAATTGGGGCAGTCGCAAGCCGGGCGACCCCCTAACGAACCGCCGCGTGGTCCCTTCGGGGTTTCGCCCGGGTTGGGTTTAGGGGTAGGGGGGGCGGGGGGGTTGCCGGCGTAAGGGGGGGGGTTGAGAGCCCCGAAATCGGAGCCGTAAGCAGGAAGCGGGGGGCTGAGGGCGGGTTGGCCCTGCAGCGAGCCCTGCAGCCCCTCGGCACCCGCCGGCCCCCCCAGCCAGCCCCCGTTAGGGTGCACGTCCCACCAGGAGGGCGCCGCCGGCCCCGAGCCCCCCGGCAGCCCCCCGCCGATGCCGCCCTTGTACCAGGAGCCGTAGGGATGCGGCATCTCCAGCGAGGGGTAGACCCCCGGCAGGCAGTCGCCCGGTGGGTGCCCCTTGGCCGCCACCACCACGGGGGCCCCCAGCACCTCCTGGGCGCCGGCGGGTGCCGGGAAGGGGTGGCCGAAGGGGCCGTAGTCGGGGCCGTAGGGACCGGGCGATGCCTGGGGGCTGGCGGAGGGCGAGAGCAGCCCCGGGGCGCTGGGGAAGGCGGCGGTGTAGGAGTCACCCATGGCGGCGGCGGCGGCGGCGGGCGACGCGGGGGGCCAGCGCCCCGAGGCGGCGCGGGGGGCGGCGTCAGCGGGGGCAGGGGGCCATGGCACCCGGCGGCCTGTGGGGAGAGGGAAACGGGTGTTAGGGGTGCCGGGGGGTGAACGAGGGGGAGCCGGGGGGCGCCCAGTGCCGGGGGGCGCCCAGTGCAATGGGGCACCCAGTGCCGGGGGGCACCCAGCGCAATGGGGCACCCAGCACAATGGGGCACCCAGTGCCGGGGGGCACCCAGCGCAATGGGGCACCCAGTGCTGGAGGGTACCCAGTGCCGGGGGGCACCCAGCGCAATGGGGCACCCAGCACAATGGGGCACCCAGTGCCGGGGGGCACCCAGCGCAATGGGGCACCCAGCACAATGGGGCACCCAGTGCCGGGGGGCACCCAGCGCAATGGGGCACCCAGCACAATGGGGCACCCAGTGCCGGGGGGCACCCAGTGCAATGGGGCACCCAGTGCTGGACGGTACCCAGCGCAATGGGGCGCCCAGCGCAATGGGGCGCCCAGTGCCGGGGGCCATCCAGAGCCGTGGGGCACCCAGCGCAATGGGACACCCAGCGCAATGGGCCACCCAGAGCCGGGGGCCACCCAGAGCTGGGGGGCACCCAGTGCAATGGGGCACCCAGGGCAATGGGGTAGCCAGTGCCGGGGGCACCCAGAGCGACGGTGCACCAGCGCAATGGGGTGCCCAGTATTAGGGTGCCAAGCACCATGGGGCACTCAGTCCTGCGGGGGGGGGGGGTGCACACCCAGTATTGGGGTATCAAGCCCCATGGGGCACCCCAGTGCACCCCACCAGTGCAGTGGGGGCACTTAGCCCCATGGGGTGCCCAGCACCACAGGGCACCCAGTCCCAGGCAGCACCCACACCCCATCTACACCCCGCCCCACGGTGAGACCCCTCACCTCCCACCCACAACCCCCCTGGTGCCCCCCACTCCTTCGTGCCTCAGTTTCCCCACCTTGAGCTGAGAACACCCCGTCTCCACCCACAGAGCAGAGGCATCCTCGCAGGGGCTTCTCCGAGGGCTAATAGCAGGGTTGTGCCGGTGGCGGGGGCCCCCTCCCCACTGCCCCCCGGCCTCCCCCCGCTCCCAATCTCGGCTCCTTCTGCTTTTATGGCCTTTTAATCGAATTACGCTGTGGCCTCCCCCCTCCCCGGGCTACTTCCTCTGCTTTTATGCCCTTCATGGCTTTCAGCTGCCGCGGGCTGAGACCGGGCGTCATGAGCTGCCCCCCCCCCCATCGCCCCCAGTTTTTTCCCTTTATTTTAATTTTTTTTTTTATTTATCCCTCCCCTTCACCCACTTTGTGGCTTTTCCAGCTTTTTTCTTTTTTCTTTTTTTTGGGGGGGGTGGGGGGGTGGGTGTGTGTTTCCCCCCCACCCCCCCGCCTTTTACCGTGGTTATTGCGCCTATTTTTAAGCCGGCCCCGGCCGCGGCCGCAGCGCGCTCCCGGTTTTCCAAGGATAACAAGGGCCAGGCCTGTGCCCCGGGAACGCTGCCCTGCCGCGAGAGCCGAGGTAATTAAAACCAGGGCGAGCGTCTAACGGAGGCACGCTTAAAATAGTGTAAACCTCCCATAAATCAGCTCCGCTTGCGCCGGGAAATTAGGAGCAGGGCAGGCGCCCCGGGGAGCCGGGAGCTGTGGGCTGAGAACGGTGCGAGCTCGGTGCACGAGTGGCTGCTGCAGGGCTGGGGCTTGGGCGGGGTGTGGGGGGGGTGATAGCCGGTGGCTTCGTGGCTCTGCGTGGCCTCTGCTGTGTCCCCCCCACTCCGGAGCAGCTGCCCGGGGTGGGACGGGTCCAGCCCCTGCTCTGGGGGTCCCCAATTCCCGGTCCCTTGTCCCTGATCCCTGGTTCCCGGTCCCCAATCCCTGTCCCCTTGTCCCCAACCCTCGGACCTTGATCTCCGGTCCCTGGTCCCCAAACCCCAGTCCCTGATCCCCCAAGTCCCCAGACCCCAACCCAGGTCCCTCCTCCCCCAAATCCCTGATCCTTGGTTCCCAAACCTCAGCCCAGTCCCTTGTCCCCAACCCCAGGTCCCCAGACCTTGTTTCCCATCCCTCATCCCTTGTCCCTAATCCCTTGTCCCCAATCCCAGGTCCCCAATCCCCACCCCTTGTCCCTAATCCTGGGGCCCCAAATCCCAGTCCCTGCTCCCCAAATTCCATCCTTTGTCTCCAGAAAACATCCCTTGTCCCCAGTCCCTTGTCCCTGGTCCCCGGTCCCGATGCGCCGCTGACCCCACTCCTGTCCCCCTCAGCCCCTGCCTCAGTTTCCCCCGCCACCGAGCCCCCATGTCACCCTGCCCGTGACGCCCCATCACCGGGGGCCCCGGCTCCCCCTGCTCGCACGGTGAAACTGGCCCCAACCAGGGGACAGTTTGGGCTGGAGGTGGCACTTGGCACCGTCCCTGTGTCCCTGTCCCCTCCCTGGGAGCCCAACCCCTCCCGCGGGCTGCGGGTCCTTCTGGGGTGGGGGACACCGGGGTGGGGGACACCATGGTGTTCCCTGCGGGCACAGGGACAGCGGGAGGGAGGATCGGGCCCCATGCCAGGATGGGGAAGGCCGGGGATGCGCCCCCAGGTCCCCACGGCTCCCAGGGACCGCGGTGGCCCCCGGGCCAGCCCGGTGTCCTCCCGGGGCCCTGCCTGGCCCGGGGTGGCCCTGTGCCAGGGGACGGACGTGGCCCCGTGTCACCAGGCTGGGGGTGCCGTGGCCCTGGGGACAGACGTGGCCCCAAGGGGTGCCAGACTCCTGGGGGTGGCCGTGTCCCCCTCAGCTGGTCTGGGGATGCTGTGGCCCCAGGGACGGATGCGTCCCCCTCCCTGGGGACCGACGTGTCCCCAGTGGCAGGTCCCGGGGCACCCTGGGGTGCCCGCTGCCTCAGGACCCCAGGGATCCCCGGCCTGGGTCCCGGTGGCCGGTGCGGTGGCGGTGACAGGGTGGGGCTGGGGGGGGGACACCCATCTGGAAACAACCACAACCTCCCGGAGCTGAAAGTATCCCCAGAGCCACGACCCCCCGCCCGCACGCCTGGTCCCAATGGGGGGGGGTTTCCCCCTTCCCGGGGGGGGTCCCATATCCCAGGGGACCCTTCCTGACACGGGGAGGGGGTCTCCTTTCCCTGGGGGGAGGTCCTGTCCCAGAGGGTCCCTGTCCCAGGGGGATCCCCCATCCTGGGAGATCCTTGTCCCGGGGGGGGTGGGTGGTCAACCTCCCCAGAGGGTCCTTGTCCTGCAGGGTCCCATATCCCGGGGGGGGCTCCCTGTCCCGAGAGGGTCCCTGCCCCGGGGTGCCCCCCATCCCGCGGGGTCCCATATGCCGGGGGTCCTTGTCCCGGGCCATCCCGGAGGGTCCCTGTCCCGGGGGGGCGGGTCCCGTACCCCGGGGGTCTCCCCCATCCTGCAGCGGGTCCCTCACCCCACGGGTCCCGTATCCCCCGAGTGCGTGTGTTGGGGCGGGGGGAATCCCCCACCCCGCCGGGTCCCGTGTCCCGGGGTCCCTGCCGCGGGTGGGGGGGGTATCCCCCATCCCGAGGGGTCCCTGTCCCGGGGCTCCTCACCGCGCTCCGGGGGTGCTGCTCTCGGGGGGCCGGGGGTGCCGGTGCCGCGGGGTGTCGGGGTGCCGGTGCCGCGGGGTGCCGGTGTCCCGGTGTCCCGGGGCTCGGTGCGGGAGGGAGGGAGCGCAGCAGCGATCGCCCGCCCCGCTGTGCCGCCGCGGCGGGGCTGGGCCGGGCCGGGACCGGGGCCGGGAGCCCTGCCCCGAACCGCCCCTCGCCGGGGGGGGCACAGCGGGGGGGGCCGGGGGAAGGGGAAGGGGAAAAGGAAAGGAGGGGAAGAGAGGAAGGAAAGGGGGGAAAAGGAGGGAGCGAGTCTGAGCAAAAAGAACGAGGAACTGCAAGAGGGAAAGGAATTAGGAGGGAAAGGAGAAGAGAGAGACGAAAAGAAAGGAAAGGAAGAGAAAAGGAAAAAGGAAAGGGAAAGGGAAAGGAAGAGCAAAGGAAAAAGATATACAAGGAAAGAAAAAGAACAAGAGAAAGAGAAAGAAAACAAAAAGAAAAGAAAAAGAAAACGAAAAGAAAAAGAAAACGAAAGGAAAAAGAAAGGAAAAGAAAAGAAAAAAGTTGGGAAGGGAGGAAGAGAGGGAGGCTGAAGGCCGGAGGGGGGGCGGGGGGACGGGGCGGGGGGGGTGGGCAGGAGAAGGGGGAAGGGGAAGGGAGAGGAGTGGGGAGGGGGAGGGAAGAGCAGAGGGGCTGCACCGGCAGGAAGGGAAAGGGGGGAAAGGGGAAGGAAAGGAAAAGGGGAAAGGAAAGGGGAAGGGAAGGGGAAGGGAAACCGGGAAGGGGAAGGGAAGCTGGGAAGGGGAAGGGAAGCTGGGAAGGTGGGAACTGGGGAAGAGGAAGGGGAAGGGAATAGGAAAGGAGATGGGAAAGGGAAGGGAAGGGGAAAGGGAATGGGAAGGGGAAGGGGAAGGGGGGGTGAACAGGAAAAGTGCTGGAAAGGAGGGAAGGAAAAAGGCACAGGGGGAAGAGAGGGACGGGGGGCTGGGGGCATCCGAGGGCCTGACCCCTGCCCCCCCGAGGCGAAGGCACCCCAAAACTGCGCCCATGGGGCCAGAGCGGGGCTAAGGGGCTGGGAGGGGGGGACAAGGGACAGGGACACGAGTGGCCCCCCCGGCATCCCCCGCCTCAGTTTCCCACGGAGGGGGTTACCCCAACCGCTCTTTCCCCCTTTTCTTTCCCCCCCTTTTTTTTTCTTTCCTTTTTCTTCCTATTTTCCCCTTTTCTCTTTTTTTTTTTTTGTGTGTGTGTGTGTCTCCCTTTTTCCCCTTTTCCTCTGGTTTTTCCCCCGACGCGGCCGTTTGGGAGCCAACGGGGCCTTTTCCCAGCCCTGAGTCAGGGCTTTCCGCTCCGGAGCCGCCGGCGCCGCGGCCGCCCGCCGTAGGCCGCAACCGCCGTCCCCCCCACATTCCCAGTTCCCCCTCTCCGGCTGCGCCAGGGCTTCCACTGCCCACAAACTGGGAGCAAACTGGGACGGCCACTTCATCCCTCCTCTTCCCCAGTGGGGTGGGGGCTCCCCGTGGCTTTTTTTTTTGGGGGGGGGGGCGTGGGCGTGTCGCAGGGTCCCACCGGCGTCGACCGCGGGGGTTCGGTTCGCCGGGGGGGGGGGGGGGGGGGGCAGGCGCGGGTTTGGGAACCGCGTCCCCGAACTGGGGGTCCCGGTTGGGATTTGGGTCTCCCCTCAGTTAGGGGGTGGCGGGAGGACCCCCGCCCGTGTGTGTTCCCCCCCCCCCCCCCGCCCCGGAGCCCTTCAAAGCCTGGCGGTCGCCCACCGAGGGGAGCGACGGGGGACGCGAGGGCTGGCGGCGGCGGGGGCTGATTACAGGGCGGCGCCGGGCCCGGCCGCCCACGGGCCCCACGGCCGCGCTCGGGGCCCCCGCAATTACCCGGGTATTTATACCCCGACCGGACGCCCGGGGGGCTCCTGCCCCACGGCGCGTCCTCCGGCTCCGCTGCCCCTTCCCCATCCGCCCCCACCCCTCCCTCCACCCCGCTCCCTCCCGCCTTCCCCCCATCCCTGACGCACTTACCCCCCTCCCACAGCCCGGCTCAGGGCCTGACATGAGTTTGGGGGGGTCTCAGCCCCCCTGACATAGTTTGGGGGGTCTCAGCCCCCTGACATGAGTTTGTGGGGTCTCAGCCCCCATGGCATAGTTTGGGGGTCTCAGCCCCCATGGCATAAATATGGGGAGTCTCAGCCTTCCTGACATGAGTTTGGGGGGTCTCAGCCTCCCTGACATAGTTTGGGGGTCTCAGCCCCCATGGCATAAATATGGGGAGTCTCAGCCTTCCTGACATGAGTTTGGGGGGTCTCAGCCTCCCTGACATAGTTTGGGGGTCTCAGCCCCCATGGCATAAATATGGGGAGTCTCAGCCTTCCTGACATGAGTTTGGGGGGTCTCAGCCTCCCTGACATAGTTTGGGGGTCTCAGCCCCCATGGCATAAATATGGGGAGTCTCAGCCTTCCTGACATGAGTTTGGGGGGGTCTCAGCCCCCACAGCATGAGTATGGGGGGTCTCAGCCCCTTGACATGAGTTTGGGGGGTCTCAGCAGGATGGAGGTTGCAGTTCCCAGGCAGGGCTGGAGATGTCCCCGTCCCCATCCCGGTGCCTGTCCCCAGGGGCTGGGGGACACTCCCCACGCCCCCCTCACGCCCCCCCACCCCGAGCTGTAACCGCGGCCCCTGCGCGGGGACCCCGGCGTCCTGCGGTAAGTGCCGGCAGCTGGGCCGGGGGCACCGCGGCCCTTCAAAGGGGAGCGACAATCAGCCCGCGAATGGCTTCCATGTGTGCGGGGGGGGGCACTGGGGGCACTGGGACTGGGGACTGGGGGCACTGGGGATGGGGACTGGGAGCGCTGGGGGTGGGGAGCGCTGGGAATGGGACACCGGGGGCACTGGGAATGGGGACTGGGGGTGCTGGGAATGGGGACTGGGAGCACTGAGAAGAGGGAGCACTGGAAACGGGGCACTGGGGATACTGGGAACGGGGACTGGGAGTAGCAGGAATGGCAACTGGGGGCACTGGGAGTGGGGACTGGGGGTACTGGGAATGGAGATTGGGGGCACTGAGCATAGGGAGCACTGGGAATGGGGCACTGGGGACACTGGGAATGTCGTAACCCCCCCATAGCACAGTGTCCCCAAGCCCCCCCCCAGTGTCCCACATGGCACAGTGTGTGTCCCCTGGTGTCCCCAACCCCCCCCTCGTGTCCTCAAGGTGCCCCCGGTGTCCCCAATGGCACGGTGTGTGTCCCCTGGTGTCCCCAAGCCCCCCCAGTGTCCCCCAAGACATGGTGTGTGTCCCCTGGTGTCCCCAAGCCCCCCCAGTGTCCCCCATGACATGGTGTGTGTCCCCTGGTGTCCCCAAGCCCCCCCGGTGTCCCCCATGACATGGTGTGTGTCCCCTGGTGTCCCCAAGCCCCCCCCAGTGTCCCCAATGGCACAGTGTGTGTCCCCTGGTGTCCCCAAGCCCCCCCAGTGTCCCCCAAGACATGGTGTGTGTCCCCTGGTGTCCCCAAGCCCCCCCGGTGTCCCCCATGACATGGTGTGTGTCCCCTGGTGTCCCCAAGCCCCCCCGGTGTCCCCCATGACATGGTGTGTGTCCCCTGGTGTCCCCAAGCCCCCCCCAGTGTCCCCAATGGCACGGTGTGTGTCCCCTGGTGTCCCCAAGCCTTCCCCTGGTGTCCCCAATGGCACGGTGTGTGTCCCCTGGTGTCCCCAAGCCCCCCCCTCGTGTCCCCAATGGCATGGTGTGTGTCCCCTGGTGTCCCCAAGCCCCCCCGGTGTCCCCTATGGCACAGTGTGTGTCCCCTGGTGTCCCCAAACCACCCCCTGTGTCCCCAATGGCACAGTGTGTGTCCCCTGGTGTCCCCAAGCCTCCCCCGGTGTCCCCCATGGCACGGTGTGTGTCTCCCCCAGTGTCCCCAAGCCCCCCAGCCTGTTGTCCCCAACAGCACTATGTCCCCAAGCCCCCTCCCCAGCGTGAAGGCCCCAACCCCCCCCAACACAGTGTCCCCCCCGTCCAGTCTCCCCACGCCCCACAGCAGGCCGCCAGCCGGGGGACACCGGGGGTGGCCCCATGCGCCCCCACCCCTCTTGGCGGCGGCGGCCACCGCGTCCCCTCCGTCCCTCGTCCCCCCCGCCGTGCTCCGGCCCCCGGATGTTTCTCTTGCGGTCAGAGGCCCCAAAATAGCGGCGGCCCCAGCGCGTGTGGGTGCGCCGGCCACGGCGTGCCAGCGCCCGCGGGCTCCAGCCGGCCGCAGGGCCGGAGGCGGGGGGATGGCGGGGAGTCTCTGAGGGCTCGTAGAGGGGTTGAGCATGCCCCTGGCACCCCGCTGGCTCAGCTTCCCACCCAGTGTGAGGGACCCACGCGTTTGGGTGACCCCCTGGTATCCCACCACCCCACCAAGCTGACCCCCCATGGTGTGTGTGGGGGAGAGATGAGGGTCTAGGGGGATCGGGGGGGACACGACACACAACCCGTGGGGCATGGGGGGACAGGAGTGGAATAGGGAGGATGTGGGGGGTCCGTGAGTACAGAGGGGACATTGGGGGACCTGGGGGGTCCCAGGGGAACATGGGGGACCTGGAGGGATGCATGGGGTTGTGGGGGGCACAGGGGGACATGGGGGAGATTGGGGGGGCCCCAGGGGTCATGGGGGACCCAGGGGGACATGGGGAAGATTGGGGGGATCCAGGGGACATTGGGGGACCTGGGGGTCCCAGGGGAACATGGGGGACCTGGAGGGATGCATGGGGTTGTGGGGGGCACAGGGGGACATGGGGGAGATTGGGGGGGCCCCAGGGGTCATGAGGGACCCAGGGGGACATGGGGAAGATTGGGGGGATCCAGGGGGTCATGGGGGAGATTGGGGGGGACCCAGGAGTCTTGGGGGGCACGGGGGGACATGGGGGAGATTGGGGGGACCCAGGGGGACATGGGGAAGATTGGGGAGATCCAGGGGGTCATGGGGGAGATTGGGGGGAACCCAGGAGTCTTGGGGGACCCAGGGACACATGGGGGAGATTGGAGGGGACCCAGGGGTCATGGGGGGCACGGGGGGACATGGGGGAGATTGGGGGGACCCAGGGGGTCATGGGGGGGTTGGGGGGACCCAGGAGGACATGGAGGAGATTGGGAGGACCCAGGGGGTCGTGGGGGGACACGCAGGCAGCAGGAGTACCTGAGGGGACCTGGAGGGACCCAAGGGAACATTGGGGATGTGGGGGGACCAAGAGGGACCTGGGGTCCGGGGGGGGCTGGGGGTCCCCAGGCCCGGGGAAGCCGGGGGCAGAGGTTGCCGCGGGGCCGAGCCGTGCCCACGCCCGTGGCGCTTCCTTCCCACCCTCTAATTATCCCCCGGCCGGGCTAGAAATAACTGCGGTGGCCACGGGGGACAGGGCTGGCCCGTGGGGACACGGGGATGGACCCTGGGGGTGTGCAGGGGGACCCCCAGGATGGCCGAGGGGACCCCGGGATGGCCGGATGGACCCCAGGGTGGTGGGACGGACCCCGGGGGGACAGGACGGACCCCGGGGGGATGGGGTGGACCTCAGGTTCCACGGAGGACCCCCCTGGTCTGCGCCCCCGTCCGCCTGTCCCCCATCTGTCCCCCCACCCCTCTCCCCCCCCCCGCTCCCCCCCGCCATGTGGCTCTCATTGCGCTGCGGTGCAGAAGCCGCATCAAAGCGGTGGCAGCGGCGGCCGCGGGGGTGGCACTGGCGGGCCTGACCCCCCCTCCAGCTGCCAAAGGACCCCCCCAGGTTGCCAAGGGCCCCCCCCCCTCCGCCGCAGATCCTGCACCCCCCCCTTCCTAAGCTGCCATGGTGCCCTGCGTCACCCCATGGCTGCCAAGGACCCCCCCCCATGGCAACCTGGGCCATCCCCCGGGTCCCCCCAAGCCCTGTGATCCCCCCAAGCTGCCAGGGACCCCCCCCGATATCCTGGGACCCCCCAGCCAAGGACGCCCCCCCCGCCCTGAGACCCCCCCCCCCCCCGATGCCCTGGGTCCCCCCGAGCTGCCAGGAGCCGTGGGTGCTGTGACCGCCCCCC
Source organism: Phaethon aethereus (assembly GCF_964289735.1). NCBI lineage: Eukaryota > Metazoa > Chordata > Aves > Phaethontiformes > Phaethontidae > Phaethon > Phaethon aethereus. The sequence goes on from NC_138605.1 coordinate 1,593,910, forward strand.
CCAGGCTGCCGGGGACCCCCCCGGTGCCCTGGCCCCCCCGGGCCATGCCCTGGCCCCGGCCCCGGGCCGGTCCCCGCGGTCGGGGGGGCCTGGCTCGCGCCACGCTGCATTTCTGTGGTTCCCAACCCAAAATTGCTGGGAGTCGCCCGGCGTCGCCCTGATTCCTCCACGGCCGCGACCTGCGGGGGGGCCCGGGGTGGCGTTCTCGGGGGGGGGGGGCGTGGGGCTGGGCACCCCAGGCTGCTCCCACTGCCCCCCCTACCCAGCCCAGTGTCCCCATTCCCTCCCAGATTGGTCCCAGTGCCCACGTTACCCACCCCAGTGCCTCTGCCCGCCCCCCGGACTGGTCCCATTTCTTATCCCAGTGGCCCCCTTCCCTGCAAACTGGTCCCAGAGTCCCCCATTACCCGCCCAGTGCCCACGTTCCTCATCCCAGTGTCCCCATTCCCACCCAGACTGGTCCCAGTGTCCACATTACCCACCCCAATGCCTCTCTCCCCACCCCAGACTGGTCCCAGCACCCCCATTTCTCATTCCAGTGTCCCCGTTCCTCATTCCAGTGTCCCCGTTCCCTCCCAGACCAGTCCCAGTGCCTGCATTACTTTCCCCAGTGTCTCTGTGTCCCCCCAGACTGGGCCCAGCACCCCCATTACCCACCCCAGTACTCCCATTCCTCATCCCAGTGTCCCCATTCACTTCCAGACTGGTCCCAGTGCCCCCTTTCCTCATCCCAGTGCCCCTGTTCCCCCTCCCAGTTTTGCCCCCATACTGGTCCACCCCTCTGGCCAGAGCTGAGGGCTCCTCAGTCCCCCTCCTGTGTCCCCAGCTGGACAGGGACGGGGATGGGATGGGGACAGGGATGTACCTGGGGACAGGGAAGAGGGTTGGGGACAGGGACAACGATGGGGACGGGGACTGGGTTAGGGACAGGGTTGGGGACAAGATGGGGACAGGGACAGGGAAGGGAACAGCACCAGAGCTGGCACAGGGACAGGACAGGGTTGGGGAAAGAGAGAGGTGTGGGGACAGGGACAGGACAGAGGTGGGGACAGGACGGGGACAATGACAAGGTTCAGGACAGAAGCAGGGCTGGGGACGGGGATGGGGAGAGGAGCTGGGACAGGACAGTGACATCGATATGGCAGGGGACAGGACAGGGGTAGTGTTGGGGACAGGGATGGGGACAGGAGCAGGCACAGGACAAAGACAGGGCATTGACAAGGTTGAGGACAGGGCAGGGTTGGGGACAGGGACCCTGTTGGGGACAGGGACCCTGTTGGGGACAGGACAGGACCCTGCTGGGGACACCACTGGGGACAGGGCAGGGTTGGGGACCCTGATGGGGACCAGGCGGGGTTGGGGACACTGCTGGGGACAGGGCAGGGTTGGGGACCCTGACGGGGACCGGGCAGGGTTGGGGACACTGTTGGGGACCGAGTGGTGTTGGGGACACTGTTGGGGACCGGGCATGGTTGGGGACACCGATGGGGACCGGGAGGGGGTGGGGACACCGCTGGGGATGGGGCAGGATTGGGGGCACTGTTGGGGACCGGGCGGGGTTGCGGACCCCGATGGGGACCGGGCGGGGTTGGGGACACTGTTGGGGACAGGGCAGAACACTGCTGGGGACACCGCTGGGGGCGGGGCATGTTTGGGGACCCTGATGGGGACAGGGCAGGGTTGGGGACACTGTTGGGGACCGGGCGGGGTTGGGGACCCCGATGGGGACCGGGCGGGTTTGGGGACACTGTTGGGGACCGGGCGGGGTTGCGGACCCCAATGGGGACCGGGCGGGGCTGGGGACACCGATGGGAACCGGGAGGGGGTGGGGACACCGCTGGGGACGGGGCGGGGTTGGGGACCCCGATGGGGACCGGGTGGGGTTGGGGACACTGTTGGCGAGAGCCGGGCCAGGCGCGCCCGCCAGGGGGCAGTAGAGATCCGGGCCCGGGGGCGGCACCGACCCGCTGCGGCCACCAGGAGGCGCCGAGACTGGGAGGGACTGGGAGGGACTGGGAGAACTGGGAGGGACTGAGGGTGATTGGGAGGGACTGGGAGGGACTGAGGGGGATTGGGAGGGACTGGGGGGGGACTGGGGAGGTACGGGCGGGACTGGGAGGGGACTGGGGGGAATTGGGAGGGACTGGGAGGGACTGGAGGGGGACTGGGGAGGTACAGGGAGGGACTGGGAGGGGACTGGAGGGTATTGGGAGGGACTGGGAGGGATTGGGTAGGGATTAGGGGGCAACTAGGGTGGGCAGGGGGGATTGGGGAGTACTGGGAGGGACTGGGGGGATTGGGGAAGGCTGGAAAGGACTGGGAGGGACTGAGACGGATTGGGGGAAGCTGGGAAGGACTGGGAGGGACTGGGAGGGATTGGGAAAGACTGGGAGGGACTGGGGAGGATTGGGGGAGACTGGGAGGGACTGCGAGGGGACTTGGAGGGGACGGGAGGGGGACTAGGAGGGACTTGGTGAGACAGGGAGGGACTGGGTGGGGACTGGAGGGACTGGAGGAGGACTGGGGGGGACTGGGGTGCTAAGGGATGGGGTCTAACGGGAGGCAGTGGGATTGATGGGGAGGGGTCCTGATGGGGGTAGCGGGATGCTAACGGGGCAGCACTGGGGGGGGTTACTGGGATGAAGACCCTGATGGGAGCAATGGGGCGCTGGGGGGGGTGCGGGCCGCTAATAAGGGCCCCCCGCAATGAGGGGGTGGGGGCCCTGCGGCCGCTCTCTCCAGCCACCCCCAGCCCCCAGCCCCATCCCCTGGGCCCCCAGCAGGGCGGGCCGGGGTCCCCCATCGCCCCCGCAGCGGGGCAGGAGGCGGTGGGGCAGGAGGAGGAGGAGGCGGCAGCCTTCGCCCCCGAGAGGCGCCGGCAGATCTGGCCTTCGCCCTGCGCCCGGGCAGCGTGACGAGTTGGCTGGGACTCAGCTCCGGTGACAGGATGGGGACAGTCCCCGTGCCCTCCCTGCCGCCGGGCCTGGCCCTTTCGGGGCAGGGGCTGCGAAGCGCGGCCCCAGCAGCGTCGCCGGCCCCGAGGACGCCGCGACGGGGACAAACTCAGCAGGAAACCCCGAGTTTGTCCCCTTCCCCAGTGGCACGGCGCTGTCGGCAAGCCGAGGGGGGAAACTGAGGCACGGGGCCGGCCGGACACACGCCCTGTGTCCCTGCATGTCCCCAAGTGCCACCGCTGCAGGTTGGGAGGAGAAACCGAGGCACGGCGGGGGACCGGTCCCATCCCCGGCTGCTGACGCCGCAGCCGGCGGATGAAAGGAAGCGCCGCGTTCACTCGGCACGGGGGGCACAGGGACGGGGACCCCCCCCCCCGACCCCCGCATCCCCCGGCCGCTGCGGCAGAGGCGACTTCAAGGCCGCGGCGGGGTCCGGGGTGAAGCGGCGGCCGCCTCCCCGCTGACGCGACGTGGGGACAAAGCCACGGCTTCGCTCGACGGCAAAGGGGACAGCGGGCAGGATGGTTGTCCCCTCCCCGACGGGGTTTTGGGGTTTTTTTGGTCATCCCCCAAAACCACGGGAAGGGGTTTGGTTTTATTTCGCCGCCCCGGGTGGGTCTCGGCGCTTCGGCCCACGTTGTTTTAATGATTCCGGGGGTCTGCAGCCGGCCCGAGGCCGGTACCGCGCCGCGGAGCCGAAATAAAGCGGTTCCACTGGAAGCGCGGCGAGGTCGCGGGGAGCGACGGCAATTTTCCAGCTGCGGGATGAAGGGAATTCGGCCGGAAGAAAAAAGTGGGAAAGAAAAAGGTCACGGCAAAGACGGCATCCGGGCGGCCGGCGGGGCGCCGGGCGAGGGGCTCGCCGGCCTCCAAAATCAACAGCGGGGCCGTGGGGGGGTGCTGGGGTGGGGGGCTCCCCACGCCGCGGGGTCCCCGTCGCCGAGGGACATGGAAGGTGGCCGGCAGGAACGGGCGGCGGGCGGAAAGGCGGCTTCGGGGCGGTGTTGGGGGGGGGTGTACAGCTTTGATGCTGAAAAGCAAAAAATAAAGACATTAAACGTCACCTCCCGTCCACCCCCGGGGGTTGTCACCGTCCCCGCCCGGCTCCCGCGCGGCCACGTCCCCGCGGAGCCTCGCGCCTCGTTTGCCTGCAAAACCCTCGTTTTTTGTAAACCGGGGGCTTTTTGCTGTGAGCCCCCCCCCAAAAAAAACCTGCCCCCCCTCCCCGAGCAGGGTTGACCCCCAAGAGCTGGCGCCAACGGAAGGGAGAGGCTCGGGCGGTGACAGACCTTGTCGTGACAGGGCTGGGTGCTGTGACAGGATGTGGGGCATGTCGTGACAGGGAGTCGAGGGCCCGCTGTGATGACAAGGCCCTGGGGATATGTTTACACAGCGACGAAGCCCCGCCGAAGGCGCGCTGCACCGGGATGGCGGCTGTCGCGACAGGGCTGAGGTGGCTTGTGACAGGAAAAGGTGACGGGCGGCGGGGGAGGGGACGAAGACTGGCGCTATCGCGACACAGCCCCAGTTAGCGAGGCAACGTGACGGCCCCGGGGGAGCCGCCCGGGCTCCGGGTCACCCGGCTCCGGGCAAAGCAGCGGCCGCGGCCGGGGCGGAGCCAGCGCCAAAATGGCGCCTTTTCCGCCACATTCCCGGCCCCGCCAAGCCGTCCCTCCAAGGGCGCAGCCTGGCCGCTCGCCCCGCCTCTTCGCGGCGCTCGTTGGCCAGTTTGAGACGGTCTGCCGTTCTCATTGGCGCGACGCCCCGCCGCGGCCGACGCCTCCGAGCTAGGATTGGGCAGCCCTCCCGTCAGTGTGCGAGCCCGCCTTCCCCCGCGGCGCGGATAGCGCGGTCGGTTGGCCAACCCAGCCGCCGGTTACTCCTCCGCCCCGCCTTCCCCTACCCATTGGCGGCGGCCCGCGCCCATCACGCCGCCGCCCACGCCGCCGCGGCCGCTCCCATACGGGGTCTCCCTGCGAGCCCGCGCGGGCGCCGATTGGCCCCCTCCACCGCCGGCCCCCCCCTCCCCTCCCGCTCCCCCATTGGCCACCGCCCGCGGCGCTCCCCCTCCCCCACGGGGCGGAGCGGCGGGGGCGGTGCACCTCCCGCCTCCCTCCTCCCTCCGCCGGCCCGCCCTCTTTCCCTATCGGCCGAGCCGCCCGTCACTCGCCCGCCCGCGGCGGTGCTCTATTGGCGGAGGCGGCGGCGGGAGGCGGGCCGCGGGGCCGGGGCCGCGGCGCGCGGCTCCCTCCCTCGGCAGCCCCTTGGCGGTCACCGGCGGGGTTAGGCCGCCTCGTCAGCGAGCCGGGCGCGCCCGCCCCTCCTCTCCCCCGCCCCGCCGCCGCTCGGGCTCGCCCCCCCCGGCCACCATGAGCGGTAAGGACGGGCCCGGCGGTGGCGGGGGGGTGGCGGGGGGCGCACGGCCGCCCAGGCACGATCGACGGGCGCCCGCCCGCTCGGAGGGGCCAGAGGCGGCCCCGCCCCACGCCGGGCCCCGCCGGGCCGGGCCTCGCCGCGCCGGGGGAGACCCACCAGGGGAGGGACCCGGGGGAGGGGGAAGGCCTCGGGGGAGGGACCGGGCGGACGGGACGGGCTGGGAGCGGAGGAGGGGGCGGCGGCGGCGGCGGGGGGGGGGGGGGAATGGGGGAGGGCCCGGTAATCGGGGGCGGGGGGGGGGGTACCGGCGAGGGGATGTGTGAGGGAGGGAGGATCCCGGGGGCGAGGATTGTTGCGGGGGGAGGGTGTAGCCCGGGGGGGGGGGCGCTCCTTCTACACCCCCCCCCCGTGGAAGGCGCCTTGCGGGGGCGGATGCGTGCGTGGGGCGGGGGCCGTGGGGGGGGAGCGAAGCCGTGAGTAAGGTGTGACCTTCGGCGCGGGGGGGTGTCCACGGAAGGAATGCTGGGGGGCTGGAGGGGACCGTGCTGAGGGGTGCTGGGGGGGGGCAGGAGTGGGGGGCACAAGCCCCAGGTCCTGGGGGGCGGTTGCCAGAGGAGGAGGCGGCTGGTGGGCGGTGGGAGAGGAGGGGTCTGGGGGTGCGGGGGGGGTCACAGGGAGCGCGGATGGGGCCGTCCCGGCTGTGGGGAGCCCCATGGGGCTGGATCCGAGGCGGGGAATCCCGTGGGCAGGGCACGGCAGAGGATCCTGCGGGGTGGACCCACAGCGGGGCCGGGGCAGGAGGTGTGCTCCCAGGCCGGCGGGGAAGGGAAAGGGGAGGCCCGGGCGGGTGGGGAGGAGCCGGGGCCTCCTCGCCTGTCCCGCTGCCAGCTCCCCTTTGGCAGCTGCCTCCGCTTCCCAGCCCCTTCGAGCGGCACACGGTGTCCCCCCCTCCAGGGTGCCTGCCCAGCGTCCCGTCCCCCCCTTCTCTGCCCAGAAATGTCTTTAAATCCCGCTGTCGTTTCCCGCCCGCGCAGACCAAGAGAGTCCCGAGGAGATGGCGACAGTGAAGCCCGAGAAGGGCGAAGGAGATGCCAACAGTAACAGCAGCGCAGGCAGTGGGGAGGGCCAGGTGAGTACGGGGAGGGAGGAACAGCCCCAAGCCGGCGGCCTCCTGGCTCCGCTCGCCCGAGGGAACTTGCCGTCCCCGTGGCAAAGTCCAGGGCCGGGCTGAGGTGTTTGTTTGGCCCAGCTGAGCGTTACGCCGGCCCCTCTCCCTGGGGAGAGGAAGAGAAGGGCGAGTGCGCGCCAGGGGATCGTCACGCTGCCAAACGCCCCGCCGGAGCGCCGAGCCGTGGCGCCCACGGTTTCCCCTCCTCCCCCAGCTCTGCACCGTGCCCTCAAAAACGTGACAGTTCCCCCGCTCCCAGGAAACACCACAGCCCCGACTGGCCCTTCTCTGGGCCGGGGTGCCCAGAAACGACTGTACTTCCCCAGAGTTGTTCTCCTGCGGCGAGATTCGCTCACTCTGGGGCGGAGGAGACGTCTCTCCTTGCCTTTTACATGCAGACTCCCTCCCCTTTCCTCCCTCCCGGAGGGTTTTTCCCTGTGGGTTCAGTCTGTCCCGGCCTGACAGCCCTGTGTCTGGCAGTTGTATTTTTCCGGCTGTGGGTGGGTTTTCTCAGGAAGGAGTGTTTATCTTTTCCAAGTACGCTCCTCCCTGCTTTCTCTCTTTTTTTTTTTTTTTTTTTTTTTTTTGGGTCTTTTATTTTTGGCCTGCCCATCGGGCCGCCTCCCGAGTCCTTAACTCCTCCTCTCCTTCCCAGGAATCGCAGCCTTCCCCACTGGCTCTGCTGGCAGCCACCTGCAGCAGGATTGAATCTCCCAACGAGAACTCCAACAGTTCCCAGGGCCAGCAAGGTGGGAGCGGTGAGCTGGACCTCACAGCCGCCGCTGCTCAGATCGCCCAGTCCGCCAACGGCTGGCAAATCATTTCCGCCGGCTCCAGCACGCCAACGGCTTCCAAGGAACAGGGCAGCAACGGCAGCAATGGCGGAGATGCCTCCAAAAGCCGGCCCGTGAGCGCGGGGCAGTACGTGGTCACGACCGCTTCCAACCTGCAGAACCAGCAGGTGCTCACGGGCCTGCCGGGAGTTATCCCGAATATCCAGTACCAGGTGATTCCCCAATTCCAAACCATCGATGGGCAGCAGCTCCAGTTTGCCACTACCCCTGCCCAAGTCAACGTGCAGCAGGATGCTTCTGGTCAGCTCCAGATCATCCCTGGCACGAACCAGCAGATCATAACGAGCCGAGCGGGGACAAGTAACCTCATCGCCATGCCAAACCTGCTGCAGCAGGCCGTCCCCATCCAGGGCGTGGGCTTGGCCAACAACACCCTCTCAGGGCAAACGCAGTACGTGGCCAACGTCCCCGTGGCTCTCAACGGCAACATCACTTTGCTGCCCGTCAACAGCGTGGCCGCCAGCCTGGCTCCCACCTCTCAGACGGTCACACTGAGCAGCTCCGGCTCTCCGGACAGCAGCTCCCAGCCGGCCACCTCGGGCTCTGCCATCAGTTCCACCAACACGGCCACGTCTCATGCTAGTTCTGGCGCCTTTTTTACCAACGCCAACAGCTACTCCACCACCACCACCACCAGTAACATGGGCATCATGAATTTTTCTACCAGCGCGACGGTGGGAACCAACGTCCAGGCGCAGACGCCCCAGAGGGTCAGCAGCGTCCAGAGCTCGGACTCACTGCAGAGCCAAGTTTCTGGGGTGGCTTTGCAGCCGGGGCAGCAGAAAGAGGGGGATCAGAGTCAGCAACCGCAGCAGCAGCAGCAGATCCTGATCCAGCCTCAGCTAGTCCAAGGAGGGCAGACGATCCAAGCCCTCCAGACCACCCCACTCTCTGGCCAGACCTTTGCCACTCAAGCCATCTCCCAAGACGCCTTGCAGAACCTGCAGCTCCAAGCTGTCCCCAACTCCGGGCCCATCATCATCCGAACGCCCACGGTGGGTCCCAACGGGCAGGTGAGCTGGCAGACCATCCAGCTCCAAAACCTTCAGGTTCAAAACCCCCAGGCCCAGACAATCACCTTGGCCCCCATGCAGGGAGTGTCACTGGGGCAGACAGGCAGCACCAGCACCACGCTCACCCCCATCGCCTCCCTCCCCAGCGGCACTGTCACGGTCAACGCTGCCCAGCTCTCCTCCATGCCAGGCCTCCAGACTATTAACCTCAGTGCCTTGGGAGCGTCTGGGATCCAGGTGCATCAGCTGCAAGGGCTGCCGCTGGCCATAGCGAACACTGCCGGTAAGTTGTGTTGTCTTGGTTTCTTTTCCGTAGCCGGGCAGAGGAAATCGAAGGTGAAACGATGTCGCCTGGCTGCTCCGTGCGCCGACTGGACTCTCTGGGGTTCAGGGCACTGGCACAGCCGTGCCAGGGCTAGAGCTGGCTGCGATCGATGCCAAACAGAGTTGGCAAGCGGGCCGGCGCTTACGGGGAAGGAAGTACTAAGCCTCCGTCGATCACCAGAAGACGCTGAAACTCATTTTGTGGAGTTTCTGATCTAATTAACTCTTGGGTGGCTGATGGCATGAAAAGAAACAGAGGAGCTGCCAGTGACCGGGGAAGGAGGGAGATGCGCAGGGAGGAGAGGCGGGGGAGAAGGGGGACGCTGCGTGCAGCGCTAAGGGCGAAGCGTGGTTTTTGTGCCAGGCTGCCGTCCTGCCCCGATGGCCGTCTGGAGCCGTCTCGGGTCAGGGTTGGGGCGTGGACCTGAGTCCAGCTCGGCTCCTCGGCTGCGGCAGCCTGCGGAAAGCGTCGCAGCCTTACAAAACTCTGGCATAGCTGAAATCCTCCTGCCCTCCCCCTAGAAACAAACAAAAAGCCTTGGGGAATTTCCTTGCAGGGGCGGAAGAACGGGCTCTTTAAGTGTATATTTAGCCTAAAGTTGGGTGCTGGCTGTGGGACGCTGTGATCTCATCATGGCCGAGGCAGCCCCGCATTCACGGCTGGTGCAGGGCACCTCGCTCCGTTGCCCCTGCATCAGTCCCCTCGTCTCCCAAAAAGCTCCCACCAGCCCCGGGGCGGGGGAACATGCGGACACGGGGTGTCAGCTTGAGGCTGCTCAGCTTCCCCTTGCGAATGCCGTGCCTGCCTGTACGAGGGGGCCGTAAGCTCCTGCCGGGGAAGGAATCGGTGCTGAAAAGGAGCTCCGCTTCCTTTTCCAGTGTTTTTCTATTTTTTTTGTGTGTGTGTGTGGTTTTTTTGGGGTTTTTTTTTTTGTTCTGGCTCTGGCTAAAAAGGCAGTTGCTAGATTTAGTCACAGCTGAGAGGCAGCAGAAAATGTTGCTCAATCCGACTCGCGCTTCCTTCTCGCGAGAGGAGGCGGTTGCTCTCCCGGAGTTGTTTTGCAGCAGTATTTTGGGCTGTTGCTACAGCAGCTTGGCTTGCAGGCGGCCGTGGGTTTATTACAGACTGCCGCAGTTGGGATTAGCCTGATCCTTGGATTTCCCTGAGCGGAGAGACCTGCTTGGGCTAGAGCACACTCGTTCCTGCACCCGGAGGGGAGCTGATGGCACGTCACTGCTTTTATACGTGGAAATGCAGGTGGTGGAGGGTCCCTTTCATCTTCGCCGGCGGGGTTCGGTGGGATCCCCTCGCCCTGCGGCCTGGCGGGGACGCCGGTGTGGAGGCGTGCTTGTTTTGAAGGCGCCGGAGGAACGCGTGGACGATTCCTAGTTCCTGTATTTGTGCCTGGCTCTGCCCTCGGAGGTGGGGCAGGGAGGAACGTTCCAGAGACCACCCATCCAACGTGCTCACGCTGGGGAGCTGCCGCCGCCGCTGCCGCCTCCTCCTCCTCCTCCTCCTTTTTTTTTTTTAAGCTCAGCACCGTGTTTAGCTCTAGATCCGCGGTGACGAATTCACCATCTGACGCTGGCGGCAGCGCCGAGAACCACGGCCGAGGGCCTCGCTCTTCCTTGGCTCGGAGGATGTGACGTTCGGGCGACGCTTTGATGTTGTTATGTTTGAAAAAACAGAGCAGGGTTCAGGTTTCAAAGGGCTTGCAAGGACCCACCGAGACCCCAGCTCGATGGGACCATAAGTCAGGCTCCTAGGACGAGATCGCAGAGGCTGCGGCTGCGACAGAAAGCTTCTTCACACACAATTTGTGTAGTTTCGCTCCAGGCTGGAGGAGTTTTTCTCCATCTGGGCCCATCAGACGTGGCGATGGGTCTGTTTGTCCCCCTGCCCCCTGCAAACAGCCACTCTCCGGTGGGTGCTGAGCCCCTCCGGACCTCGGACTGGGTGCGTTGGCTCCATCCGCACCACGGCCGCGTTAGCCGAGCCATCCTCTGCCGCGCTGGGGGCTGCGAACGCGGATCCCTCCTGCTCCGAGCTCTCCGGTGCCAATTTAAGGGACCGGTTTGTTACCGACTCTGCCCGTTGTCCAAATGGCTGAACATTTTCCACGAGGAGCCTCCCCTTCGGCCAGCGCCGGCTCTGCGAGCACGCACCACGTGTGCTGGAACTTTCTGCCCTCGCTTTCTGCTCGAGGCTAAGAGTTGGGAGGGGTTTTGGGTTTTTGTGTGGTTTTTTTTTTGTAGTAGTAGAAAAAGCTTCTCTGCTTCCGAGGGAGGTGAATGGAAAATAAAACCTCACCCAGGTTTGCTTGGGACGGAAGACTGGCAGCTGGTCTTCCTGGCCCCTTGGGTTTTGCTACGTGTTACGGTGTGATGGGGAGAAAGGGGTGCCCGGGGGGGGTGACGAGGGGTTTCGGCAGCTGAGCGTGTGCCCCAGCTGCCTCGCGGGCTTGCAGCCGCCGTCTTTCCTACCACTTCCCTGTAAACCTGCCGTAGCTGAGCTTCGAAGAGCTTGGCTTGGCTTCCCTTGGGGCTGATAGCCACGCCGATGTCCCGGCCTGGCTGCTGCCGGGCAGCGGGAAGCACGTGTCTCCTCTCCTGGACCCCGCTCCAGTCCGTGGGCCGGGGGACTCCTCTGGGCTGTGGCTTTTGGCCCCTTGTGAGGGCTGGAGACGAGTCGCTGGTGAGATTTCTGCTTTTTGGTTTCCTTTCCGCAAAGCGGGGAGGGGAAAGATCCCCCGGAGAAAATGACACCTGAAAAAGTCTTTAAAAATCAGATTTTTGCTCTTCGGTGTGAGGTGGCACCCAGTGCTCCATGCAAACTAAACTCAGCTTGTGTTTGTATTTATCGGGTGATGGTGTCCTGCGTGGTTTGCCGGCTGCCTCCTCCTCTTCCTCAGCGTTGGAGGGGCTGTGAATTAGCCCGGTGGCAGGGGCATGGGAAGGTCTGTGACCGTAATGGGCTGGTATGTAGGCAAACGGGCCTCGCAGCCGGCTCTGCTGCGAGGGGAAGGCAGCCACGGCGCTGGGGAGGGGATTTCCTCGGCTGGCATCACCCCAAAAACCCAGGCGTGGGTTTGGGTGCCGCCGCTCCCCGTGCGAGCGGGCAGCGAGACTGCCTCCGGGATGAAGGAAAGAGGTTTCAGGCGCTCTTAAAGCGGGTGTAGCATCGCAGAGGTGGGTGTTACAACGCTCTGACACCTCGGTGGGGTCCTCGCCCCAGAGAGCGGCGTCGCCCGACTGTCACCCCAGTGCTGGCCTGCTCGGGGAGGGGATGTCCTGCACGAGGCCCCTTCGCACGGAGGCTTTGTGGCAAGCGGGGTGGGGGTGATTTCGAGAAGTTTGCGATGCCGAGGTTTCTCTTCCCCTTTTGACCGAGCTTTAGGGAGGAGGAGAGGAACTTTTTTTAGTTCCGTGTCGGTGTAATTTTGCCAGCCAAGTGGCTCTGCCCCACGAACCTGTCCCTGGCAGAGTCCTGTTGCTCAGAGCTCGGTGCCTCGGAGATAAAGAGCCCTGCCTGGCTGCGGTATGTGCTGGGTAAACAGGCGTCTGCCGGTGGCTTCCCATTAGGTCTGTGCTGGAGTTAAAGCCCTTGTTGTGTGAGCGCTGAAGGATGTTTTATTCCAGGGGAGGATGGAGCTGGGAGGGTGTGGGGGGCACTGGTGGGACCGGGGAGATGCGCCAGCCCCCAGCCATGCCCCTGCCCGGGGGTGTTTCGGCAGGACAACCTCCCTTTCGGGGCTCCGTCTATCGGTTTGACGGAGGCTTGTGGTCGAATCGAGCAGTGGGACGCAGCAAGGGCATCCTTCTGAAAGAGAGGGGGAAAAAAACCCACCCCAACCCTGCATGGGGGAAGTAACCCTTTGAAATCTGTTTACCAAATGCATCCCCAGAGCTCTGCTGCAACTTTGTTCTTCCAGGGCTCTTCCCAGCCGTCGGGGCACTGACACAAAGACCTGATTGTCTCCTGTTTTCTGTTTTTAAGGGAAGCTTTGTAGCAGGGCGGTGATGAGACATCCACATGGCATGGTCTGCGGAGGGGAGGGGAAAATGGGAATCAATCTCAGGCCAGCAAGCCCTGACAGGATCTCTCCTTAACGTGCTGTAATTGTTTGTTTCATTACGCCCATGACATCACGTCAGAAAATAATTATATTGTGAAATTTCCTTCTCTAAACCCTAGCTGGGCTGGACTTTAAATACCCTGCCGGCTTCCTTGGCTGACCTCTCTCCTTGCCGTAATAAAGAGGGTGGTTTACTGAAGAAATGACACAAATCCCAAGAGATCCCAGGGTCTGCTTGGGAAAAGGGAGGAGTGATCCTGATATAGAGCCTGTGTTATTGCAGCACAGCTTTATCCGGGTGAGGCTGTGCCCCGCACAAAGTTGCCGTGGGTCTGGGGCTCCGTGGGGCAGCCCTGCCTCTGCTGCTGCTGCTGCTCCTCCTCCTTGAGGCCGGGGCTCGGCTGCCTGAGAACGGGAGCGGGTTGGCAGCTGCGCTGGTCGGACTGGTTGGGTGCTGCGCACCCCGTGACTCCTCACCGAAGAGTTTTCCTCGCCCGGCTCCGGACCGTCTCGCCGGGCTCTAATCTTCCCTTTCCTTTTATCTGTGCCGACCTCGGCCCCGCTTGCCTCCTCGCCGAGGAGCATCGTCTTTATCGCCCCTTCGCAGGAGCCGGATCCTGGGCCCCAGGAGTAGAGGTAGCTTCAGCGTGGCTCCTTTCCAGAGCGTCGGCTCTCGGGGCACTGGCTCCCACTTCAGAGAGGCTCGCGCCGTCCAGCCGTCTCCCCATCCCAGCGCAGGACGTCTAGGTTAGATGCCAGGAGTGATACGGGCACAAATTCCCCTCTCTCGTCAGAGGGGTGTGATGAAAAACACGAGCTTCGAGGCTCGGAAAAAGCATCCGCCCTTGACTGCAGGGGACAAGAGGAATACAGAGGCTCAGGTGCGGTGAGAAATGCCTGCGGGGATTTCCCCGTCTCCTGGGTGTGCTTTGGGCTGGGCTCAGGCCACAGCCCTCCTCCTGGGTGGTCACGGGGATCGCCCTTCCCTGTCTCAGCTGGGCATTTTCCTCCTCCTGTGCTCCTCACGCGTCATCAGGGATTTCTCTTGTTAACTAACCCGATCTCTTTTTTTTTGGAGTGGTTCGGTAGGACCTGCCCGTGCTACGGGGTGAAGGCGCTCCGGCTGCCGGGGCTGCTGGCGGTCGGGTTTGCCCTGGCAGGGCCACCCCAGTGAAGGCTTTGGCAGGACTAGAGGCTTCATCCCAGTTTCGTGGCAATCCAGACTGGAATTAAAAGGGCAAAGGAGATCTGCGTTTCGGTTTGCAGCGCAACAGAGGTATTTAGTAAGTCTTGGGGGGGATCAGGGATCTCATAAATTGGATGAGGTGACTTCCTAGCTCACCTCTCCCTGCACGTCACGGGGCTGGACGTCACAGCTCCGGCTCCTCTTGCAGCCCACCTCGCTCTTGACCCAACAGCTCCGTCCCTATTTATTTCTTCTCCAAAGGAAGTGTAATTTATTGTGACGCCCAGAAACCTCCAACAATTAAAGGATATCGCAGAACTTGCAGCGTGGCTTTTCAAGTCATTAAACTCCAGATTAAAACACGATTACTCAACGCGCTTGCAGTCCGACTTCAAAACTGCACCATCTTACGCAGCCGGGCACCGTGTGTTTCTCTCTCCGCTGTCCATAACTCCGAAGAATTATGAAGCGAGAGCTTGGCTAATTTACATGAATTCCTTCCTACTGCAGATTAACTCATTTTGCAAATTAGTGAGGAAATCAAACGAGATAAAAATCAAGGGGACTGCGTTACAAAACCTACTTTGTTCCTTTGTGTAGCAAGCGCAGCTGAACTGTCTTTGATCTGTCTGGAGGAGAGCGTGGTGGTGTGTTTTGGGGAGAGCGGCGAGCGCCGGTGAGGCAACGCTGCTCGCTGCCACCCCGGGCTTCAGACTCTGCCAAAAAATCGAGGAGGAAACGGGGAGAACTTGAGTTGTGAGCTAGAAAGGTTTGATTTTGGGGTGGGTTTTTTTTTTTAAGGCTCATGCCTTGCCGTCCGCCGTGAGTGGAGATGTGCTGGGAGCTTCAGGGAGCCCTGGGGCTGCGTGCCACCGGGTTTTGCTGCCTTTTCTTTTAGCCTTAAAACTCTTTTTCATTGCCTTTTGCCTCTTTTCATTGCGTCTGGAAGCTGGCATGGGTTTGTCGTGCGTGCCCCGCTCTGCGTGGTGACGACTTACCCCCCTCCTCCTCTCCTGCCTCTGCAGAGTTGCAGCTGCCAATGTTGCAGCGTTTGCACAAGAAACCGTTTTGGGTTTTTTGGGGTTTTTTTTTCCCCCAGATCCTCGCTAAAAATGAACATCGAGTCTGTTTCCCGTCTCCTAAGGTCGGCTGGGGTGGATCTAAAAATGCTCCTCTCTTCTATCCACAGGGCATTTCTCACCTCGTTTTAGTTTGCTAAATAAAACGACTAAACCGAAGCATTTTTCCTCTGACGAGCAGTTAGAAGACAAGAAGCACCTTGTCTTAAGAGAAGTCACTAAACCAAGACTTGGGTGCTCTGGTCTTTTTTAGTGTGAGACCGGCAACTAGCTACCCCGCTTCTCGGGGGTCTCGGAGGTCGGTACCCCCGTCCCGTGCTGACGGAGGGGCAAAGACAGGTCGGGGCCGGGAGCCAGGCGCAGCAAAGCAGGGTCAGCAGCTCCTGCCCCTGTCGCCTGTCTTCACAGACAAGTCCCTCCCAGGGTTTTCCAAGGATTAAACCCCCTCCTTGCTCTGCAATTAATATATTTTTTTCAGGATTTCAATGACCTGAGCCTGGACCAGGGGCTTGGCAGCCTTCGTGAAAGCTTTGGTCTTAGAAGTAATCTATATTAGTGGAGATAATAAATGTAAATTATCCAGCTGGTTTCTCTCCACCAAGCTTTCTCCTGAAACTGCAATATTCTGGAGACTTCGGCGCGTCCTGATATGTGAAGAATGAAGCGTGTACGTACAAGATCTGTCTTCTCTTGCCGTAATTTATTTATACCTTAATTAGATGCGAGCCATAGATTACCAGAAGGAGGATTTGGGTTTTTTCCCCTCCATATGACATGCCAGCAGACTATAAAACGCTGTGTAGGCTTTTGCATGTTTGAAGATTGAAGCCATTCCAAGACATGAGGGCTGGATTCTCCCTCTCCCAAGCGTATTTTGGGGACAAAGCGTGTGTTTTCTCCTTCCTTTTAACAACAGCTCTCTCCGGACGGCACATACGCGACAGGGAAATCTCTAATCTGTCGCTGTAACGCAAGCTGTCGTCGTTGGCTTATAAAGCTTAAAAAAAACCCAAACCCAACCCTCCCTGATTCCCTCCATGCTGGTTTTAGACTGTAAACATATGTTGCAAGAGCTGAGGGGGGGGGGACACGGGAAAGGTTTCTTCCTAAAATTGCTAAACTTT
The DNA here is from genome assembly GCF_964289735.1 of Phaethon aethereus. Classification (NCBI taxonomy): domain Eukaryota; kingdom Metazoa; phylum Chordata; class Aves; order Phaethontiformes; family Phaethontidae; genus Phaethon; species Phaethon aethereus. The sequence continues at coordinate 1,610,064 of NC_138605.1, forward strand.
GCAGGGAGCGCAGGAATATTGCTGATGAGGTATGGGAGGGCCCAGCCAAGATTTCCGAGCGGGGCTGAAAATTGTGTCCCCTTCGAGGGGAGCGACGAGCAATTTGCCTCCTCCTGCCCGGCGGCGTTGTTGAACAGCCAGATCTGGCCTGGCTGCTGTCACTCGATGGCCAATATTCCTTTCCACCTCGGTGTCGCGGCGTGAGGGCAGACACAACCATCGCCTCTGCGCTTATTAATGCTACTACCACGCCGGAGCCCCATCCCGGGGCCAAGCCGGTCCGAGCGTGTCGGTCACGGGTGTTATTTGCAGCGTCTTTCAGCCATGCTTTCGCCGCGCGTTCGCTGCTGCCCTGGTGCGGACTGGAGGGGACCATCCGCAGGGTTGTACAGTCTTCGGGGCCGGCACCATCTTTTAACACGCGGTGCTGGGGCACGGACGTGCGAGCAGAGCCCCTCGCCGTACCACGGACGACATCCCGGCTTCCGCTTCGATGGCGGCGTGTGCCTCATCGCCCTGCGGACGAACCGGCCCCGGCGTGACCTAAGTAGAGACGAGGCGAGTGGATGAGTCAGGCGTCGGTTCCGCGATCGCAGCCCTTCTCCTGCGTGTTGCTTTGATGCTCCGGGTGTCTCGGTCCTCGACGGCAAAGGGCTTGCCCAGCGCTGCCCTCTCCCAGGAAGCCTGGACCCCTGCAGACTTGGGGGGCAGAGCAGCCAGCCCTCATTTCAAGCCTCCCCGCACAGGAAGGCGAAGCTCCTGTTGATGCCGCCGCGGCCCGGAGGGGTGAAATCGGAGCTGTTCCCCTCGCCGGAGGAAGCCCAGACACGGAGCACGGCCCGGTTGCGTGCATAAATCCCACGCCGATCGTTGGCGAGGCCGCCGCAGAGCGGTCGGGCATCGCGGCCGTGAGCTGGCCGGAGCCCCGAGTCGCGGGGATCTATTCCTGGTGGCTTTTGTCCTTTCCTGAGCGCCAGCCCCTGCCCGGGCTCCTCCGCTGAGCTTTGCCAGGGCACCACTGACACCTGCTGGTAACGGCGGAGCTGCCCGCTGCCAGAAACTCTTCATCATTCCCTCCTCGCTGTCTCGGGGTTGTGAAACTCCCTCCCGGCCGCAGGAAGAGAGCCCAGCGTGCGGCCCATGGACGGTTTTGGGACGGCGTAAGTCTGAAGTTTTGACCTTCTTCAGTTGCCAGCACCTCTCCCACGGACGCTTGGTGTGCTGCCTCCTCCCTGGAAGGTGCGTTACACGGAAAATCAGGTTTTTAAAGCCAATTTCATCGCTTTGCTGAAGGTACTTGCCCCAGTAGGGCTTCTCAAAAGGCTGTGCCGGCCTGCGGTCCCACCGCCGGCGGCAGCGTCTCGCTCCCCGTGCCGGGAGGCGGCCGTTGTTCCTGCAGCCCTGTCGTGACACAGCTCTGGAGGACACCGGCAGCAGGACCGTGGGCTGGTTTTTTTTGGAAAACGCAGCTTTGTGATGTTTGTGCTCCTTATTTAAGAAGTAGCTTCCAAGTACTGGGAAGAGGAGACGGAGCGAGTGAAGCAGCATCCCCCAAGGGTACCACGACGTCCCTCGCATCCCGATGTCCCCATCAGCCTTTGGCTGGCACGGTCCTTCCCATTAACTCATCCTGGCCGGAGCCAGCCGGGCAGCTGCTGATAAACAGCGTCAGGAAAGCCCCCAGATGGGTCTTTTTGGGGAATATTCACCCTGACACAGCCTCCTGTCCCAGCAGTGGGGAGAGGATCTCCGGAAAGAGCAGCAGAGTGCAGCGTCGTTTGCTTTTGGGGACAAACCCGTGCGTGCGTTTGCACCCGCCCGTGTTTTATCTCGGCCCCGGGTTCGAATGCCACCACGTTCAGGCAGTGATCTCAACCCTGGCTGCCTGCTTGCGAGGAAGTTGGTAGGAAAAAGGTGAATTTTGGGCTTGAATCCCAGCCCGTAGCCAGCCAAGGATGCCGCCGCCCGTCCGGCGGAAGCGCCTCTGCTCTAAATCTGCCGTTAGACCTATTGGCATATGTTAATTGCAGCTGAAAAGAGATTACTCAGCCTGCCGTCTCTGCGCCCGCGCCGGCTTTTCAGCGTGAAAATAATCACGCGGCGGAGCTTGAAGGGAAATAAAACACTTGTGAAGTGTAGCTGGGGTTATTGGAAAAGCAATTAGACGACAGCAGAAGCGTAGAGCGATAAAACAGCAATGAAAACCGATAGGCTTAAAAACTTCCTACCCCTCAGCCCCCCTCCCCGTTACGGTTTATGTTGAGCTGTATTTGGGAGCTTGTCGGCGCTACCCTGCGGTTCCTACGGCTTTTATAATTGGGAATTGCTCCTCGAGAGAGGCAGGGGACCGCTCTCCACGAGCAGCGCCGGATGATTTTTCAACTTCATGTATAATCTCTCCCTTTCTGTAATCGCAGTAATTAACCAGTGAGCGCGTGCCGATAGTACCTTCGCTGATGGATGCCGCTGAAGGCTACGGTCTTCCAGCCTGCTTTATTTATCACTGCCTTTTGTGGGGTGGTTTTTTGGAGGGGGGGAGAGGGGGTGGTTGGCAGGAGAGTTTGCATCCGCTCTGTAGATTTGCTCCCGGACTTTTGCTTTCATCAGGTTTAAGCTTGCAGAGATGTTTGAAAGGGGCAAACTTGACTCTTTCAGCCCCAAAAAACCAAGGGAGGAAAAGGGACCTTGGTGAGGTGGGTAGGAAGGTGTGATTTGGAGAAGCCCGGGTTTCCCTTGGCGATGTTTTGATGCTTGTTTTATCGCTGACACCGACTCAAGCTGGCCGGCGCTGCTTGGTTTACATTTTTGTCCTGTTTTCTGCGCTAGGTTAGCTGAAATAGCTGAAATAGTTGGCCGGTGGCTGGAGTGATGGAGGGGGGCTGTTTTTCCTGAGAGACGCGGCTCTTTACCTCCCCTCCGGACGCAAATTGGAAGGCGTGGACCAAAACGTGGGGCGATGTGTGGGAGCTGGGGGAGACCCCCCGCTTTGCTGGGGGCTGTGGAGGGCAGGGAGAGCCCCAGGGCTCTGGGGAAGACTCGGTGTGGGATTGCCAGGGCTCAAAAACACGGGAGCCTGTGGAAAGCCGAGGGAGAAAGCTGCAGTTAATAACTTCCTTCAGCTCAATCAAGCCGAGACCCTCCTGGCTTTGCGGCTGCCGCAGGGAAAGGCTGGGGAAAGCCCGGGGAAAGCCCTTCTCCCTCCCCTCCGGCGCTTTGCTGATGGAGAACCCGCAGTAACCTCCTGTGTTTTCTTCCAGGCGACCATGGTGCTCAGCTGGGTCTTCACGGCGCGAGCGGAGACGGGCTGGGAGACGAGAACGCGGCTGTGGAGGAAGGAGAGACCAGCCCGGACCCACAGCCCCAGCAAGGACGGAAAGTGCGGAGGGAAGCATGTACCTGCCCCTACTGCAAAGACAGCGAGGGAAGGTAAGGCTGCTCCGCCGCGGATCTGGCAACGCCGGGCTGCCCGGGCGACCTCCGAACCCCCGGGAGCAAGCTGAAGCCCCGAAAGCGCCTCGTTTGGCCCGGTTCTCCCTCTCTCCGGTCAGCTGGAGCTCTCAGGGTTGTTTTAACTCTTTCTCTCGGACTCTTTCAGGAGCTCTGGGGATCCAGGTAAAAAAAAGCAACACATCTGCCACATCCCAGGCTGCGGGAAGGTGTACGGCAAAACCTCGCACCTGCGGGCTCACCTGCGGTGGCACACCGGGGAGCGACCCTTCGTCTGCTCCTGGATCCTCTGCGGGAAGCGTTTCACCCGGAGCGATGAGCTGCAGCGGCACAAGCGCACGCACACAGGTAGGGATGCGGCTTTCCCTGGGGTCCGGTGCCTTCTCGCCGGCGGGGGCTTGGGGGGCAGAACCGGCCCGGCCTCCGCCTGATCCCTCTCTCCCTTCCGGCTCCCAGGGGAGAAGAAATTCGCCTGCCCGGAATGCCCCAAACGCTTCATGCGGAGCGACCACCTCTCCAAGCACATCAAGACCCACCAGAACAAGAAGGGAGGCGCGGCCAACAACGTAGCCATGAACGTCTCCGCCGTCCCCATGGACACGGGGGCCTCGGCGGAGGGTAACGGCGGGGCCACCCCCTCGGCCCTCATCGCCACCAACATGGTGGCCATGGAAGCCATCTGCCCTGAGGGCATCGCCCGCCTGGCCAGCAGCGGCATCAACGTGATGCAAGTGGCCGATCTCCAGTCCATCAACATCAGCGGCAACGGGTTCTGAGGGCGAAGCGGGACGCGGGCACCGGCGGGCGACGCGGCGGCGCCGGGCGGCACGGGGCCGAGAGGCGAGCGGAGACGGAGCCGGGAGCTATTTTCACCGCGAGGGCGACGTCCCTCGTCACCCTCCAGCACTAAAGCCCAGCTCCTCTTACCTGGGATCGCAGCCCTCCTTGAGCTGTCCGACCTCCGGGGCCTGGTGACCACACACGAAGGCCAGAGCTATATATATATTTTTTAATTTCGGCTTGACCTTATTATTTTTATTCCCCCCCCCCCCCTCCACTCCCTCCCCAAGATCCGTCTGCCCCTCCGTAGCTAGCCTTCAACGCCATCATGCCTTGGTAAAAGTATATGATCGTTGAAATACTTTTTAGCAAAAAAACAAACAAACAAAAAAAAAACACCCAAAAAAGGAAAAAAAAAAAAGAAAAAAAGATTCTATATTATTATTATATATATAAAAATATAAAATGTGTTCGTTTGAGAGAGGAGAGATTTTGCTGCGACCATGGCTTGGTCTCTTTGATGCCTTATCTTGGAACAGGTTGACCCTCTGGGGCAGTTCGGACGGTGCCCGAGCTGTCCTTCAGACCTTATATTACATTTTACATTGTAATCTTAAGAGAAAAAAAGGAAAAAAAAAAGAAAAAAAGAAAAAAAAAAAGGAAAAAAAAAAGAAAAAAACCCCAACCAACCACCCCAACCCCCCCGTCTTTTTTGTACGCTTTGCTTTTAGGTTGTTCTTTAATTTCTGTGTAATTATTTGGGTGAGGTTTTGCTGCTTTTTCTACCCCCCCCCTTTTGTAAAAACAGCTGCCCTCTCCCCGCCCTTCACTGGACTTTTTGAGCTTTATTTTCCGACGATCTTCTTGGCGAAGATCCTTTTCCTCCGGCTTTTCTCATCCTGGCTCTGGCGGGCTGAGCGGCGACTCTACGCCTGGGATCGATTCGTTAAAGGGTTTCGTGCAGGTTCACCCGAGCTGTTGAGCAGAGGGGCTGGGACCCGGTGCCTTGGGCTACGGTGGGAGACGGCTCGGGGTGTTCCCCTTGGGGAAAAGGTATATATATATATTTTTTTTTTATTATTATTATTTTTTTTTTCGGTCGCCGTTGGTCTTAATAATAATAATCCTGAAAAATTGGCGCCTCTGGAGCTGGTCGGCGGGAGACGGCGCTTTTCCGCTGGAGGGGACGCGGGACGGGGCTGTCGCCTCCTGGGTTTTGCCGCGCCGCTGCCGGAGGCGGCTCCTCGCGCTTCCCCCTAAAACAAACACACACACGCCAAAAAAAAGGGTGTTGGAAATGGGGACGCTGCGGGGAAAACCCTTTTTGGTTTTCCAATACCTGGCTTTTCCCGCTCCGGGAGGACCAGGACGGCTCAGGCCTCTTCCGCTCTTCCTCCCACACCCTCCTCTTCCTGCTCCAGGCCAGACAATATCTGTCCTTTCCCCTCCGGCTTCCACACGGGTCAGGGGCTCCCCGGCGCCGTCCCCCCGCTACCGGGGAGGGGGATTTCATCTCAGGGTGCCGCAGAGCGCGCGGGGCAGCTCACCCCCGTCCCCGCCCCGAGGCAGCGGGGAGCCGCTTGGTAAAATCCCGTCTGGGTTTCGAGCAGAAATTTTGGGGTGAGACGAGTAGGAAGCTGCTCCGAGCCGGAGAGGGGAGCGTCGGTCATAGGAACCAGCCGGGGACGCGAAAACTTCGGAGCCGGGGATGGTGTCGGAGGTGACGGGGGCGGACGGGGACTCACGGCGTGCGGGCGAGAAGCCCCCGCGTTTTGCTCGTGGATCCCGGATCCACGAATCCCACCTGCCCCAGCACCGGGGGTTCTGCTGGATTATTTTCTACAAGCGTTGGATTATTTTAATTTTCTTTTTTTTTTTTTTTTTTGCCCCCAACCCCCGGCCTGAGGATAACCGGGCCATTTCCCGGGATGCGGAGAAATCCCCGCTCCCGGAGATGCTTCCTCCCGCCCTGGGCTTGCCCGGTGGGCTTCGGCAGAGCCGGGACCGCCGGGAGGGAGATGGCGGCTGGGGGCTTCGGTTGCCAAAATCGCTCAGGTGGACCGGAAAAACCTTCGGAGAGGAGTTGAAACCAGCTCCCCAGCCCAGAACCCCCCCGAGCCCGTCCACGCTCGGACGCTTCCCACCCCAGCGTGGGCTCTCCAGAACTGCGGAACCCCCCCAAATCCACACCAGGGACCCCCCCTTCCGCCCGGGGCGGGGGGAACCGCCGGCAGCAAAACCCAGCCGAACTGTGAAGCGCGAAGGGGATTTTCCCTCGGGTTTTGTTTTGGGTTTGTTGTGGTGTTTTGTTGTTTTTTTTTTTTTAAAAAAAAAAGAAAAAGGAAAAAAGCTCTGCAGGGAGGGAGGGGGCGAGCGTGGCGATTCCTCCGGCCCATCTTTCCGCTCTCTCTCTCTCTCTCTCTCTCTCTCGATATATATTTTTGCATTTGTATATTTTTATATAGGAAACTTTAAGCATTTGTATTTTAATAATCTGTGAAGCACTATGAGTTCCCCAGCACGTCGTCTCCTCCCCCCCGCCTCGATACTGGAAGCTACAGAGAATTGGTAGAAAACGGGAAATTTTTTTTTTTTTTTAATTTAAGTGTTGATTTTTTTTTTTTTTATTCCCCCCCCCCCCTTTACCCCCCCCCCCGTAACATGGGGGTCCCCGAGACACCCCCCCCGTCCCCCAGCCCCCCCCGTGCTCGCCGGCTCTGCTCCTGCCCTGCGCCCGGCGGGGCTCAAGTGCCAAACCCCCGTCCCGAAACCTGGCCGAGGGGACGGGCTTTGCCCTGGGGTTTTGGGGTGTCCTGTGCGCCTGTCCCCCCAGTGCCGTTCCCCATCATTCCCGATGGAGCTTAATTTTCCTATGGAAACGCGGCCAGCAGGGAGGGGGGGCCCGGGGGACCCCAGGGGCGGCTGGGGTGCTCGCTCTGCCCCGTGTTTTGGGGGGGCAGAGGATTTGGGAGGGGGGCACACAGCTGGACCCGTTCACCCCTGTGCCACCCAGGTCCCTACTCTGCTCCGTGCACCCCACGGACCCCCTGAAACACCCCCAGCAGCCCCCCCGAAACACCCCCAGCCAGCGCCTGGGGGGGGACACACACAAAAACGTGCCTTGATAAGGGGGGGCCAGGCTGGGGACCCCTCTCCCCCCCCCTCACCTCCCCCAGACTCCTGTCCCCCCCCTCCAGCACCTTGGGGGGGAAATCGGGGGATCGGGGCCATCCCCAAGGCTCGCCCCGTCTCCCAGCTTTAATCCACCGTCACCCCTTCATTTCGGGGGGGTCGTCTATGCAGCGCGGGGCGGGGGGGACGCAGGGGGGTCCCGCGGGGTCCGGCCCCTCCACACTGGCAATAATTCTCCCTCTCCAGACTGTTTGATCTCGTCGTGTCTGTGCTATATATTAAATTTGGGGGGGGATTGGGGGGGGGGGTGTATTTTTGTTTTTTAAAAATCCGGTGGCCGTTGGAAAAAACACCCAAAACGTGGGTTTTTTTTTTTCCCCTGTTGTTTTTTTTTGTTTTATTCCCTTTTTTAGGGTTGGTTTTCCCCCTCTCCCCCTCTCCCCCCCCCCAAAGTGCTATTTTTTTGTACAAAAAAAAAAAAAAAAAGACTTAGATGAAACTGTTAGTTTGGGGGGGCGGGGGGGGGGCTCCTTTGTAAACCGGGGAACGACGATTTCTTTTTGTAATAAACACGAGTCGCTGGCGTTGTCTGGAAATCTGCGGGGGGAGCGCGGCGGGGAGGGGGAATTCGCTTCCCGAGTGGGGAAACTGAGGCACGGGGTGTCCGGCGTGTGTGTCCCCCCCCCCGCTGCGGGGGGAAAAGTGAGGCCGGGAGCTGGATTTTGGGGGTACAGCCGTGCTTGGGGGGACACACACACACACACACGAGGGTTGGCTGCCACCCAGCCCACGCTCTCCTCCCCGCTGCGGGGGCAGCACCTTCCTCCTCCTCCTCTTCCTCCTCCCCGGGGGCTGCCTTCGGCCAGAGCCCGCTTTTCGGAGGCACCCATGGGGCTGGCGCCAGGGCCGCCAGGTGGGTGCTGGGGGACCCCCCACCCTAGGGTGCTGCTGGGGGGGCATGGAGAGGCGTGGGTTTTTGGGGGGGGGGAAGCTGGGTGCCGTCGCCACCCTGTGTGTGCCCCCCCCCAGGCCCCCACAACCTCAGCTGCGTCTCCTACAAGCACCCCAGCGTGAGGGGGGGGCTGGGGGGCGCGGGGGGGGACAAGGGGGGCACCGTCCGCTGCCCCCCCGGCCAGTGCTGCATCGGAATCTGGAACCGGAGCCACGCGCTGGTGCAGGGTGAGACCCCCGCCCCGGGTGGAAGGGGCCCGATCCTGCCCTTGGGGTGGGGGGTGGGGGGCAGAAGGAGCTGGGGCTTGATCCTGCCTTTTGGGGGGGCGTTGGGGGGGGCAGAAGGGACCAGGGCAGGATGGAGGGGCCTGATCCTGCCCGTGGGGGGGTGTCGGGGGGTGGGAAGGGGCCAGGGCAGGACGCAGGGGCCTGATCCTGCCCTTTGGGGGGGGGTCGGGGGGCTGGGGGGTGCTGCTGGGAAGCCTGGACGTCTGAGTCCCTTCCCAGCTGCTGCGCTTGACCTTGGCCTTGAGAAGTAGCTACAGCGGCGCTGGGACAGAGCAGCGCTGCGTGGGGGGGTCCCAGGCGGGGGGGTCCCAGGCAAGGGGGGTCCCGGCGAGGGGGGGTGTCCAGCCCGGCGCCCTACCCCACCCCCGGGCTGGGGGTCCCCCAGCCAGCACCCTGGGGTGCCCCGGTGACGGTGGCGATGTCCCCAGGCTGCTGGGGGGGTGGGGGGGCCGCCTGCCCCTCTCCCACCTGCACCCCCAGCCCCGCGGGACCCCCCGGTGGCGCCGTCCTCGTCTGCCTCTGCCACGGTCACCTCTGCAACGGCAACGCCAGCGGGACGGGGACAGGGACGGGGGCGGCCCCGGGGCTGGGGCTGGGGGGGCCCCGCCACGGCCCTGGTACCGGGGGGCACCGGCGGGGCTGGGGGACCCGCAGGGGACTGGAGGCACCCACGGGGGACCCTGAAACCTTCAGGGGGAACACAGGGGGATGTGGGACCCGTGGGAGGGGCTGGAGGCCCACGGTGGGGGGACTTGGGACCCCTAGGGAACCCGTGGGAGACCCATGAGGGGGTATGTGTGTCCCCCAGGGGACTGGGAGACTCTTGAGGGGGTCCTGAGACCTATAGGGGACCTATATGGGGATGGGGGACCCATGGGGGGGGGGCTTGGGACCTAAAGGGGACCTATATGGGGATGGGGGACCCGTGGGGGGGGGTTTGGGACCCACAGGGGGCTGGAGAACGCATGGGGTCCCAAAAAAAGGGGATGGGGGTCCCCATGTCACCGCAGCCTCTGTCCCCAGTGCCCGGCCGCGTGGGGTCTGCGGGGACCCTGTGGCTGTGGGGTGCCGGTCCCCTCCTCCTCCTCCTCCTCACCTGCCTGGCCATCCTCGGTAGGGACGGGGACACGGGGGGCACAGAGGGACCCCCACGCACAGGCCACCCCCTACCCTGTGTCCCCTGGGTGTCCCCAGGGTGTGGGTCTCCTGGGGTGTGGGGGGTCCCCAAGTGCCGTTGTCACCCTGTCCCTGGGGCAGGGGGGTCCCAGGGTCTTGGGGAGCCTTGAGTGTGGGGGTGCCCGAATGGGGTGTCCCCAGGATGCAGGAGACCCCCAGGTGTGGGGATTCCTGCGTGCCACATCCCCTGCGCCCCCAGGGTGGGGGGTCCCGGGGGTCCCTGGTGTCCCCAGGTCCTGTGTCCCTGGTTGCGGGGAGTCCCCGGGTGGGGGTGTCCCCGTGTCCCACACATCCCCGTACCAGGGCTGCGACGGGCGAGGACCCAGGCGGGGCAGCCCCCCCGGGGGTGCCGGGGGATCAGGGTGCCGCCAGAGCCCCCCAGCCCGGACCTGCCTGCGCTGCGCTTTCTGCAGGTGTGGGGCACCCACGGGGCGAGGGGCACCCACGGGGGGGCAATACTGGGGAGGCACCCACTTGGGGGCACCTGTATGGGGAGGGGACTGGGGGGCACCCACGGGGGGGCGGGGGCAGCAGGTCAGGGATGGGCACAAGGAAGCCTGAGGCGGAGGGTGTCCGTGGGTGCCCAGGACTGGGGCTACTGGGTTTGGGGTGCCTTGGACTGGGGGACCCTGGGGCTGGGGTCACCCATGGGTACCTGGGGGTGTCTGGGTGTGGGAGTGACTGGAGCTGGGGTCACCCATGGGTGCCTGGGGATCCCTGTGTGTGGGCGTGACCGGGGCTGGGGTCACCCATGAGTGCCTGGGGGTGTCTGGGTGTGGGGGTGACTGGGGTTGGGGTCACCCATGGGTGCCTGGGGATCCCTGGGTGTGGGGGTGACTGGGGCTGGGGTCACCCATGGGTGCCTGGGGGTGTCTGGGGTGTCTGGGCTGCGGATTCCTTGGCATGGGCGTGCTCAGGAATGGGGGCACCCATGGGTGCCCAGCAGTGAGGGTACGGGCTTGGGGTTCCTGGGGCTGGGGCCACCCCCGGGTGCCCACGGCTGCCCGTCCCTGGTGCTGGGGCCACCCAAGCCCGGATGGGATCCCATCACCCAGAGGGGACCCCCGGGGTGTCCCCCCGGGCACCCACGGGTGCTGCGGGCGCCGGCAGGTGCTGCAGGCGGGTCGCTTCTCGGCGGTGTGGCGGGGCACCCTGCAGCAGCGGCCGGTGGCCATCAAGGCCTTCGCGGCCGGGGCGGCCGGGCGCTTCGCGGCGGAGCGCGCGGTGCACGGGCTGCCCCTGATGGAGCACGACAACGTGGCCCGGCTGCTGGGCACGCGGGGCGCCGGGCCCCGCGCCCGCGGGGGGCTCCTCGTCCTCCAGCTCTACCCCGCCGTGAGTGGCAGCGGGGGGCACGGGGCGCTGGGGGTGCTGAGGGGTGCGGGAGGGCTGCTGAGGGGTGTGCACGGGCGTGCACAGGGTGCTGGGGGTGTGCACGGGCGTGCAAGGGCTGCTGAGGGGGGTGAATGGGCGTGCACAGGGTGCTGGGGGTGTGCACGGGCGTGCAAGGGCTGCTGGGGGTGTGAATGGGCGTGCACAGGGTGCTGGGGGTGTGCACGGGCGTGCAAGGGCTGCTGAGGGGGGTGAATGGGCGTGCACAGGGTGCTGGGGGTGTGCACGGGCGTGCAAGGGCTGCTGAGGGGTGTGCACGGGCGTGCACAGGGTGCTGGGGGTGTGCACGGGCGTGCAAGGGCTGCTGGGGGTGTGAATGGGCGTGCACAGGGTGCTGGGGGTGTGCACGGGCGTGCAAGGGCTGCTGAGGGGTGTGCACGGGCGTGCACAGGGTGCTGGGGGTGTGCACGGGCGTGCAAGGGCTGCTGAGGGGGGTGAATGGGTGTGCACAGGGTGCTGGGGGTCTGCACGGGCGTGCACAGGGTGCTGAGGTGTGCACGGGCGTGAACAGGGTGCTGGGGTGTGCATGGGCGTGAACAGGGTGCTGGGGTGTGCATGGGTGTGCAAGGGCTGCTGGGGGTGTGCATGGGCATGCACAGGGTGCTGGGGGTGTGCACGGGCGTGCAAGGGCTGCTGAGGGGGGTGAATGGGTGTGCACAGGGTGCTGGGGGTCTGCATGGGGTGCACAGGGTGCTGGGGTGTGCACGGGCGTGAACAGGGTGCTGGGGTGTGCATGGGCGTGCAAGGGCTGCTGGGGGTGTGCATGGGTGTGCACAGGGTGCTGGGGGTCTGAACGGGTGTGCAAGGGCTGCTGGGGGTGTGCACAGGCGTGCACAGGGTGCTAGGGGTGTGCACGGGCGTGCACGGGCTGCTGGGGGTGTGAACAGGCGTGCAAGTGCTGCTGGGGGTGTACACGGGTGTGCACGGGCTGCTCAGGGTGCACATGGGTTGTCCAGGGTGCACACGGGCGTGCACAGGGTGCTGGGGATGCACACGGGTGTGCGTGGGCTATGGGGGCGCACACGGGTGTGCACGGCTTGCTGCGGGTGCACGCGCACGGGCTGCTGGGAGGGCAGACGCGTGTGCAAGGTGCTGGGGGGCGCGCGCGGGCGTGCAAGACCCTGGGGTTGCCCACGCAGGCCGCGCCGCGGCCGCGCACGCGCCGGAACACGGGGCGCTCCCGCAAAGCGGAGCCGGGCGCGCGCGCAGGGGCGCTGCCGCGTGTCCCCGCGCGCGTCCCCACGCGTGTCCCCGCGCGTGTCCCCGCGCGTGTCCCCACGCGTGTCCCCAGGGCTCCCTGCGGCACTTCCTGGGGCGGCACGTGGGGACGTGGGCCGGCAGCGTGCGCCTGGCGCTCTCCCTCGCCCGCGGCCTCGCCTTCCTGCACCAGGAGCTCTGGCGCGATGGTGAGCGCGGCCACTGCTGCACCGAGCTCGCCCGGTCTCTGCGGCGGTGTCTCACCCCCCGCCGTGACACACCCCCCCCCACGGCCCCCCCAGGCCTGTACAAGCCCAGCGTGGTGCACCGGGACCTGAGCAGCCAGAACGTGCTGGTGCGGGAGGACGGGACCTGCGCCATCGGGGACTTCGGGTTGGCGCTGGCGCTGCCGCCGCGCGCCCAGGCCGGCGCCCGCCACGCCGTGCCCATCCGCAAGGTGCCGGGGCCGGGGCCGCGCCGCTGGCGGTGGGGTGCGGGCGCGAGGCGAGGCCTCGCGCGCGTGCGAGGGCAGCCGTGGGGCAAGGGGGGGGCCCGGGGCACGCGCAAGCGTGACCCTCGTGCGAACCTTACCATGGTGCACGCGCAAGCGTGACAGGGACCTGGTGCACGCGCAAGCGTGACCCTCGTGCAAACGTTACCACGATGCACGCGCAAGGATGGCCCTGGCGCGAGCCTGACCCTTGCACACGTGCACGCGCGGCCCTGGCGCGAGCCGGGACCTGGTGCGCGTGCAAGCAGCGCCGCGCGGCGCGAGGCTCGCCCCGGCGCCCGGCGTGCGAGCGGTGCGGGTGGGCGCAGGCCGGCACCCAGAGGTACCTGGCACCCGAGATCCTGGACGAGAGCCTGGACCTGCGGGCGTGGGGCCGGGCGCTGCGGCAGGCGGACGTCTACGCGCTGGCGCTGCTCCTCTGGGAGATCCTCTCGCGCTGCCAGGCCCTCAGTCCCGGTGAGCACCCTTGGGTGCCCCCCTCCCCTGCTCCCCTGGGACCCCAGCCCCGCCGACCCACCCGCTTGCCCTGCCAGGGGCGCCCGTGCCGGCGTTTCGGCTGGCGTACGAGGCGGAGCTGGGTGCCAGCCCCACGGGCGCCCAGCTCCGGCGCTTGGCCGTGGAGGAGCGACGGCGGCCGCTCATCCCCCCCGCCTGGCACCGAGCCCCCCAGGTCAGCCCCGACGGGCCCCAACGGCCAGGGGGGTCCTGCCTGGGTGCCCAAGGGGTGCCCCCGGGTGCTGAGGGTGCCCATGGGCGGGAGTGACCCAAGGAGGGGGGGGGGGGCCATGCCCAGAGGGTCCCAGCGGTGGGTGGCATGACCCAGGGTGCCCGTACCGAGGGGAGGGGTCCATACCTGGGTGTTTGGGGGTGTCCAGGGTGCCCATGCCCGGGTGGGGGTCCCTGCCTAGGCACCCAGGGGTGTTTGGGGGTGCCCAGGGTGCCTGTGCTAGGGGAGGGGTCCATACCTGGGTGTTTGGGGGTGCCCAGGGTGCCTGTGCTAGGGGAGGGGTCCATACCTGGGTGTTTGGGGGTGTCCGGGGTGCCCATGCCCGGGTGGGGGTCCCTGCCTGGGTGCCCAGGGATGCTGAGGGTGCCGGGGGCGGGGCGTGTCACTGTTTGGGGGTGTCACGCCCGGGGGCGGGGTTCCCTTCCGGGGGTTCCCCGCTGAGCCCGGGGGGGGGGTTCCCGCAGCCCGGGGGGGCTCTGCCGGAGCTGCTGGAGGATTGCTGGGACCCCGACCCCGAGGCCCGGCTCTCGGCCGAGCGGGCGCTCCAGCGGCTGCAGCGCTTGGCCGCCGGCCCCCCCCCGCCCGCCGCCGGCCCCCCCCCGCCCGGTGCCGCCCCCCCCGGGGCCCGGCCCGGCCCCCCCGCGGCTGAGCCAGAGGTGGGTGTAGGAGGGAAACTGAGGCACGGGGGGGGGGGGGGGGGGGGGGGAATCCAAGGGTCCTGGCTCACTCCCCTCCCCCCGCCCAAGGGAGCCGGGCGGCCCGGCCCCGCCCCCCCCGGGGAGGACCCAGGCGGCCGGCCCCTCCCCCGCTTCCTGACGGGCGGGGCCGCGGCCGGAGCGGAGGCGGCAGGTGGGAGCGGACCCCCCCCCCCCGGGACCCCTGCACCCCCCCCCGCACCCCCAGTCCCCTTCTGCACTCCCAGATCCCCCCCTGCACCCCCAAATCCTTCTGGCACCCCCTGTGTACGCCCCCGTCCCCCCCGACCGCTTCTGCACCCCCAGATCCCCCCCTGCACCCCCAAATCTTTCTGTCACCCCCGTGTACCCCCCCAGTCTCTTTCTGCACCCCCAGTTCCCCCCTGCACCCCCAAATCCTTCTGGCACCCCTGTGTACCCCCCCGGTCCCCCCCGGCACCCCCCAATCCCTTTCTGCACCCCCAAATCCCCCCCTGCACCCCCAAATCTTTCTGGCACCCCCTGTGTGTCCCCCCAGCCCCTCCTTGGCACCCCCAAATCCCCTGACACCCCCTATAGCCCCAACCCCCCGAGCTCTGCCCCCCCAGTGACCCCTGAGTCCCCCCCGCCGCCCCCCGCACCCCGCGGCATTGCCCCCCCCGACCCCCCGGCTCCAGCCGCACGTGGCTGCTCCCCCCCCGCGGCCGTGACTCAGTCACCCCACGGAGGTAGCGGGGAGGGGGTCCCCACAAAGTTTGGGGGTCCCCCCGGTGGGGGGGGAGGCAGGGACCCCTCCTGGGGTTTTGGGGGGGGCCCCTCTGCTCACCCCTGTGCCCCCCCCAGGTGCCGGAGCTGTCACCTGCCATGTGGGACCCCAGTGCAGGTAAGGGGGGAGGACAAGCGGGGGGGCACCCCCAAAGTGGGAGGTGGCACCCTCAAAGTGGGGGGCTGCCTTGACCCCCACTCCTGCCCCCCCAGGGCAATGAGGGGGTCACGGTCTTGTTCCCCCCCCCTCAGTTTTCTCTTTTCTCCCCCACCCAGGGCAGCCACCCCCCCCAACCCCGCGTATCCCCCAAACCCCGTGTACCCCCCCCCGCCTCCGCCCCCCACCCCCTCGCACCCCCCCCAGCCCGTCTACCCCTCCCCCGGGGTACCCCCAAACCCGCTGGGAGGGCCCGGGCAGCCCCCGTACCCCCCCGGCCTCCCCCCATACCCCCCGGGGGCTCCCCTGGCCCCCGCCCCATGCCCGGTGGGACCCCCGGGGTGCCCCCCCTTGCAGCCCCCCCACCCTGGGGTGCCCCCCCTCTACCCCCCCGGGCTGGACAAGAAGGCAGCGAAGAAGATGAAGAAGAGGATGAAGAAGGCTCAGAAGTGGCACAAGGTGAAGGGGGGACACAGGGGGGGACATCGGGGAGTCACCCCCAGACCCCCCACGTGCTCATGGCTGTCCTGTCCCCCTGCAGCGCTCTTCCTCCTCCTCCTCCTCCTCCTCCAGCAGCGACTCCGACTGAGGCCACCGGCACCCGGCTCCTGCCATGGCCACGCATGACCACCCGGGACCACCCAGGACCACCAGGGTGCCCACGGCCGCCCCACATCACCTCCTGGTTTTCCACCTCCTGGGGACTGTGACCATCCATGGCCAGATGTGACCACCTGTGTCCTCCCGTGGCCAACCGTGTGCCTACAGCCACCCATGACCACCCATGTCCTGCTGGGACCTCCCGTGTCCATCCATGACCATGTGTGACCATCCGGGACAACCCGTGCCCACTCATGACCATCTGGAACCAACCATGACCACTCGTGTCCACCTGGGACCTCCTGTGTCTATCCATGACCACCAGTGTCCACCTTGGACCGCCCATGTCCATCCATGACCACGTGTGACCAACCAGGACCACCCATGTCCATCCATGACCACGTGTGACCAACCAGGATCGCCGTGACCACCCTGTCCACCAGGACCCGTGTCCACCTGGGACCTCCCGTGTCCATCCATGACCACCCATGACCATCTGGAACCACCCATGAACATCTGGGACCACCAGTGTCCACCTGGGACCTCCTATGTCCACCCATGACCATGTGTGACCAAGCAGGACCATCCATGACCACCTGTGTCCATCCATGACCACCTGTGTCCACCTGGGACCTCCCACATCCATCCATGACCTCCATGCCCACCCATGCCCCCCATGCCCCCCGTGTCCCCATGCCCATGGGATGCCCCCCAATAAAGCCCTGGGACACCCCAACATGTCAGCGTCTCCTTCGCGCCGTTGGGGGGCTGGGGCGGGGGGAGATACAAACCCCCATCAGCCCCATGGGAGGGGAGCTGCCCCTTTGCCTCCCCAACCTGCCCCCACCCCTATTCACCTCCTGCCCCCCCTTACCTTCCTCTGCCCCCCCTTGCCCCTCCTGCCCCCCATTACCCCCTTTTTGCCCCCTTTGCCTCCCCACCCCTTATTACCCCCGTTGGCCCCCTCCAGCCCCTCACCCCTATTACCTCTTATGTCCCTATTGCACCTCATTGCCCTCTATGGCCCCCCATTGCCCCCCACTCCCTCCCATTCCCCCCTCCTCCTGCCCCCATTGCCCCCCAGCGCGCCCTTCCCCCGAAATCCTCCGAACCGCCGGCGGCGCTGCTGCCTTACGTTACCGCTCTATCCATTCGTCTGCCCCCTCGCTGGTGAGGGCAGGGCGGGGCGGGGCTCGGGGAGGGGAGGGGGCCGCTCTATCCCCGCCCCACCGCGCCTCGCTGGTGCGCGGCGTCCGTTTCCGGGTCGGGGCGGGGTGTAAATCGGGCCGCTCCCGCCGCCCCCTCCCAGACCCGCCGCGGCCGCCGCAGCAGGAGCAGCCACCGCCGCCGCCTCCCGCCGCCATCCCGCCCGCCCGCCCCGGCGCGCTCCCTCTCCCCCCCCACCTCCCTCCCCTCCTTCCCCGCCCTCCCTCCTCCCGCTCCGCCCGGAGCGCCCTTCTCCCGCCGCCGTTACCGGCGCCGCTCCAGGTAGGCCCGACCCCCGCCCCCTCCCCCCCCTCCCCCCCTGCCGCCTCCCACCACCCCCTCCCCCACCCCCGCCGCCATCCGGCGCCGATTTCCATCAACGGACGCGGAGCCTCGGCCTCGCGTAGCGCCCCCGCGCCGCCGCCGCCGGCCGCGCCCTCACGCCAGCCCGCGGCCTACGTGCGGCCTAGTCGCGGCCTAGGCCGCGGCCTGCGCGCGCGCCGCGCCGCCGGGGGGGGGACGACGACGGACGTTGGGGGGGGGCGCGCCGCCGCCCCTCCCGCCTCCCCTCACCCACCCCTTTTCGGGGACCGGTGCCGGGGGGGGCCGGGGAGCCGTGTGCGTCACATGGCGCCGCTACCCCCCACCCCCCTCGGTACCGAGCGGCTGCGGGGGGGCACCGGGGGGCGGGGGGGGATTTTAAAATATTTTTTTATTTTTATCTTTTTTTGTGCTCTTTTGCTTTAGTTTTTTGATTTTTTTTGGTTTTTTTCTTTCTTTTTTTTTTTTTTTTTTAACGGCCGGGCCCGTTTTTGCCGCCCTCCCGAGTTGTTTCCCCCCCGACTCGGAGCCGCCACCTCCCCCCTCCGCGAGGAGTCGGGGGTTCCCCCTTCAATTGCCCGGGACCGGGCCGGGGGGTCTGCCTCTCTCCTCGAGTACTGGGTGTTTTTAGAGCCCCGGAGCGGCTTTCGCCCCTCCCCGTCCCGATTTGGGGCCCAGAACCGCCCCCCAGCAACTCGGCACCGAGCCGGGGCAGAGCCGCGCTACCGGGGCTCGGCTGGTTTTCGCCCCCTGCGGGGTCCGGGTCCAGTTTAGAGCCGCGATCCCGGGACTGGGCACCCCCCTTACCCCTTTTTTTGGACGGGCCCGGTCCGGAGGCTCCATCCCGTGCCCGGGGGTTCCTCTGTGCCCCTGATCCCCCCCCCCCACCGACCAACGGGCTGGGGTCTCCGGCCACGGAGTTGTTTTTTCACACACCCCCTGCCGCGGGGATCAGCCGGTTTTAGAGCCACGTTTTCCTCCCTGGCCTCAGGGACAGGCTGGTTTTCCAGCCAAAAATCCCTGCCCTGGCAACCAGTTCCTCCCCCCAAAATGTTCCCAGTTTGGGGCCGGGATCCTGAGCAGGGAGGCCCCCGGGTGGGTGTTTGATCCCGGTACAGGCAGCAGGCAGGGGCCAGGCCCTCCACGTGCACCGTGGGGGTAGGCAGGGCTGCCGGATGGAGGTAAGGAGAAGTTTGGAGGAAGTTTTCCTGTAGAAGAGACTTGCTGTGAGCCCACATCGGAGCGAGGGCTGGCTCACCGGCCTCGGCCTGCCCCACACGGCTTCGCTTCTCCCTTTGCGTAACCCCCCGGCAGGTTTGGTCGGCTCCTTTTGTCCCCAGCGGGCTGCGAGGCGGCTCCGTAACCGACCCAAGCTCGTTCGACTGGCAAAACCGCTGCCAGGAAAGCAAATTAATGCTAACGAAGGCGAACTGGGACGCTGAACTGGTGGGAGGAGGAGTGGGTTCAGAGCCGGAGAGACGGCGGCGGGTGCCAGTGAGGCTTCTGCCACCTCCCGTGAACCGGGAAACTCGTAAACAACCAACTCGTGGGCTTGGGTCTAGACTCTCCTCCTCGCTCCGCCGCCACCGGGCTCAGATCTGGAGCCCTTCTTTCCAAACTAGGCAAATGGGCGCCTTTTTGGATCCGACGGGATGTCAGGCTGAGTTTTACGCAGACCGTAACTCCTCGCTACAGCAAAAAAAAAAAAAAAAAGCCTTTCTGTGCCAGCGGCTTCCCCTTAAAAGAGCATTAACCCGGATCGTGGCAGCGCTGCCTCCTTGGTCCTCTGCCAGATTAATCCCCCCTGCCCTCGCCCCGGCTTCTCCTTTCCCTGGCCTTGGTTAAACTTTGATGGGGTGATGATCTAGCTGCGCTGATAAAAACAAGAGCTGAAATTTAGTTTATGTAATTTATTTTTAAAGTTAAATGGCTGACTAGCAGAGCTGGTGGCTGGTCGCGGTGTTTTGCAACTGCTGTCGACTCGGGCCGCAGGTTGTTTGAAACCTGATCGTGTGCTCATGTGGCCTTATCTGGTTTGAGTAAATCAACTTGGAAACCGGTCTGAAAGGCCTCCCCACGCAGGCTCAGGGCACAGATAAGTTATATTTTATTTTCTCAACAGCCTGCCTCCCCAAGCGGGTTAAACCAAAGGGAAACACGGCGGTTGTTCCGTCTGGCGTGTGTGCGCGTCTACACACAGCTGCGGAGGAAAGCTTGTGATCTAGATTAAGGTGTAGGGCTCACAAGTAGAGGCAAGTTTCCCCGGAGCTGTAGGTGAAGCCTCTGAGAGGAGCGGGGCTGGAGGGAGACCCTCGCAGCTCTGGCTGTTGCTTGGTGCAGGTGGGATTGTGCCAGTTCAGCTCATCTGCCTTGGGAAACTCCTGGCAGGAGGAGCAGCCTGTTGGAGAGCCGAGCCACTGTGAATCGGCTCTCCTGATCGCCGGTTGGAGAGGACCGTGGCCCTAGAACTGCCAGGGGGGATATTCAGGGGGAGAAAAAAACCCAAAGGGGCTTGAATCCCCCCAGGATGGGTCAGAAACCGTCTGGGGACGGTTGGCACAGCCTGTCAAACGCAACCGTTCTCTCGTTCCTAGCGCTGCTCTCCCAGCGACCAAAGATCTGACCACTGACAAAGCCTGACTCAACCCAACGCAGCTCAAGATGGACACCGGTGTCATTGAAGGTGGTTTAAATGTCACGCTCACCATCCGACTACTCATGCACGGAAAGGTACGTGTCCTCTCCAGCCTGGGCGGGACATGGGGCCGTGCCGAAGCCTCCTCGCCTGACATGGGGGTGGCCCTTCCAGCAGCCCAGATGGAGACTGAGCTCTTCCACAGCAGTAAACTGCGTCGGACGGACGTCTCTCGAGCTGCCTCGTTACTGCAGCCATTAGGCAGCCGGGTTAGGAATGTGCTCCTTGGCACCCGGCCGGCTCCTGGATATCTCATGACGAGGAAGGCAGCGCTTTCAAAGCGTGGCGCATCAATAAAAATAAGAGCCCGGGAAGGGGGGAAAAGTGACCTGACGGAGAGTTCAGCTGGGACAAAGGTGCCAGTACGTCTGTGGGGGGGTATCTGGGGTCCTGAGGAACTTTTTTTGGCTATAAAATGGAGTAGTTTAAGCTTGAGCCTCCTGGAGGTTTTTTTAAGCACTAATTGCTGCTTTTGTTTCCATCCCAGGAGGTGGGAAGCATCATTGGGAAGGTAAGTGAGCAACAAACCCCCTGGTCCTGCCTCCCTCCTTCCCTCCCCGCTGCTGCCCAGCACAGCCTGGCTAATGCCTCTCTCTTCTCTCCCCCCTCACAGAAAGGGGAATCCGTGAAGAAGATGCGCGAGGAGGTGAGTCCCAGGGCCGGGAAGGGTCAGGGGGAGCCGGTTGGGGATTCGGTGGGGCCATGGCGGCGCGGGCCTTAAAAGGAATGTGCAGGCAGCGCGGTGAGCGGCACCGGCAGCAGATGGGAGCCGGCAGGCGTGAGGCATGCTGGGAGGTGTAGGCAGGGCAGGGGCAGGAAGCCGAGGAGGCTAAGATGGCTGCCCGGAGCTGAGAGAGGGAGGGAGGGAGGAATCATCACAGGCGCTGGATCCCGGGGGACCTTGGCCGCCCCACGCAGAACCGAGCTGGGTGTGCAGAGCTGCTGCTGCTTTTGGGGGTCTGAGCGGGGGGCTGGGAGCCCTGATGCCTCCTCGCTTTCCCCCCACAGAGCGGTGCTCGCATTAACATCTCAGAAGGGAACTGCCCTGAGCGGATCATCACCCTTGCTGGACCCACCAATGCCATCTTCAAAGCTTTTGCGATGATCATTGACAAACTGGAAGAGGTGTGTCTGCGGCCTCGAGCCTCGCCCCTGCCTGCAGCGAGCAGGCAGCGGGCTGCTGCCCTGCCTGCAGCCATCCTTTAACACTGTCCCTGGATAAATTTGCCTTGGGGTCTGCCCCAGAGTGTGCTGGGGGTTTTGGAGCACGGGAGAAAGCTCTTCCCTGGGGTTGAGCAGCAGGATGGGCTCGTTCCGCCTGGGCTGATCTTATTTTCCCCGTGGGGCCTGATCTTTGCCCAGCTGTGAGCAGGGTGAAGGTCCAGGCAGTGACACTTCCCTGTGTGCGTTCAGCCGTCCTTAAGTGGCTGCTTGCTGAGCACCAGAGCCCTGCAGGGACTTTCCTGGGCCAAAAACACCCCATGGCTGCTGGTTAAACAACTTAAAACGGAGCAGGGCTTTGAAACTCCCCTGGCTTTGCTCGTCCTCCTGGGCAGTCGTGCTGCTTCCGCTCTGGCACGCCCCGGTGGGTAATGGGTGCTCGGCTCCATCTCCAGCCCTGCCAGGGAGGGGACCTTGGGGTGCGGCTGTGCGGTGCTGAAGGAGGAGCTGCATCGTGCCCCTGTGCCTGTTGAATCGGTGACTTCCAGTGGAGATGTTGATCCTAGATAACCCGGATCCTGACTGCGGGTGTTAGAGCCTGCTCAGGGCCCTGCTGTCGAGGAGCTTTTCATCCTGCTCCGCGTCGTTTGGAAGGCGTGAGCGCTCCTCGCTTGGTGCAGGGCAGAGCTCCGTGGCCCTCACCTCGCCTGTGGGGGTAAAAATCCTGTCGCCCTTTTAGATTTGGGACCCTTTCCTGGGAGGAAACAGCCCCAGTGCTGGCAGATCTGTCCCCAAGGCCCCTCTGTTCTCGCCGCTGCCTAAAAGGCTGCTGAGACTAGAGCTGTTTCTGCCCATACCCTGAGAGCTGGAGTCCTTTGAGGGCTCCTCATCCGAGCATGGCTCCTGGCTGCTGGTGTTCCGAGTGCTGGACTCCGAGTTTAAAGCTTTTATTTTAGTAGGTCAGTTGAGCTGTGGCCTTGTGCCTCCCCTCCCCCTGCCAGCACATGACCGCTGTAATCAGTGCCGGGCTTGTTTTTTCCCTGGAGCTGCTCCTGCCCTGATCCCCCGTTGCAACAGGAGGCTCCGTGCTGAACTGGAAGCTGTGGGCGCACTGAGCCCCCAACCAGTTGACCCCCAACCACTTGCCCCCTCCAGCGCCGGCACAGCCAGTTCCCATTTGGCTGTGGCGTGACCCAGCCGGTGCCTCTGCACTGGGTTGGTGGGTGTTAAACCCCCATTTTCACAGAGACAACAGAGTTTGGCTTCTTCCTCCTTCCCTAAAATGTGGCTATGTCGTTTCTGGGTTGCTAACGAAGTCCTGGGAAATAGGACTGGGAGAGCCCTGGGGTCACCTTGACCCAGCCTGCCTGTGCCAGTGTCATCGTCCCCATCCCTCTGCCGGACACGTCACCTCCCCGCATGCCGTTCCGGCGAGGGCACTGCACCAGGCTGACGCCTCTGAGTAACTCCTCTTCCTCGCAGGACATCAGCAGCTCCATGACCAACAGTACAGCTGCCAGCCGGCCCCCTGTCACCCTCCGGCTCGTGGTACCCGCCAGCCAGTGCGGTTCCCTCATTGGCAAAGGAGGCTGCAAGATCAAAGAGATCCGAGAGGTGAGTCTTGGCCAGCCTGGGGGGAGGATGCAGAGAGTCCGGGTGCCCCCAGGGGCAAATCCTTGCATCAGCCCCCAGCCCGGGTGGTACCACATAGTAGAGATGCGGCATCACTCGACCTTTTTAGAGCTGCTTGTATTTTTAGTGCTTGTGAAACTGAGACTTGGGGCAGACCTTCCCCTTCCCGGCACGCTCCCCTGCAGCAGGACGCTGGGGTTCCTGCTCCCCCCTTTCCCCAGGCTCTCAATCACCACCACCCCAGGCCTTTTCTCGGTTGTTGGAGGGGCAGAGTGCGCTGCCAGGCCTGCACTGCCCTCCATAATGCCACTTAGCACTGGGCACTGCTGACCCCAGGCTGCCGGGGGATTAACTCTGTCCGGCTCCGCTGGCTGTGGAGATGGCCTTGACTTGGGTTACAGGGAAAGGCTGTAGGTCTTCCTCTCCTGCCCCAGGCTCTCAATGACTGAATTATTTCCAGCTAGGATTAAAGGACTTTCTTTTTGAGGAAAGGGTGTGGGGGCAGTTTTGGCTATGTATAACCCGGCCACGGGGTTTGTCGCTGAGGTCACAGCCCTCCCTGGGGCCTGACCACCTATTTTTAACCGTAAACTTTGCAGAGCACGGGGGCACAGGTCCAAGTGGCAGGAGATATGCTGCCCAACTCGACCGAGCGAGCCATCACCATCGCTGGGATCCCACAGTCCATCATCGAGTGCGTCAAACAGATCTGCGTCGTCATGCTTGAGGTAGGGCCTCTGTGCCCTGGCCCCGTGGGCCTGGTTTTTCCCCTGGGGAGGCACGTGCAGCGCAGGGATCCTCACTGCCCTTGGCAAGCTGCGTCCCCCCTCGCGAGTGGAAACCACTGAGGACACAGGAATGGCTGCTGGGGGATAAAGGGATAGCTGGGGATTACAGCCTCGTCCAGGTGAGGCTTGGAGCTGCTTAAAACCAGGGTCGAGCCAGGCCTCTGGATCTGCTCACTGGCTAACAGTGCTGCTTGTGGCTCCCTGGTGACCAGTCGTGTTGCGCAGCATGGTGTGACGCCGAGCAGCGGCGTCTTCCTGTCCCAAGCCTCCCTCACCCACGGCTCTGTGCACCGCAGGCGTCCTCCCTCGGCCCTGCGCCTGGGATGGGGAAGTAGACTTGCTCTGCGTCCTCCCAAAGGGCCGATTTAAACCCGAGGCAGAGCGTTGGTGTCTGGCCTGCAGGGAGGGGGTTGTCGGTGCCAGCGGTGCTCAGTGTCTAACCTCTCCTCTCTGCCTGTCACCCAGTCTCCCCCGAAGGGCGTCACCATCCCGTACCGACCCAAGCCATCCAGCTCTCCCGTCATCTTTGCAGGCGGTCAGGTAAGGCCTCTCCTCTGCTCCTGGGGTGTGGGGTGGGGAGAGAAAGGGGGTGTCTTACCGAGCTGCCACGCTGCCAGCGCACGTCAGCCGCTCTGTGTGCCTGTCACCCACGCCGCTTCCTCTGGCGGAGAGCGGCTCTGTTTGGCCTTGGCCTCCCAGAGCCTGCTCCGAGCCTTCCTCACTGAGCTTGCTGAGGGATGGAAGAGGGCAGAGGTGGGATGGAGAGGGCCAAAAGGGCTGATTGTGGGGAGGGGGGTGGTGCTGGCAAACGGTCCTGGAATTGACCGGCCAAAAAAACAAATCCCAGTGTGGTGGCAGTGGGGGATTTGAATCAGGCTGAGGCTGCAGCTGCCAAATCCAGGCTCTGTCCCTCTGCCTTGGGCTGGCTCTGAGGACATGGCGTGACTTGTTGTGGGTGACTGGCCCAGAGGGTTGGGGGGTTCTCTGGGGCTGGCTTTTGGGGTGCAAAGGCTTAGCCTGTGCCATTGGGAGTAGGGTTGGGGTGCGGACAGGCTTCATCTTGCACGAGGGGAGGGTGTCAGGTAGGAGTAGCCATCAGGTGACGCGGGATTTAGTCCCTCCTGCGCTGAGCTGATCCAGGGGAGTTGCTCCCTGCTGCCGAGCCAGGTTACAGGTGACAGGGCTCCCCTGGGATCCTGGGTGCTGTAAAGCCCCAAATCCCCCCAGCCATGTTTTGGGTAGGGGGGCTGGCTGGGTGTCCTCGCCCTCGGTCCCATCTGGGCCACTGGGCAAGACAGGGAGGCTCAGGCCTGGGTGCGGGTCACCCGCTTCCCACCCTGCGGTTCCCAGGGTTGCCGTAACGCTTGGAGAAAATGCGGCGACTCACGCAAACGCATCTGCGGCCTTCCTGCCGTCAGGGAGACCCCTCCGGGGTGGGCTCCGGCAGGGCCCGGTGCCCCTAGCCAGCCCGGGGACCCGCTCAGGCAGCGCAGGCAGGGTCTGGCGGTGTTGATGGAGGCCTCCGTAGGCAGGGAAGGGGGTAGCTGCCGCCGGCCGCCCCCAGAGCCAGGCCTGCCTCTGCTCTTCCCACCCGCCCCCCCGCCAGGCTGGCACGCCATGCTTGTTTTGGGGACGGACCTGCGCCGTCCCCTTCCTTGCCTCGGCCCACACCCCCCCACCCCTTGCCCTCCCTGCCTCCTCCTCCTCCCCTCCCTGAACCCGGTCAGCCCCCCCGCCTCTCCGACAGCTTCTCCTGCCGCTCTGCGCCCCCGGGGGAAGTGCCTGGCCGGTACGTCCGTGCCCCCCCTGCGCCTCTCGCAATGTGGAGGGCCCGTACCGTGCAGCCCTCCCCCCCGTGGTGCGGGAGCAGGCTGCCTTCCCCGTTAGAGCAGTGAGGAGCAGGCTTCCCACGGCCACGCATCTCTTCCCTCCCTTTCCCTTTCTTCTTCCCCTTCCTTCTCTTCCACCCCTCTTCCCCTGGCCCAGGGCCGCGGCCAGCCCCGATGCAGCCGTCCGGGCCCCGCTCCCGGTGGTGTTGCGCTCTGTCTTTGCAGCTCAGAGTCGTGCGTAGAGCAGGGTTAGCCCTCGAAAAGCAGAGCTAATGTCGATGTGACTTTGGTGTTAGCGGAAGGTTTCGGATTGACAGCCCTGGAGACTGAAGTCCTCTAATTTATCCACAGGACAGGTACAGCAGCGGCAGTGCGAGCTACCCCCACACCGCCCCATCCATGTGCCTCAACTCTGACTTGGAGGGACCACCTCAGGAGGTGAGAGGGGAGTTCAGTCTCCACGGCCCGTTCAATCCTTGGCCTCTCTGAGACTGCCAACAAGGGTGGCATCCCCGTCCCCGTCCCCCAAAACCGTCAACGGTGGCTTTTGTGCTGTGGACTCCTGTCCACTGGGAACTGGACTCTGAGCCCACCAACCTCTCCTCACGCAGGCCACCCGGCAGCCACTGCATGGCAACGAACTTGGGCCAATTCCAGCCTGGGCTGCAGTTCTTCCGGTGACCTGGAAGTGAGGCTGTGTACCCCCCTCTCCCCTTCCTATCCCACCCACCCCCACCTGCCCGGCCCCCCCCAACCCCCCCAAACCTTAGCCAGCCAGGCCCCAGCCAGTGACTCGCCCTTTCTGGGTAGCTTCAGGAGGAATCTGAAGTCTGTGGCTGTCCCTTAACCTCAAGACATGGAATTGTGGCAGGTCAGGCACTCAGCCTTGT
The DNA here is from genome assembly GCF_964289735.1 of Phaethon aethereus. Lineage (NCBI taxonomy): Eukaryota > Metazoa > Chordata > Aves > Phaethontiformes > Phaethontidae > Phaethon > Phaethon aethereus. Next base: position 1,636,383 of record NC_138605.1, read on the forward strand.
TACCCCCCCTCCGAATGCCTCTCTTTTGCCTTGTCTAGCATCGGTAGCCAGATCCAGCGTTTACCTCTAGCTTGCCCGGCGACGTTTTCCTAGGCGTGCGGAAGTGACGAGAGGACTCGGAACGGGACTTTTTTTTTGGGGGGGGCCGGGTGGGGAGGCTGCTGGGCCGGGGAAAGGAGGGGCCGGGAGCTAGCAGGGCTGGCGGGGGCACTGGAGATCTTCCCCTGTCGGCGAGGCGGGGGGCGCAGGGCTAGAAGCATTGTCGGACTCCACCACACCATACATCTTCATCAAGATCCCAGCCGTTCTGTTTTTGTCTGCCACTTTTTTTTTTGGGGGGGACGGCACCATACTGTCCACTCCCTCCCTGTAACCGCCACGTAAGGCCAATTCGAGTAACCGCCCGTCTAGAAACTGCTTGTTACAGCATTTATCCGTCCCCTGCCTCTCCCTGCCCCACTTCCCTCGCCCCGGAGAACTCTCCACCTTGGCTCTCTGACTTCCTGGCTAGTTGAAATCTGTCTGTCCCTGGGTGGCTGTCCGATGGTTGTTAATAGGACTGTTTTCCTCCTTTTGTAGGCCTATACCATTCAAGGACAGTATGCCATTCCACAGCCAGATGTAAGTTTTGTTTACAACTTCTTGTCTTGAAATCCACCCTCTTCCTCCCCCCTTCCAAAATTTTCTCCGTGCTTTCTCGACTCGAGCCGCTAGCCGTCAGCTTGGGCTGAATACTCGATCTGATCCGAACTCCCCCCCAAAAAACTTGCCTCCCTTCAATTCGCCCTCCTGCAGCCAGCTTCACCCCACCTCAGATGTCTCCTTTTTCCTTCCCCACCTTCTTTCTGACACTTCCCTCCTCCTATATATATATATATTATAATATTTTTTTTTTTCCAACCCAACTCTCCCTGGCTTGGCATTTCACACTAGCTCCGGCTTTTTCCTTGCTCCCCCCGCCCCTCCTTCCTCTTGAATTTGGCACGCAGCCCGTCAAGAGAAAACAAAAACAGCACATGATGGTTCACTGTCATGGTGGTTCTCCTGGGGCAGGGGACAGCTGGCCCAGCGAGTGGTCGCAGGTGGCAGTTGGAGGGGCGGTGGGGATGGGATCCAGCCCTGGCTGCTGCCAGCCTGTCGGGGACCATTTGGGAGAGGAGTGACAGTCCAGGCAGTGGCCGCTTTTCCCATGGGCGCTGTCCCAGCTAGCTGCCGGACACCACCATCCTCTTGGCACCCATGCTCATCCCGTAGGCTCCTTGCAGACTCGGTCGGGGGCCCGTCTCCGCTCCTGGCACCCTTAGAGCAGCGAGGGGATGGGGGTCTGACGTGCCAGGCCAGGGAGGAGAAGGGCTAGGAGGAAGCTGGGCTATAAGAGCTACTCTGGGGGCTGAACCAAGCCGGGCTCCATCCCCATCTCCCTTCATGGCACTCCTGTCCCCCCTCCGCCGCTCCCTGCGTGGAGTGGCGTGAGCGCCCTGCCATCTTGTCCCTCCTGCTCCTCTCTGCTTCTCTCCCTGAGCTCCTTTCATACCTCGCTTCACCAGGGAGTGGGCGCAGCCCCCACAGCCCACCCTGGCCTGGTGCCTTCCTCCTCTTGGTGGGGAGCGGGCCGTGCCATGCGTGGAGGGGCCGGAGACGCGGGGGACCCGGTGCCACTGGTGGTGTCTGTGTTGGTGTGCGTGCTGTGAGTCCTAGCCCCCCTTGGGCTTGGGAAATGGCTAACATCAGCCTTTTTCTTTCTCTTTCTTTTTTTTGCCTCCTCTAGCTGACCAAGCTGCACCAGTTGGCAATGCAACAGTCACACTTTCCAATGTCTCATGGCAACACTGGATTCAGTGGTATGGAAACTCCTTCTCTCTTCTGTACGCTAGCGTGGGCCAAAGGCCAGCCTGCGAGCCACCGCCTGGCTCCTCTCTAACGGGGCCTCCGCTCGGGTCTCGTGCTCTCAAAAAAAAAAAAAAAAAAAACACCCCGCAAAAAACCAAACCCAAACGTTCCCCCAGAGCCGAGCCCAGCCAGGTAACGATTTTTGTCGCGACGTCTCTGGGGGTGACTTGGTACTGGCCTCTGCGAATCGTGGGGGGCCGCAGAGGGTAGGGAAAAAAAAAACAAACCACTGAGCAGGCAGGGCCTCCATGCTGCTTTCCTTCCTCTTCACCCCCATCCTCCACAGCTCTGCCAATGCACCGGGAGACCCCCCCGACCCGCAGCACCCTCTCTCTCCCCTCCGGCTACTCCAGTCCTGAGCAGGCAACTGCTGAGTTGTACCAAATTTGCTGTAGATTTGCTAAGATGGCTAAAATATCCATTTGGGGCTCTAAACTTGAGACAGCCAAACTCATTGTCACTTGTATCTTAACAGGCATTGAATCCAGCTCTCCAGAGGTGAAAGGCTATTGGGGTAATGATTAAAAAACAAAATCTGTAGTTATTCTATTGTGTATTAATACTGACCGGGGTCTCGTTCTCCCTGTTAAATGCTGCCCACCTTTGTGCACGGATGGGAGGGGAAAGGGGGGGTCAAGGGGAGCCTTAGAAGGGCTGGAGGTACCGACTGGCTTGGTTGTACGTGCCCCAGGAGAAGTCAGCTGGACAGTGGAGAGCAGCAGGACTTTGGAAGGCTCGATCACCCAGCGCCCGAGCCTCGGGCCCCCCTCGCTGTACCCCCCCCCCCCCCTGACCATGCGCTGAGGGGGAGCGATTTTTTTTTATTTCCTTTTTTCCCTGCCCAAGGAGTTGCTGGAGCAGATCGCCTGCGGTGGCCAAGCCCCCGCTTGGTGCCGATGGCAGAACCGCTGGCTGGGAGGGGACAGCACCATGTTAACCGCCTCGGCTGTCGGTGTGTCCCCAGGCCGCTTCACCCCCACCAAAGCCCTGGGGTGAGGTCTTGAGGCTCCCACCGCTCCCTGTAGCAGGGAGCGAGCTGGGGAGGGGGGCAGAAATAAAAACATTTTAAAATAAAAAAAAAAAAACAAACCCACAAAACCACTTAGCACACGTGCTTGGAGCCATCCGAGAGGTGAGCAGCCTCACAGGGCCCACGCCGGCCGGCGTAGCACTGCCCTGCCGGAGCTGTGGTGGCAAGGAGGAGGGGGTTAGCATAGCCCTTCAAAGCTGGTAACGGAGCGGGGAGCGGAGCCGAGCGCCCAAATGGAGCCCCCGCAGTGAGAGTGCGCTGCTCTGGGACTGTCCTGACCGGAAGGAAGATCCTGTGGTGACATCGCGGGGAGGTGGACAAGGGGGAGAGAAATTGGGGTGACCAAGGCAGGGAAAGCAGGCGAGCAGGGAGGAGGTGGGGAGCAGTGGGGAGGGTTGGAGTAACCTCACGGCTTGCTCTGCCCTTGCCCTCCTGTTTTAAATGAGTCTTCAAGGTAGCCATGAAGCCGGCAGCAAATGCTGGCTTGACTGCTGCGGTCTGTCTGTGCTGCGCCCCGCCGTCCCACCGCCTCCCCCTGAACTTCTCCTGCTTTTTCTCTGTCTCTAAGCAGGTTTGGACGCCTCCGCTCAAACCACCTCTCACGAACTCACCATTCCAAATGATGTGAGTATCCAGATGGGATCTGCTCCCTTCCAGCCCCTACCGGGGAGGGAGGGTGGTGGGCAGCGGGCAGGCGGCTGCCCGCTTTGTCCCTGGGTGTCACTGGGGTCTGCCCCTCTCTTATTTTCTGATAAAATGGGGCATGGGGTTGCCCGTTCCTGGCTTCAAAGCTGAGGGAGGGCTTGTGGCAGCACCCATGGGTGACAGCTGTGCCCCAAACTGCCTCCTTGGACCTCTCTTGCTGGTGCCACATCCCTTCTCCCTCTTCCAGCCAGCTTTAAGGCAGAAATCCCCTTTCCCAGTCCCTTAACCCCCTCCCAGGAGGTGCCAGCCCTGACCCTGGGAGGGACAGACACAGGACTGAGGAGGAGGAGGATGGGTTAACGCGCTTGACTCTTCGCCCGCCGCTAACGAAGCTGCTTTCTCCCCCCCCAGTTGATTGGCTGCATCATTGGGCGTCAGGGCGCCAAAATCAATGAGATCCGCCAGATGTCTGGGGCGCAGATCAAAATTGCCAATCCGGTGGAAGGATCTACTGACAGGCAGGTTACCATAACTGGATCTGCAGCGAGCATTAGCTTGGCCCAGTATCTAATTAATGTCAGGTAAGTCTCCGGGTAACGAGGCTCTGCGGGTCAGGGGGGGCTGGCACTGCACGCCTGCACCATGGGGTTCTGCTCCCGGGGCCGGGACCCTCCTTGTGCCCTGACGCGTGAGGGGAAGGGGTTTTCTCTCCTGTTTTTTTCTTTCCTTTCCCCTCCCCGTGCCTGCTGTCCCACTTTCCTGGTGCCATCGCCTCCCGCTCTGTTAGGTTAACGAACCTGGCTGGAGAGGGGTCCAGCCACGGGGCCGAGGGGACCCCGTGGCTGCTTAAAAGCCGTGCCTGGCCCTGTCGGGCTCTTGGTGGTTAGGGCTGTGCTGTTTCGATCCGGCGCTTGTGTGGTGAGGGGTCTTTGTTGGGGGTTTTTTTTTGTGGGCTGATAGCGGAGGGACTCCCCTGGGCCTGCTTGTGGAGATCCCGAGCATCTCCCAGCGGGCTGCCATGATCCCAGGGTAGAGGCATTGGTGCTGGCTTGGCTCCTCGGAGCGGCCGGCGAGCCCTGACGGGGACGGCTGGCTTGCCCGGCGCGCGCCTGGCCTCCTGCCCGTCATGCGGCACGCTGCGGCTAGCTCTGCCGCAGTGGGGATTTAGGGCCCGGCTCGAACTCCGTGTGCTCGACCCCATCTTTGCTGCGACGTCCCTTGTCCCCTGCCGTGCGCCGGGCTGGGAGCGACGTCCTCTCCGGTCCTCAGCCCCTGGGGCTCTGGATAGAGGAGAAGAGCCGCGAGAGCCCCGCGCTGGGACTTGTCACCGCTCCGTGTCGCGTGGGTTGACGCCAGGGTGGCACAGCAGCTCCAGCCCTCTCCCAGGCGGGAGCAGAGGAGAAGCTGCCTGTGATTTCTTTTTTTTTTTTTTTTGCTTACTCCACTTGCTCTGTACCAGTTGCGTTGAGGAGCCTGGCTCCGAGGGTGCTGGGACAGCCTTGCTGCCGAGCCGATGGCTCGGCCTGGGGCTCCGGGGTGCGTGGGGGGTCCCGGTGCGGCTTGGAGGCGAGACCGGACCTCGCCAGGCACGGCTGCGTCCTCGCAGGGCCCTTCCCTCCCTCCCTCCCCGAGCTCGGCTCGTGCGACTTTACGCTGTTTGTCCTGTGCTCTTTTTTTTTTTTGTGGTGTTCCCTTCCACCCACCCGTATTTTTTTTTTTTTTTGTTCCTTTTCTCCTCTGTTACAGTTTAGAAAGCGCTAAACCCTCCTCCCAGGCAGCCTCCGTCACGATCCCTGACCACCTCAGCATCAACCTCTCTCAACCCTCCACCCCTTCTTCTTCTTCCTCCTCCACCACCACCCCCTCGCTCGCCACAGCGGGGGCCTCCGAAGCACCCGCCAGCCTCCCCAACCCTCTTCCGACCGCCCCTTGTGTCTCCAGTCTGCTTGGCATGAAACCTGTCCCTCTCCTGGCTCTAAATGTTGTGTCTGCTGCTAAGGGTACCTCCGCTCCAGCTGTGCCATGTGTCACTAACAAACTGAAAGCGGAAAAGCAGAGATTTTCTCCTTACTGAGCCTGCTTGTGGCCTTAGAGGTCCGGCAGATCGGTGGCAGCATGGAGACCCCGTAGAGGAGACTTGGAAGAGCGATATTTTTCTTTATTTCCTCTCTTTCATTGTTGGGTTTGTTTTTTCTTTTTTTTTTTTTCCTCCTTTTTACTCCAAAAATGAGCTTGCTATGTTTCTTAGAACGGCGTTTTCTTGCCGGCCGAGAGACTGTTTTCCCTGTGTCCCAGCCCGGCCTGGAGTCTAGTGATCTGTTCGATTCCTTCTCGATCCTGCTAGCTTGTAGCCGTTGCCTCTTTTATTTTTCCTCTTTTTTCATTTTTTTCTTTCCGTTTTTTAGTAGCTCGGTTGCCATCGCGGTTTTTGGGGAGGTGGGGGGGGTGGGATGGGGTGGAGGGAGGGGTTCGTTACCGAATAAACGAGCGGGGGATTTAATTGCATTCCTGGTGACGTTGCCCACGGGGCTCGCGGCCTCACCTGTCTCTCTCTTTAATGTCTGTACCTGTAATAAAGTTGCCACGGTGAGAATCTGCTCTGCTAGATCTGTGCTGACGGGGGGGCCGAGCCCCGGGGAGGGGGCCTCGTGGGGTGCCCTCTTGCTGAGGGGGGGCTCGCTGCCACCCAGGTTGGGGTGCCCCCCCCTAAATTGCAAGGAGGGAGCAGCTCCTGTGGCCGCTCGGCACGGGTTGGGGGTGCTGGTGTCGTTCCCCGCTTGCTCGGGGACCCCCCCCTCGCATCGCACGTGCTCCCTGAGGGGTCCCTGGTGTTGGGGGTACAGCCCCCCCGATTCCTGCCTGCACCCTGGGGTGCCCAGGGCACCTGGGGGTCCCCCTTCCCCTGAGTGTCCCCACCCCAAACGCTTTGCCCCGCTGGCGCACTCGCTCCGGCTCCCTCCCTCCCTGGCAGCGTTCCGGCCCCGAGGAGTTTTGGGGACACCCCCTCCACCCGCATCTTCCCTGCTGCTTGTGCACAAAGCAACCCCCCCGCACCCCAAAAAAATCCTCCTCCCTCCCCCCGCTTGGGGGACCATCCCCTTCCAGGGCCTTCCCCACGGGGAAAACCCTTCCTCCCCTGCCCCCCCATCCCTCCTCTTCCTCCTCTACTCCCCCCCTCCGACCCGGGGGTCCCCTCTGACGCCCTTTTCTTCGTTGCAGGCTCTCCTCGGAGACCGGGGGCATGGGAAGCAGCTAGGGGCCCCGCCGCGGACCCTCGGCCTCACCTCACCATCCATCTGTGTAGTCCCTTAGCAGCCAGCCCCAGGTTTTAACTAGTTTGTAAATTTTTCGGTTCCTCCATTGCTCTCCGCGGCCACTCATGAGGTGTTTTTTTTTTTTTTGGTTTGGTTTTTTTTTGTTTTTTTTCTGGGTTTTTTTTTTAATTACAGCATTTTAATTCCTTTTTCTCCGTTCAGCTGTTGAAAACGCTGAGCCCCAGATCTTAGTTTTATAAAGCTTTTCTCTTCCCTTTCCTGGTCCTCACCCCCGCCCCTCTTTTCCCCCCCACCCCTTCCACCACCCCCTTTTTTTCGGCTCATGAAGTTTCTGTTTTGTCATGAAATGTAAGAGTGGAAGAGAAACATTTCAGTTTAGTTCTGTAACGTCAGGAAATTTTTCAAAAAAAAAATTAATAAAAAGATGGACTGGAGCTTTTCCTTGTGAATAGAAACTGGAGGAATATTTTGGTTAATGGATCTGCCTGTCTCCGTCTTTATTTGGAACCGCCCAGTGCTCCCACTATGGCCCAGCTGGGCTGTGGGTCCCTGCTGGGGGTGGTGGTGGGTGGTGGTTTTGGTACCAAAATTGCATTTTGGGGGTTTCTCTGCTTTTCCCAGTGCCCTGCAGACTGGTCTTTAATGGAAACCAGGATCGCTGCTGGGTGTGCTCACTCTCTGAGTCTTTTTTACCCACTCACCCCAAAATCCACCCCCCGGTGCTCCCAGTTCCACCAGTAAAGAAGGGTGGGAGTGTAAAGGGGGGGGTTCAGCCTTCTAAATGCTGCCCCTAACCCTCTCCCCAAATTATCCCCAGCCTGTCTTGGGGAGGCAGGCCTGCTTCTGCCTCTGGGGTGGGTGTCATTGCAGTAGGGCCTACATAAACACAAGAGGGAGAGAGACACCTTCTACCCCTGTGCCCCCCTCCCCAAAATCCCCTCCCTGAGCCCTGCCCCCCCGGCACAGAGACAGCACAGAGCTTTCTGTAGAGAGCGATAGATAATTTATATAAATATTTGGGGCTGTACAAGTGGGGGGGTGTGCGGGTGGGATGTGTGTGTTGGGGGGGGACAGGTCACAGGCCGGGGGGGGCCGTGGGCCGGGGGGGCCCCTCGCCGCTGCCTGAGTGGTCCAGCTCCGCGCTGTCGCAGTCCGAGTCCTCGGAGACCTGGGGGGGGGAGTGAGACATCCTCAGAGCCTTCCCCCCTGCCCCACAGCTGCTCCTGGGGGGTGTGGGGGCCTCCCCCTGCCCCACAGCTGCTCCTGGGGGGTTTGGGGGACCCCTCCCACCTTCTGCAGGGCAGAGCCCTGAGCCCCCCTCCCCGGCTCTGGTAACTGGTCCTGGGGAGCCCCTCCCTGTGGCCCCTGATGTTTGGGGGATCCCCTCCCTGTGGTATCTGCCCCTGGGGACCTTGAGGACCCTCTCCCCAAGCTGCTACATCCAGGGGGGGCTTGTGGGACCCCCCCACATGGCATGGTATCCAGTGCTGGGGGGACCCTGGGACCCCCTTCCTATTGTACCGGAGCCCCCTTCCCCCTGGCACATGAACTTGGGGTCTTATCCTGGGGTGGGGCTCACAGGACCTCATGGTTCCTGGTCCTGGGGAGGCTCAGGGGACCCCTTCCCCATCTTGCCCATCCCAGGGGGTTTGGGGACCCCCTCCCTATAACATCTGATCCTGGGGAGACCCTCTGTCTCGCATGGTATCTGGTCTTGGGGGGCTCTGGGCACCCTTTTCCCGTAGGAGAACCTCATGGGGACCCTCCTTAAGGTACCTGGTCCTGGGGGACCCCTCCCCTATAGCACCTGGTCTTGGGCGCCCCTGCAGCTCCCCTTCCTCAAGGTGCTTGGTACTGGGGGACCCCCTCCTCATGGTCCCTGGTCCCGGGGACCCCCGTCCCCATGGTATCCACCCCCAGCAGACTCGGGACCCCTTTCCCTCCGCTACCGCGTCGTGGGGAGCCCTGGGGACCCCCTGGATGTGGCATCCAGCCCTGGAGGGCGCCGGGGGACCCCTGCCCATGACAGTTGGTCTCTGGGGACCCCGAGAGCTCTTCCCTATGGGATCCAGCCTTGAGGGGGCTCAGGGGACACCCACTCCCCTTGCTACCAGTCCTGGGGAGCCCATGACCACGGTGCTTGGCTCTGGGGGATCCTGGCAGCCCCTCCCCATGGTGACCCTCCCTGGGGGACTCCAGGACCCTCCTAGAAGACCCCATGGTACTTGATCTTGGGGTCTCTGCCCTCCCCCTTCCCCTTGTTACCTTGTCATAGGGGCTCATAAGACTCCTCCCCATCATACCACAACCTGGGGGCACTGGGGAGGCCCCCTCCCCAAAATACCTGGTCCCGGGGAGCCCTTGAGAGCACCTGCCCATGGTGTCCACCCTTGGGGGGCCCTGGCGTGTCACCCTCCCCTCCCCCTGATGCTTGATCCTGGGGGGCTCTGGGGACCCCATTCCTCATTGTACATGGTCCTGGCATCCTCAGTGGGACCCCCCATCCCCATGGAGGGGGTGTCCCCCCTCCTTCCCCTTGCTAACCCCCTCCTGGGGGGCTCACGGACCCCTACCCCATAATACCCACCCTGGGAGGTCCTAGGGACCCCCCCCTCTGTGGTACCCATCCCAGGGGGCACTGGGGACCCCTTTCCCCTTGCTAATCTTGTCCTGGGGGGCTATGGGCACCCCTACCCTGTAATACCAAGCCCTGGGCATCCCCCAGCCCATAATACTAAGCCCTGGGGTGCCCTGGGGACCCCTTTCCCTTGGCTAGCCCTGTGCTGGGGCTACGTGGACCCCTACCCCATAACACCTAGCCCTCGGGGATCCTAGGGACCCCCCAACTCATGACATCCAGCCTTTGGGAACCCTAGGGACCCCCTACCCCGTAATACCCAAGCCCTGAGGGACCCCTAGGGACCCCCCAGCCAGTGGCACCCATCCCTGGGGGACCCTGAAGAACGCCCTTCCCCTCGCTAACCCTGTTCTGGGGGACCTTAGGGACCCCCCAGCCCATAGCACCAGCCCCGACGGGACCCTAGGGACCCCCCCCAGCCCGCGGCACCCATCCCTGGGAGCACCCCCTCCCGTGGTGCCACCCCTCCCCGCGAGACTGTGGGTGCTCCCCGGCCCCCACCCCAGGGTGGGGGCATCACCTTGGGGCTGAGCCCCCCGTGACGGCGGCCGGGACCCTCGGGGGGGGCGGCATCCAGGGGGATCTCGGAGCCCTGGGAGAGCAGGTCCTCGGAGCGGTCGTCGGGCCGCTCGTCCGTGTTGGTGCTGCCCACGTCGGGGGTGGCGCTGTGCGAGGGCTCGCTCGTGTGCCCCTCGTCCCCGTCCCCGTCCCCGTCCCCGTCCGAGAAGTTCTCCGAGCTGAAGGTCGACAGCGACTGGCGCTTGCTCATGCCGGGGGGCCACCTGCGAGGGGGTGGGTGGGGGGAGTGAGCGCCCGGGCGTCCGGGCACCCGCAGACCCCCCCGCCGCACCCGGCCTGGGTGTCCAACCGCCCACGGACCCCCACCCTGCACCCGGCCTGGGTGTCCAACCACTCACGGACCCCCACCCTGCACCCCGCCTGGGTGTCCAACCGCCCACGGACCCCCCTGCGCCCATCCCAGGTGGCTGTGTGCCGATGGATTTCCACCCCCCCGCACCCATCCTGGGCACCCACTGACCCCCTGCACCCATTCCAGGCTTCCAAGCACCCACGGACCTCCCCCCCCCCCCCCCCCCCCCCGATCCAGGGCATTCAGGCACCTACAGACTCCCCTGCACCCTTCTTGGGCTTTGGAACACCCACGGACCCCCCACCCCGCACCCATCCTGGGCTTCCAAGCACCCACGGACCCACCATCCCACACCCATGCAGAGTGTCTGAGCACCCACCAAGCCCCTGCACCCATCCACGTGTCTGAGCACCCAAAAGGACCCAATGGACCCCCAAAAGGACCCAGGCCTCTGCGGGGGGGGCGGGGGGGGGGGGGTGTCAGCACCCACCTCTGCCGCAGCGGCAGCTCCACCTCGCTGTCCACTTCACCCTCTTCCTCCTCCGACGAGACCCCCCGCTTCTGGGGGTGCAGGAGGGGCGTTGGCGTCCTCCCCTGCTCCTCAGGAGGGACCCAGGGGTCCCGACCCCCGCCCTCCCAGGCTGGACCCAATGGTCCTGACCCCTCTCTTCAGGAGGGACCCCCCCCAAACCCCTCCCCAGAAGGGATCCATCCCACCTCCCACTGCTGGGATGGGGTCGGGGGTCCTGCCCCCACCCCAACCCACCCCCCAAAAAGGGACCCGGGCGTCCGGGGGGTCTCACCTGCCCACGGGTGACGGCCGCCCGGTACAGCAGTGCCGCGGGGGTGAGGTGCTGCCCAGCCCCCGCTTTGCCCCCCCGGCCGGCCCCACTCTCCCGCTCGGGCTCACCGGGAGCGGGGGGCTGCGGCGGAGGGGACCCTTGGGTGCCCGTCGCCCCCCCGGGTCCCACATCAGGTACCACGGCCGGGGGGGCACCCGCCGCCTCCAGGGTGCCCCCGAGGAGGTCGGGGCCGGCAGCTGTTGGTGGGGGTCCGGGCAGCCCCCGGGGGGGTCCGGCCTCGGGGCCCAGCTCCCCGCAGCCCCCTCGGGGTCCCGCTTTGCGGTGGCGGCCCTTGGCCCGGCGGCTGCGCCCGGGCGAGGGGGGGCCCTTGGGACACCCCGGCAGGGCCACCTGCGCCATGGCCGCATCCAGCTTGGGCAGCAGCACCTCCGGCTTCAGGATGTCGGGTCTGGGGGGGACGACACAGGGACGGGCTGCGGACGGGGACTCAGGCGCCCGGGAGCCCCTGGAACACCCCCCACCCGGCCAGGAGGGACCCCCATGTCCAGACCCTCCCCAAAGACCCTCCCCTCCAAGGGACACCGGCACCTGCGCCCCCAGACCCCCCCTGCCCTAAAGGACCCCGGCACCCGCTCTCTCAGCCCTCTCTCCCCAAAGGACCGCAGGGCACCCAAGTCTCCCCACCCCCCCACCCCGAAGGACCCGGGTGTCTGGGCTCCCAGCCCCCCAGGACCCACACGTCCATGTCCCCATATCCCCCTGCCCCCAACCCTGAGGGACCCACATGTCCGTGCCCCCCAACCCAAAGCACCCAGATGTCTAAACCCACAGACCCACCCCACCCCAGAGGAAACAGGGCCCACACCCCCCACCCTGAGGGACCCAGCCGTCCGGGCGCACCGCTTGCCGTGGGGCGAGAGCTTCTGGGGGACGTTGCGTTTCTTGATGAGGGTCTCGACTGCGTTGCCGTGCAGGAGCCCCCGTGGCGCCCGCGGCTTGAAGAGCCCGGGGTAGCGCTTCTCCAGCGCCTGCTCCCGCCTGCCACGGGCCACGCGTGGGCACCCGCACGCAGGGACGTGGTGTGGGGTGGCCGTGGCCTTGGGATGGTGGCCATGGGGTGCGTAAGGGCCAGCCATGGGCTCAAAGTAGCCACGGGGTGTGTGTAGGGGTGGTCGTGGCCATGAGGTGGCCATGGAGTAGATACAGGCTTGGCCATGGCCATGGGGTAGATATAGGGTTGGCCACAACCACAGGGTGGCCATGGGGTGGATATAGGGTTGGCCATGGCCATGGGGTAGTTACAGGGTTGACTGTGGCCACAGGTTGGCCACGGGTGGCTATAGGTTTGGCCATGGCCATGGGGTGGATATACGCTGGCCATGGGGTGGCTCTGGGGTGGTTATAAGGTTTGCTGTGGCTGGGGAATGGATATAGGGCTGGCCATGGCCATGGGGTGGCCATGGGGTGCTATAGGATTGACCATGGCCATGGGCTGGCTACAGGTTTCACCATGGCTGGGCGGGGCCATAGGGTATATACAGGGTTGGCCATAGCCATAGGGTTGGCCGTGGCCATAGGGTTGCTATAGCGCTGGCCACAGCAATGGGGTGGCCATGGGGTGGGCGGAGGGGGTGCTGGTGGGTGCTGGGGGTGCCCGCTCACCTGAGCAGCTCCTTCTCCTTGAGCTCCAGCTGCAGCATGAGCGCGCTGAGCTCCATGTAGAGGTTGTTGGCGCGCTCCAGCTTGCGCTCGTAGTGCTCCCGGATGTCCAGCGCGTGCCTGGCACCCGGGGCACGCGTGGCGTCGGCGCACGCACCCCACCGCACCCCACGGCACCCGCCACGCACAAGGACAGGCACCCCACAGCCCTCCCTTGTACCCCGGCACCCCTTGAGAGCCCCTGCCCTTGGTCCCCCCAGCACATCCCTGGTGCCCCGGTGCTCCCAGTGTCCCCAGCGCCCCACGTCCCCAGCGTCCCCGTGCCGCGCCGACGGGCCCCACCGGAGCTCCTCGCGCCGGCGGTTGATCAGCTCCTCCTCCAGCCGGTGCAGACACGTCCCCTCCGACTTGATCTTCTCGAAGTGCAGCTTCACCTCCTCCCGCCATTCCGCCTGCGGCACGCGGGCACCGGCTACCACGGGCACCGGCTACCGAGTGCACCGGGCACCCCAGGCACTGGCTACCACAGTCACCAGGCACCCCAGGCACCGGCTACCACAGTCACCGGGCACCCTGGGCACCGGCTACCCCAGGTACCGGCTACCATGGTCACTGGGCATCCTGGGCACCGGCTACCATGGTCACTGGACACCCCAGGTGCTGGTTACCCCAGGCAGTGGCTACCACAGTCACTGGGCACCCTGGGCACCGGCTACCCCGGGCACTGGCTACCCCGGGCACCGGCTACCCCAGGCACCGGCTACCACAGTCACTGGGCAACCTGGGCACTGGGCACCCTGGGCACTGGTTATCCTGGGCCCTGGCTACCACAGTCACTGGGCACCCTGGGCATCGGCTACCATGGGGACTGGGCACACTGGGCACCCGCTACCACGGGCATGAGATACCCCAGGTACCCTGGGCACTGCATTACCTGGGTGCAGCTGCTCTAGGCACTGGGGTACACTGGGCCTGGCTGCCCTCAGCACTGGGGTATACTGGGGATGGCTGACCTCAGCACTGGGGTACACTGGGCATGGCTGCCCTCAGCACTGGGGTACACTGGGCCTGGCTGCTCTCAGCACTGGGGTATACTGGGCCTGGCTGTCCTCAGCACTGGTGTATACTGGGGATGGCTGACCTCAGCACTGGGGTATACTGGGCATGGCTGCCCTCAGCACTGGGGTATACTGGGGATGGCTGACCTCAGCACTGGGGTACACTGGGCATGGCTGCCCTCAGCACTGGGATATACTGGGCCTGGCTACCCTGGGCACCAGCTACTGCTGGCACCAGTTGCCCCAGCACCAGCCCTCACAGTTACTGGGATTTGAAGCAGGTCTCCTGTGGGGTTTGGGGGTACTGGGGTGCTGGTAGGTCCCTGGGTGCTGAGTATCCTGGGGGTCCTGTGGTGCTGGGGTCCCAGCGTGCTGGGAGTCCCAGGTGCTGGTGGGTCCTGGGGTGCTGGGGGTCTCAGGTGCTGGGTATCCCAGGGGTCCCAGGGTGCTGGGGGTCCCAAGGTGCTGGGGTCCCAGGTGCTGGGTATCCCAGGAGTCCCGAGGTGCTGGGGTCCTGGGTATCCTTGGGGGGTCCCAGTGTGCTGGGTATCCCAGGGGTCCCAGGGTGCTGGGGGTCCCAGGGTGCTGGGGTCCCAGGTGCTGGGTATCCTGGGGGGTCCCTGGGTGCTGGGGGTCCTGGGGTGTTGGGGTCCCAGTGTGCTGGGTATCCCAGGGGTCCCAGGGTGCTGGGGGTCCCAGGGTGCTGGGGTCCTAGGTGTTGGGTATCCTGGGGGCCCCTCGGGGTGCTGGGTACCTGGGATTTGAAGTAGGTCTCCTGGGGGGTGGAGAGGACGTCGGCGGAGGCGATGTCGAGGTGCAGCAGGATCTGGCGGAAGGACGGCCGGTTCCGGGGCTTGCTGTTCCTGGAGGGAGCAGACAGGGTGCTGGGTGCGGGCGGGGGGGCTGGCTGGGTGCTGGGGGGGTGCTGGGGGGGTCCTGAGGCTTTTTGGGACCACGGGCAGAGAAGGGTGCCCGGGACACATTGGGGTGCCCAAGGGGGAGCAGTGCCCAGGGTGCAGCCTGGCATGGGGTGCCCATGGGCATGGGTGGGGACACCCCCAGGGTGGGGGTCCCTATGACCAGGGGTCCCCCCTGCACTGCCCACATTGGGGTGCCAATGGCAGGGCCTTCATGGTGGTCCCTACAGTGGGGTGCCCATGGTGGGGTCCCCCCTAGTATGACCCATCCACGGCATGGGTGCCCATGGCCATGTCCCTAGGTGGGGTGTCCCCAGGCAGGGTGTCCCTGTGGTGGGGTGTCCCCATGGTGGGATGTCCCCATAGGACATCCCTAGGTGGGGTGTCCCCAGGTGGGGTGTCCCCGTGGTGGGGTGTCCCCAGGCGAGGTGTCTCCACGGTGGGGTGTCCCCATGGTGGGATGTCCCCATAGGACATCCCTAGGTGGGGTGTCCCCAGGTGGGGTGTCCCCGTGGTGGGGTGTCCCCAGGCGAGGTGTCTCCACGGTGGGGTGTCCCCATGGTGGGATGTCCCCATAGGACGTCCCTAGGTGGGGTGTCCCCAGGTGGGGTGTCTCCATGGTGGGGTGTCCCCACGGTGGGATGTCCCCACAGGATGTCCCTAGGCGGGGTGTCCCCAGGCAGGGTGTCTCCATGGTGGGGTGTCCCCACAGTGGGATGTCCCCATAGGACGTCCCTAGGTGGGGTGTCCCCAGGCGGGGTGTCTCCATGGTGGAGTGTCCCCATGGTGGGATGTCCCCATAGGACGTCCCTAGGTGGGGTGTTCCCAGGCGGGGTGTCCCCGTGGTGGGGTGTCCCCAGGTGGGGTGTCCCCGTGGGTGCACTCACCAGCACTGGCGCAGCAGCACCTTGAAGCCGTCGGGGCAGCCGGAGGGGACGGGCAGGTGGAGGCTGTTGCTGCCCACCCCCCAGATGATGGCCGAGGAGTCCACGTCCTTGTAGGGGATCTCGCCCGTCAGCAGCTCCCACAGCACCACCCCGAAGGACCTGGGGGCACCCACGGCCCCCGTCACCCATGGCCAGGCACCCCCAGTCTCCTCCCGCGGTCCCCCTTGCCCCGTCCTGGTGTCCCCTCCCTGCGCCCGTGCTGGTGTCCCCGATGTCCCCTGCCCCTCCTGCGGTCCCTGATGTCCCTCAGCCCTCTCCTTGCAACGGCCCCACCGGCACCCACAACGTCCCCCCCAAGCGTCCCAGGTGTCCCCCGGTGTCCCCTGTGGCCCGCAGTGTCCCCGGTGCCTCCCAAAACCCCCCATGTTGCCGTGTCCCCAACGCCACTGTGGCTCCCTGATGTCCCCAAGGTCGCCGTGCCCTCACCAGATGTCAACCTTCTCGGAGACGGGCTCGTTGCGGATGACCTCGGGCGCCATCCAGGCCACGGTGCCGGCGAAGGACATCTTGGTGCTCTTGTCAATGAGCTCCTTGGAGGTGCCGAAGTCCGAGATCTTCACCACATCGTCGTAGGTGATGAGCATGCTGGGGGGCAGCCGCTCAGCGCCACGTCAGCGCCACGCCAGCGCCACGCCAGCGATGACGTGGGCGTGGCACCACCACAGGCATGCAACTGCTACGAGCATCATCGAGTCACAGGCATGCCACCACCACGGCCATCCAGGAAGTGGCACCACTGCAGCACCAGCACGGACGCGGCACCACCGCGGGCACGGCACCGTCATGGGCGTGCAACTGCCATGAGCATGGTCCTGTTGTGGGCACGCCGCCGTCACGGGCACGGCACCGCCACCATCATGCACGTGGCACCACCAGGGTCATGCCATTGCTACGGGCATGGAACCGCCATGGGTATGGCGCTGCCATGGACATACAACTGTCACGGACATGCAACCGCCACGGTCATTGCATTGCCACAGGCACAGCACTGCCACGGACACGTCATTGCCACGGACACGTCATTGCCACAGACATGCAGCCACCATAGACATGCAACTGCCATGGGCATTGCAACGCCATGGGCATAGCATGGCCATGGCCACATCACTGCCATGGCCACGTCATCGCCATGGCCACGTCACCGCCAGGGACATGGCACCACCATGGTCACTGGTCTGCCATGGCCACGTCACCACCATGGCCACGTCACTGCCACGGACATGGCACCACCATGGTCACTGGTCTGCCATGGCCACGTCACCACCATGGCCACGTCACTGCCACGGACATGGCACCACCATGGTCACTGGTCTGCCATGGCCATGTCACTGCCATGGCCACGTCACCGCCAGGGACATGCCACCACCACGGGCATGCAACCGTCTCTGGCGTGCAGCCACCAAGGACGACGCACCGCCACGGGCATGGCACTGCCACGATCACGCAACCGCCACACACGTGTCCCCACCCCGGGCACGGCACCATTGCGGACACGCCATCACCTGGGGCATCCACCCCAGCACCCACGGGTGCTCCCCGAGGCCCCGTCCCGGCTCACTTGGGTGACTTGAGGTCGCGGTGGATGATCTTGTGGAGGTGCAGGTAGTTCATGCCGCCGGCGATGCCCATGGACCAGTCGACGAGGAGGGAGGGCGTGACCTTGCGCCCGGCGCGCAGCACCTCGTACAGCTGGCCCTGGGCGCAGAACTCCATGATGATGCAGTAGCAGGGTGCCTGGGTGCACACACCCCTGCGGGCACAGCGGCACCCTCAGCACCCGCTGCCCGGCCAGCCGGCACGCCCGGAAACACCCGGCTTCGACCAGGGCACCTAACTTCACCAGGACGCCCATCTGCGCTCGGGTACCCGCCAGCACCCCTCAGCGCTGGGGCACCCAAGCCCCCCCGTTAGCACTAGGAGCACCCATCGGCACCACGGGCACCCCTCTGCGCCCAGACGCCCAGTAGCGCTGGGATACCGGGGCACCCATCTGAATTGGGGCACCCATCAGCGCCAAGAGCACTGGGCACCCACCTGCGCCCACATCGCCCTGCCCCGAGAGTGCCCTGCCTGGGGCAGACCTGTCCCGTGTGGCCGTCGCCTGTGCCACGCGTGGGACGTGCCCCACGCCGTGCCCTGCCCACCCAGGTCCACGCCGTGCTGGTGTTCCCCACGCACGTGCCGTGTTGGTGCCCCGTGCCCATGTCATGTCCATGACCTCTATGCCTGTGCCCATGGCATGCCCATGTCATGTCCGTGCCCATGCCATGCTCTTGCCCATGTCGTGTCCGTGTCCGTGCCCATGCTGTGTCCATGCCCATGCCATGCTCATGCTCATGTCCGTGTCCATGCCGTGTCCATGCCCGTGCCCATGCCGTGCTCATGCCCATGCTGTGTCCATGTCCGTGCCGTGCTCATGCTCATGCTCATGCCGTGTCCATGTCCGTGCCCATGCCATGCTCATGCCCATGCCGTGCTCATGCCCATGCCGTGTCCATGCCCGTGCCCATGCCATGCTCATGCTCATGCCATGTCCATATCCGTGCCCATGCCCTGCTCATGCCCATGCTCATGCCGTGTCCATGTCCATGCCCATGCCCTGCTCATGCCCATGCCGTGCTCATGCCCATGCCGTGCTTGTGGTCATGCTCATGCCCATGCCCATGCTGTGTCCATGTCTGTGCCCATGCTCGTGCTCATGCCCATGCCGTGTCCATGCTCTGTGCCCATGGTGTTCCTCACGCCCATGGCTTGCCCATGGCATGTTGCCTCATGCCGTGTTCATGCCCATGCCGTGTTCATGCTCTGTGCCCATGGTGGCCTCCACGTCCACGCCATGCCCATGCCCTCTGCCCATGGTGCGCCCCATGCCCCACACCCATGGCTTGCCCACAGCATGTCCACGGCCCATGCTGTGTCCATGCCCATGCCGTGTCCGTGCCTCCATCCCTCATGCCCATGGCATGTCCATGTCTACACCCCATGCCTGTGGCATGTCCACGCCCATACCATGTTCGTGCCCATACCGTGTCCACACCCATACCGTGTCCACGCCCATGCAGTGTCCATGATGTCTTCCGTGCCCCGTGCCCATGGCTTGCCCACGCCACGGCCGTGTTCCGTGCCCATAGCACGTCCATGCCCCATGCCGCGTCCACGCTGCGTCCACGCCCTGTGCCCACGGTGTCCCCATGCCCATAGCGTGTCCACGCCCCGCACCGTGCCCGTGCCCGCACCCCGCGCCGGCGCCAGCAGCACCCACGCTCACTTGAAGGTGATGATGTTGGGGTGCTTCAGCTTGCGCAGGTGCTTGATGTCGGTCTCCTTGAGGTCCCGCACCTTCTTGACCGCCACCTCCTCGCCGTGGAAGCGGCCCAGGAAGACGGCGCCCTGTGCCCCGCTGCCCACCCACTGCAGGTCCAGGATCTCCTCGAACGGCACCTCCCAGGGGTCTGCAGGCACCCGTGCCCATGGCACCCCCGGCGCACCCGCGTCCATGGCACCCGAGCCCATGGCACCCCCGGCGCACCCGCGTCCATGGCACCCGCATGCTGGTGTGGGTGCAGCCCCCCCTTGGCACCCTCGCCCCAGCCCCACTGTTCCACCCTGCCCCACTGCACCCTCTGCACCCCAACACCCCACTCCCTGCCCCTTCGCTTGCCCCACTACACCCTCCCTGCCCCACTGCACCCTGCACCCCCGTCCCTGCCCCACTGCACCCTCCTTTACCCCACTGCAGCCGCCAAATTGCACCCTCCTGGTTCCACAGCACCATCCTGGCCCCACAGCACCCTCCTTCATCCCACAGCACCCTCCTGGCCCCACAGCACCCTCCTTCACCCCAAAGCACCCTCCTGGTTCCACAGCACCCTCCTGGCCCCACAGCACCCTCCTTCACCCCACAGCACCCTCCTGGCCCCACAGCACCCTCCTTCACCCCACAGCACCCTCCTGGTTCCACAGCACCATCCTGGCCCCACAGCACCCTTCTGGTCCCACTGCACCCTCCTGGTCCCACTGCACTCTCCTTCATCCCACAGCACCATCCTGGCCCCACAGCACTCTCCTTCATCCCACAGCACCCTCCTGGCCCCACAGCACCCTCCTTCACCCCAAAGCACCCTCCTGGTTCCACAGCACCATCCTGGCCCCACAGCACTCTCCTTCTTCCCACAGCACCCTCCTGGCCCCACAGCACCCTCCTTCACCCCACAGCACCCTCCTTCACCCCACGGCACCCTCCTGCCCCCCAGGCCCCCTCACCTTCCTGGGGGTGCTTGTGCTCGGCGGCGTAGGCTTTGCCGATCATGGTCCAGACGGGCTTGAGGCAGCCGAAAAGCCCCTCCAGGAAGCCGCCCCCCGCCTGGCAGCGCAGGTGGGCGGCCTCGGCGGCCAGCGGCCCCGCGGCCTCGGGAGCCAGGTCGGGGTGCCGGGGCGGCCCCCGGCGGGGCCAGGCCTCGGCGGGGGCGGCGGGGGCGGCGGGGGCGGCGGGCAGCACGTCGCGCAGGACGCACTGGGTGGGGGTCAGCTCCTGCTCCGGGGTCCCGTCCGAGGCCAGCGCCAGCGAGGGCGAGGGCGTCCGCGTCTCGTGCAGGCAGGCCATGGCGGGGCCCCCCCCGCGCCCCCCGCGCGCGCCCCGGCCTGCGGGAGGGGCGTCAGCGCCGGCGGGGGCCCCCCCGGCGCCCCCCCCCCCCCCCGCACGCGCGGGCATCCCACCGCGCGCGTGGGCATCCCCTCGCACCCGTGTCTGCACCCCTTTACACGCTGTGCACCCCTTTACACACGTGTGCACCCCATTGAACCCGTGTCTGCACCCCGTTACACGTGCGTGCACCCCATTGCACCCGTGTCTGCACCCCGTTACACGCGCGTGCACCCCCTTGCACCCGTGTGTGCACCCCGTTACACGCGCGTGCACCCCATTGCACCCGTGTGTGCACCCCGTTACACACGTGTGCACCCCCTTGCACCCGTGTGTGCACCCCTTTGTGTGCACCCCTTTACACACGCGTGCACCCCATTGCACCCGTGTCTGCACCCCGTTACACGCGCGTGCACCCCCTTGCACCCGTGTCTGCACCCCATTACACGTGCGTGCACCCCATTGCACCCATGTCTGCACCCCTTTACACACATGTGCACCCCATTGCACCCGTGTGTGCACCCCTTTACACACGTGTGCACCCCATTGCACCCGTGTCTGCACCCCGTTACACGTGCGTGCACCCCATTGCACCCGTGTGTGCACCCCTTTACACACGTGTGCACCCCCTTGCACCCGTGTCTGCACCCCGTTACACGTGCGTGCACCCCATTGTACCCATGTCTGCACCCCATTACACACGTGTGCACCCCCTTGCACCCGTGTCTGCACCCCGTTACACGCGCGTGCACCCCCTTGCACCCGTGTGTGCACCCCTTTACACACGTGTGCACCCCTTTACACACGTGTGCACCCCATTGAACCCATGTCTGCACCCCGTTACACACGGGTGCACCCCCTTGCACCTGTGTCTGCACCCCTTTACACACGTGTGCACCCCCTTGCACCCGTGTCTGCACCCCGTTACACGCGCGTGCACCCCCTTGCACCCGTGTCTGCACCCCGTTACACGTGCGTGCACCCCATTGCACCCATGTCTGCACCCCTTTACACACATGTGCACCCCATTGCACCCGTGTGTGCACCCCTTTACACACGTGTGCACCCCATTGCACCCATGTCTGCACCCCGTTACACACGGGTGCACCCCCTTGCACCTGTGTCTGCACCCCTTTACACACGTGTGCACCCCATTGCACCCGTGTCTGCACCCCGTTACACGCGCGTGCACCCCCTTGCACCTGTGTCTGCACCCCTTTACACTCACGTGCACCCCTTTACACACGTGTGCACCCCATTGCACCCGTGACTGCACTGTTACACATGTGTGCACCCCTTTACACACATGTGCACCCCATTGCACCCGTGTCTGCACCCCTTTACACATGTGTGCACCCCTTTATGCATGTGTGCACCCCTTTACACACGTGTCTGCACCCCGTTACACACTTGTGCACCCCATTGCACCCATGTCTGCACCTCTTTACATGCATGTGCACCCCTTTATGCACGTGTGCACCCCCTTGCACCCGTGTCTGCACCCCTTTACACACGTGTGCACCCCCTTGCACCCGTGTCTGCACCCCTTTGCACCCCTCTACACACATGTGCACCCCATTGCACCCATGTGTGCACCCCTTTGTGTGCACCCCTTTACACACGTGTGCACCCCTTTACACACGTGGGCACGCCCTCGCACCCATGTCTGCACCTCTTTACATGCGTGTGCACCTCCTTGCACCCATGTGTGCACCCCTTTAACACACGTGTGCACCCCATTGCACCCATGTCTGCACTCCTTTACATGTGTGTGCATCCCTTTACGCGCGTGTGCACCCCCTCGCACCCATATGTGCACCCCTTTGTGTGCACCCCTTTACACGCGTGTGCACCCCATTGCACCTGTGTCTGCACCCCTTTGTGTGCACTCCTTCACACGCGTGCACCCCCTTGCACCTATATGTGCACCCCTTTACGCACGTGTGCACCCCATTGTACCCATGTCTGCACCCCTTTGTTTGCACCCCTTTACACACGTGTGCACCCTCTCGCACCCGTGTCTGCATCCCTTTACCTGCATATGCACCCCATTACATGCGTGTGCAGTCCCTCACACCTGTGTCTGCACCCCTTTACACACGCGTGCACCCCATTGCACCCCTTTACACACGTGTGCACCCCCTTGCACCCATGTCTGCACCCCTTTACACGCGTGCGCACCCACATGTGCACCCTTTTACATGTATGTGCACCCCTTCACATGCATGCGCACCCCTTGCACCCATGCGTGCACCCCTTTACGTGTGTGTGTGCACCCCCTTGCACCCATGTTTGCGCCCATTTACATGCACGTGCACCCATTCCATGCGTGTACACCCCCTTGCACCCATGTCTGCAACCCCACGTGCGTATGCACACCCTTGCACACATGTGTACAGCCCTACATGCGTGTGCATCCCCTTGCACGCATGTGCATCCCCTCTGCGCGCATCTGCACCCCTTGCACCCATGGGTGCAGCTCCACATGTGCACCACCCTTTTCATGCACGGGAACCCCCTTACGTGCACGTGCACCCCCTTGCACTCGTGTGTGCAGCCCGGCACGCGTGTGCGGCCTGGCACGCGTGTGCACGGCCAGCGCAGATGTGCACCCCCTTGCACCCTTACCCCCCCTGCACCCACCTGTGGGCCCCCCTTGCACGTCTGTGCACCCCCAGTTCACGCCTGTGCGCCGTCTTGCACAAGCGCACGCCTCCTCGTGCCCAGGCGTGTACGCTTCGCGCGTGTGCACCCCACGAGGCTGGGGGGGACGACACGGGACGTGGGGGGGTGGGGGGCGTGCGCAGAGGGTGCACGAGCGTGCAAGAGGGTGCACGAGCACGTGAGGGTGAGCACAAGCGTGCAAGGGCGTGCAAGGGCGTGCACAAGCGTGCAAGAGGAGGCGCGAGGCCCCTCGTGGCGCGTGCGCGTGTGCCGGGGGAAACTGAGGCAGGGCTGGGGGGGGGAGTTGGGGGGGAGTGGGGGGGTCCCGGGGGGCTGGAGGGGGGGGGGAGGCGGGATCGGGCCCGATCCAGCGCCCCTGAAAATTGGGGGGAGGGGGAATTGCCATGGCAACAGCGCAGCCGGCGGATGAGGTCATCACTAAAATTAGGGGGGGGTGAGTCACGGGGGGGGGCGTGGGCGGGGCTTAGCGTCACCTCGAGGGACCCAGGCGGCTGGGGGGGGGGGGGGGGCACGACCCGCCCCTCCAGGTGTCGTGTCCCCCCCGTGGTGACGTCACGTCACGCGGTGACGTCATCCCCGTAAGGGATGGAGCCTTCTCGCCCCCCCCCCCCCGCACGGGGAAACTGAGGCAGAAGCGGGGAACAAGCGAGCCTGTGAGGGGGCGGGAGGGAGGCTGTCTGTCACGACATGCGACAGCGCGGGCCGCGTGTCGCGACAGAGCGGACTTGGAGGAGGGGAGCAGGGGAGACAGAGGCCCCGTGTCGCCCCCGCATCACCCCCGCCGCCATGGCATGTCGGGACACAGCGTCCTGTCGCGACACGGGGAGGAACGGGAGGAGCGGAACGGGCCGCCAGGGGCACACGCCTGTGCGGGGCGGGGGGCACAGACGTGTGCAAGCGGGGGTACAGGCCTGTGTGGGGTGCACACGCGTGGAGGGGTGCACACGCGTGTGCACAGGGCCGCACAGGCAGGCGAGGGTGCACACGCGTGTGCGAGGGGGTGCACGCGCATCTGAGGGGGTGCACACGTGCGTAGGGGTGCACACACGCGGGCCAGGGGCGCGCACACGTGCTGGGGTGCACGCACAGGTGCCGGGGGGTGCCCACCCACGCGGGGGTGCCCACGCGGGTGTAAGAGGTGGGCACTCTCGTGTGCAGGGGATGCACACGCGCGTGCAAGGCGATGCACCAGCGTGCCAGGGGTGCACATACACGCGTGCTGGCGTGCGTCCACGCAGCTGCAGGCGTTGCACACGCGTGTGCAAGGGGGCACGCGTGCGTGCATGGGCGTGCAAACACGTCTGCAAGGGGAAGGAGGGGGTCGCACGTGTGCACGGAGCTGCCCACGCGTGTGCAAGAGCAGCTCACCCATGCGGATGGGGGCAGGGGGGGCACACGCGTGTGCAAAAGGCCGCTCGTGGCCCCTGCCCACGCCCCCCAGGCCCCACCGAGCCCCAGGGGGGGCCCAGGCGTCCGTGGGGGTGGGGACCACGGGCCCGGGCCCGGGCCGGCGGGGGGACCGGGGCCTCCGGGGGGGGGAGCACATGCCCCCCCGCTCCATCCCGGCCGCACCCCTGGTCCTACCCCCCCCCGGGGCTCCCCGCCCCCCCCCGGGCTCCCCGCCCCCCCCGGGGCTCCCAGCCCCCCCCCGGGCCTCCCCGCCGCTGCCCGCGGCCCCCTGCCTGGTCCCGGTACCTGGGGGGGTCCGGGCCCCGCGCCCGGGGGTGATGCCGGTGGTGCCGGTGGTACCGGGGGTGATGCCGGGGCCGGGGCTGGGCCCGGCGGGGCCGGGGCGCGGGCGGGCGGGGCCGGTACCGGGGCCGGTGCCGCGGTCAGGGCGAGCGGCGCGGAACGGCCCCGCCCGGCGCTCGGCGCGGCCCCGCCCCGGCCGCCCCGCCCCGGCCCCGCCGGCACCGGGAGCCCACCGGCACGGAGCCCACCGGCTACCGCCACCCTCCACCGGCCCCGGGACCCTCCACCGACACCGGAACCCCTGTACTGGCACCGGGACCACCAGCACCGGCACCCCTCCACCGACACCGGAACCCCTATACTGGCACCGGGACCCCTATACTGGCACCGGGACCACCAGCACCGGCACCCCTCCATCGGCACCGGAATCCCTATACTGGCACCGGGACCACCGGCACTGGCACCCCTCCACCGGCACTGGAGCCCCTATACTGGCACCGGGACTCCTATAGTGGCACCGGGACCACCGGCACCGCCACCCTCCACCGGCGCCGGGACCACCGGGACCCCTATATGGGCACCTGGGACCACCGGCACCGGGACCCCTATATGGGCACCTGGGACCACCGCCCCCGGGACCACCGGGACCCCTATATGGGCACCTGGGACCCCTCCACCGGCCCCGGGACCACCGGGACCCCTATATGGGCACCTGGGACCACCGGCCCCGGGACCACCGGGACCCCTATATGGGCACCTGGGACACCTCCACCGGCCCCGGGACCCCGAACTGCACCGGGACCCCCCCGCTGGCACCAGGACTGGCCCCGCGACTCTCCCAGCACCGGGACTGAGCCCCCAGTATCCCTCACCGGCCCCAGCACCACACGGGGGCCCCAGTGCAGTCCCAGTGCTCCCAGTCCAGGTGTGCTTCTGGCCCCACTGCTCCCAGTTTGCTTCCAGTGCTCCCAGTACAGGCACCCCTGTCCTCACTGCTCCCAGTCGGTCCCCACTAGTCCCAGTCTGGGTGTCCCCTTGTCCCCACAGCTCCCAGTTTGATCCTAGTGCTCCCAGTCTGGGTGTCCCCCTCTCCCCACTGCTCCCAGTCGATTCCCAGTGCTCCCAGCCTGGGTGTCCCCCTCTCCCCACTGCTCCCAGTCGATTCCCAGTGCTCCCAGTCTGATCCCAGTGCTCCCAGTTTGGGTGTCCCCCTCTCCCCACTGCTCCCAGTCCATTCCCAGTGCTCCCAGTGCAGGCGTTCATTTGTCTCCACGGCTCCTTCTCCCTCCCTGTCCCATCCTGCCCGTCCCAGCCGCTCCCAGTCTGACCATTATCACCACTGGCCAGTCCCCATCACGGCCTGTCCGTCCGTCCCCCTCCCTGTCCCTCTGTCCCTGTCCCACCCGGCCTGCCCCATCCATTGACCCCGCCTCCACCCCGTCCAGCGGGGGAAACTGAGGCAGACCCCCCACAGCCATGTGGCCCTGCCCACGGGTCCTCCACCTTCCCAGCATTCCTCGCGCAGGGGGTTGTGGGAAGCGTAGTCCGCCGCGAAGGGGGAAGCGGCAATTCTGCTGCCTCTCCCGCTTCCCAGCGGACTACGCTTCCCACAACCCCCTGCGGCGCCCGCGTCCCATCGTCCCCCGCGGCGCGGCGGGGGCGGCAGCGGTCGCCCCCTGGCGGCGCGGGCGGCGCGGCGGCGGGACGGAGCGCGGCGGGGATGAGCGAGGAGGGGGCGGGCGGCGGGGCCAGGCGGAGCGGCGGCTTCCCCAGGTACCGGACACCCTCCCGCCACCCCGGGACACCCTCCCGCCCCGCAGGGATATATCCCACCCCCTCCGGGATACCCCTTTCCCCGCTCCAAACCGGGATTATCCCCCCTCCGGGCGGAGAGGGGGAGGTTGGGGCCTACCCCAGGCCTCCGGGGTTGTCCCTCGGCCACCGGGCCTGTGTGAAGGGGCCCCTACGCTGTGTGTGTGTGTGGGTACAGGCCTGTCCCCGTGTCCCCACGCTGCGTGGGGGCTCCATCCCTGCCCCCATCCATGTGGCGGTGCTGTCCCTGTCCCCGTGTCCCCACGCTGCATGGTGATGCCGCTCCTGTCCGCGTGTCCCCATGCTACGTGGCAGTGCCACCCTGTCCCCACGCTGTGTGGTGGCTCCATCCCTGTCCCCGTGTCCCCACGCTACATGGTGGTGCCACCCTGTCCCTGTGTCCCCATGCGGTGTGGCAATGCCACCCTTTCTCTATGGCCACACACTGCCTGGTGGTGCCACCCCTGTCCCCTGTGTCCCCACACCATATGGCGGTGCCACCCCTGTCCCCCGTGTTCGCCCACCATGTGGCGATGCCCCTTGTCCCCACGCTACCTGTCAGTGCCATGCTGTCCCCACGTCCCCATGCTACATGTCAATGCCAACCTCTGCCACCGCCCCACTCCCTCAAATCCGTACCCCCACCGGTCCCCTCTGACCCCCTACTGGGGCTGGTGACACCCCTGTCCCCATGTCCCCATGCTGTGTGGTGTCTCCACCCCGTCCCCATATCCTAATATTGTGTGGCGATGCCACGCTGTCCCCACATCCCCACGCTACATGTCCATGCCAGCCTCTGCCACTGTCGCACTCCTCCAAATCCGTACCCCACCGGTCCCCTCTGACCCCCTGCTGGGGCTGGTGACAGCCCTGTCCCCAGCCTGGAGCAGATGCTGGCCGCCAACCCCGGGAAGACGCCCATCAGCCTGCTCCAGGAATATGGCACTCGCATAGGCAAGACCCCCGGCTACGACCTCCTGAAGGCCGAGGGACAAGCCCACCAGCCCAACTTCACCTTCCGTGTCACCGTTGGGGACATCAGCTGCACCGGTGGGTCCCTGACACCCTCCACTTCCAGGCTGTGTCCACCCCTCCTCACCTTCCCGGCACTGGAGGGGGTGACCTGGGGTGGATCTCGCTTACCTGGGACGTTGGCGGGGACAGTGAGGACACGGGGATTATCCGCAGGATGGTGGGAATGTGCTGGGGGGATCCCTAAAAGTGGGTCCTGATGGAGGATCCCCTGGAATCCCTAAAAAAACCAGGGTCTGGTGGGGGCATCGCCTGGGATCCCGATGCTTGGGACAGTCGGGGATCCCTTGGGACCCCAAAAAGTAGGTTGTGGTGGAGGATCTCCTGGGACCCCAAAGCCTGCACTGTGCCACAGGGAACCTCCTGGGAACCCCAACATCTGGGGTGTGCTATGGGGGTTCACTGGGATCCCCAAAAAGTGGGTCCTGGTGGGGGATTGCTTGGGACCCTGATGCCTGGGATGCCTGGGGATTCCCTGGGACCCTG
This sequence comes from Phaethon aethereus, assembly GCF_964289735.1. Taxonomy (NCBI): domain Eukaryota; kingdom Metazoa; phylum Chordata; class Aves; order Phaethontiformes; family Phaethontidae; genus Phaethon; species Phaethon aethereus. The sequence continues at coordinate 1,664,465 of NC_138605.1, forward strand.
AAAAGTGTGTCCTGGTGAGGGATCGCCCAGAACCCCGATGCCTGGGACACGTGGGGACCCCCTGGCACCCTGCTGCCGGGGTTATGGCAGAGGGATCCCCCAGCACCCTGACCTCAGGGCTGTGGCAGCCCTAACCACAGCCTGTGGTCTGCGAGGGGCCTGGGGGGACCCAGGCATCCCCCCACCCTCGCTTAGCCGGTGTCTCCCCCAGGGCAGGGGCCCAGCAAGAAGGCGGCGAAGCACAAAGCGGCAGAAGTGGCCCTGAAGCTGCTCAAAGGGGGGGACATGCTGGAGCCCACCACCCCCGAGGAGCCCAGGTGAGGGGGGACAGGGTCCCCAGGGTGCTGGGGGGTCCAGGGGCGTGTCAAGGTGCAGCACAGGAGAAGGTTGGAGGGGTGCGCTGGGGGGTGCTGGGTGCACAGGGGAGGACGTTGGGTGTGTCCAGGGGGTGCTGGGGGGAGGCACCCACACATTGCGGGGGTACCCAGGGGGTTCAGGGGTGCTGGGCACCCAGGCCTGGTGGGTTTGGGGGGGGTCTGTGGGGGATTGAGGGCATCCGGGGGAGTTTGGGGGTTCCCAGGGTTATTTGGGATGCTGGGAGTGGGCTTGCGCATCCCAAGAGATTTGTGGGGGTTTGAGGAGCTCAGTTGGGTTTGGGGGTCCCCGGGGGGGGGGGGAGGGTACCCAGGCAGGTCTGGGGGTGCCCAGGGTGGGTCTCGAGGTATGCGGGGTGGGTTTAGGGGTGTCTTAGGGGAGCCAAGAGAACTGGAGTTACCCAGGGGGGTGGGGATACTTGGGGTTCTCAAGGGAATTGGGGGTGTCTGGCAGGATTTGGAGCACCCAGGGAGGGTGGGGGGGCCAGGGAGGGAGATTTGGGGGGACCAGCTCGGGTGTTAACGTCTCACCTTTTATCCCCAAGCTCTCCTTTCCCCCCAGAGCCCCTGGCTGAGCTCGGCCCTGCGGCCGCCCCCCCAGCACCCGTCATGCCCCTACCGTCGCCCAGGTAACGGGGTGGGTGACTGTCCCTGTCCCCCAAGGCCCCCAGCTCCTGGCACCCCTGTTACACCCCCTTGCCTCCCCAACCTGGGGGTCCTGGCATGGGGGGGCTCAGGGCTGCCCCTCCGCCGTGCTCCCCTCACGCCGTGCCCGTCTGCCCCACACAGGGGCACCCCCCTGGAGATGAAGACGCCCGTGTCTCCCCCCCAGTCGGAGTGTAACCCCGTGGGGGCTCTGCAGGTGGGTGATGCCGTGGGCTGGGACGAGAGGGGACGTGTCCCCCCTCGGTGGCCATCCCTGTTTTGGGGGTGACAAGCCTGTTTCGCGGGGGGCATGCCCCTTTGGGGGTGACTTTACCCATTTTGGGGGTGGTGGTGAGCTTTGGGGACTGCCTGTCTGCAGCTGGAGCAGGGCTCTTGCCCCTTTTGGGGACAGTTATCCCCATTTTGGGGACAGCTATCCTGTTTTGGGGATGGTGGACCCATTTTGGGGTTGGTGGACCCATTTTGAGGACAGTGGGCCCTTTTAGGGACAGTTAGCCCCATTTTGTGGACAGTTACCTCTTTTTGGGGGGCAATTATCCCCATCTGGGGACAGTTATCCCCATTTTGGAGATGGTTATTCCCATTTTGGAGACGGTTATTCCCATTTTGGGGGCAGTGGACCCATTTTGGGGCTGGCCCTGTCCGTTTGGGGGATGGCAGTGTCCGTTTTGGGGATGGCAGCTCCTTTCTGGGGGCAACTCTCCCCATTTTGGGGGGTAAGGGTGTGGCCTCACCCTCCCCAGACCCCCCCATTTGTCTGTGCATCCCCCCAGGAGCTGGTGGTGCAGAAGGGCTGGCGCCTGCCCGAATACACGGTGACGCAGGAGTCGGGGCCGGCGCATCGCAAGGAGTTCACCATGACCTGCCGCGTGGAGCGCTTCGTGGAGATTGGTACGGGGCCGGGGCACCCCCGGGGTGTGCGTGGGGGACACACACGACGGGGTGCCAAGCTCACCTCGGTGTCCCTTGTCCCCTCCTCGCAGGCAGCGGCACCTCCAAGAAGCTGGCGAAGCGAAACGCGGCCGCCAAGATGCTGGTGCGGATCCACAACGTCCCCATGGAGCCGCGCGAGGGCAGCGAGGCCGAGGTGGAGGAGGACCAGTTCTCCATGGTATCGGCCGGCGAGGGGTTAATGGGGGGGGACACGGGCACCCCGGGGGGTTAATGGGAGACGTGGACACCCTGAGGTCACCCTGGGGGAGTTAACAGGGGGGACACAGGCACCCTGAGAGGGTCAATGGGGGACACGAGCACCTCTGTACCCTCTATTTCAGGGCTTATGGACCCCCAGTCATTAAAGTTGGGGGGCAGTAGGGCAGGGGGACACTCGAGACCCCCAGGTCCTCCCTGGAGGGGGGACACACCCTGGATTTAGGGTCTTTGGGTGGGTGTAGACCCCATGAGGGTCCCTGAATCAGAGGGATCCCGCAGCCCCCAAGCCCCCATGCCCCCTGGGGTACCCTGTGTGGGGGTCCCCACAGTTCCTGAGCCCCTGTGTCCCCACATGGGGGCTTGGAGGGTCCTTGAGCCCCCATGTCCCTTGGGTGTCCCTGCATGGGACTCTGGGGTGTCCCTGAGCCCCCATATCCCCATGGGGGTGTCCGGATGGTCCCCGTGCCCCATGGCGGGGTGGGGACGGTCCCCGAGCGCCCCGTCCCCGCAGGCGGGCCCCAGGCTGGAGGGGCTGCGGGGCCGAGCGCCCGGCTGCACCTGGGACTCCCTGCGCAACTCGGCGGGCGAGAAGATGGTGCAGCTGCGGAGTCACCCACTGGCACCCATGGGTGCGGGGGCCTGCGCCCTCCTGCAGGAGCTCTCCGAGGAGCAGAGCTTCGCCATCAGCTACCTCGACATCGGTGAGTGTCCCCCCCTCCAATTCTGGGCACACCCCCCGCCCCAGCCCCGTGGGTTCCCCAGCCCAGGCTCGGGGGGTGTTGTGGGTGGTTTTGGGGGGGGGTCTGGGGTGACGGTGGCCTGTCCCTGTGTGTCGTCCCCCCCAGATGCGTTGAGCCTCAGCGGGCTGCACCAGTGCCTGGTGGAGCTGTCGACGCAGCCGGCCACTGTGTGCCACGGCGCGGCCCCCTCCCGCGACGGCGCCCGCTCCCAGGCCGCCCGCAACGCCCTCCAGTACCTCCGCATCATGGCGGGGGGCAAGTGAGCCCCCACCCACCCACCGCCACCCAGACGGACCCACAGACACTCCGACGGACCCACAGACAGACCCCTGGACTCACCGACTGACATACGGACCTCTGGGTGGATGCCTGGACCCACTGGTGGATGTCTGGCCCCACCCACGGACACCCAGCCAGACACCCGGCCCCACTGACACACGCTGTGGGCACCCGGACCTGCCGACAGACAGACGGACAGACGCACGGCCCCCCAGACAGAACCCGGACAGACCTCAGGGCCTGGGGGCACCCTCTGTCCTGGCCCCCCCGGGTGTGGGGAGGGTCCCTGGGCACCAACCAGCCCCTGGGAATAAAGCTGGGGGGGTTTGTAAACTCCCGGCGTTGGTCTCTCTTTGGGGGGGCACTTGGGGGTCCTGGGGGGCAGAAAGGGGGCAGGTGTGTCCCCCCCTGCCCCGCCCATCCCTAAGGGGAAAAAACAGAGCTTGGGGTTGAATGGTGCCAGTTTATTGGGTGACGGGTGGACCCGTGGACGGACGGACGGACTGACGGCTCCCAGGACGGACAGATGGACAGATGGCTCCTGGGATGGACAGACGGCTCCCGGGACGGATGGACGGACAGATGGGCGGGCGCTCAGCGGCGGCGGCCGAAGCGCTGCGGCGTCGCCATGGTCCAGAACGGGGCGACCGGAGCGTCCCAGCTGCGGGGGCTGAGCCGGGCCCCTCCCCGCGGCCCCCGGCCGAACCTGCCGCGGGGACAGCGCGGGGCTGGCACCCGCCGCCGGGGACAGGCGGCCCCGGGACGGACAGACTGACAGGGCTGGGCGGGGGGGGCGTGGATGGGCACAGGGATGGGGCCGGAGGGATGGAAAAGGAGGGACAGACGGACAGGGCCGGGTGCGGTGGGGACAGGGAGGAGAGGGACGAACGGACGGACGGACGGACTCGGGGCCATGGACAGGCGGGGACAGACGTACACGGGACGTTCATGGACAGACGGACGCTGACGGGGACACCCAGCCCGGCACCGGCCAGGCCACCCCCCCCGGTCCCCTGGGACCCCCCCCGTGCCCCCTCCCCGGCCCCGCCGCTCCCCGGGGTCTCCCAGACCCCCGCCCCCCCGGTCCCGCTCACCTCGGCGGCTGGAGCGGGGCCCCCGGGCGCTGCAGGGAGCGGAGCAGCGCGCCCAGGGCGGCGGCGGCGGCGGCAGCTGGGGGCGGCCCCGGGGGGGCGGCGGCGGCCTGTGTCGGGGTCGGACGGGGGAGGGGTGTCACCGGCAGACCCGAGCCCGGGGGCCGCCCCCTCCCAGGCCCCTAAAACCGAAACGCCCGTTCCGCCGCCCCGACGGCGCGGCGCGGGCCAGAGCTCACCGGGACCGGGCCGGGACCGGTACCGGGGGGTCCGGAGCAGCAGCGGGCGGCGCGCGGGGCCCCCGCCAGCAGCGGCAGCAGCAGCAGCAGCGGCAGCACCGGCAGCCGCCCCATCGCCCCCGCCGCCGCCGCCGCCGCCGCCTCTTATAGCCGGGCCGAGCCGGGCCGCCGGGGGGGTCCCGGGGGAGCGGGGGGTGGCGGGGATACATCCCGGCGCCGTTAATGAAACCCATTTACCAGCCGCGACAGCCGCCCCCGGGGACAGACAGCCTGACGGACGGGGGCGGCCCCGCACCCCCCCTTCCCGCTCGGGACCCTCAATCGGCAGCGCCGGGGCTGCCCGCACGGCCGGAGCGAAACCCCCGGCCCGGGACCCCCCGGCCCGGCCTCCCCGCGCCGCCCCCCCCGCCGCCGCTCGCCGCCGCCCGGTGGCCGCTCCGCGCTCCTGCAGCCCCGACGGGGTGGCCGCGGCTCCGCCGCCCGCGGGACCCCCCGGCCCGAGTTTCACCCCGCTCCCTCCGACCCAAATCCAGCTGAAATCGCCCCAAACGCTCGGGCCGGGGCTAGGGGGGGGTGTGTGTGTCACGGGCCGCTGCGGCGTCCCCGTGTGTGTGTCCCCAAAACCAGGCTTCACCCATCGCGCCCCCCCCGGGGGTGACAACCCCGTGGGTGTCCCCGGGCAGGTCCGGTGGCTGGATGATGTCAGCCAGGTGATGTCACCCCGAGCACTGTCACCCCCTGCCCCGTGACAACCCACCCACCTGTCCCTCAGGCGGGTGACACCCACGGGGGTCCCTGGGCCAGGTGACAGCAGGGTTGTCCCCAGCCGAGCCCCCCCCTCCCCGAAGCAGAGGGCGGCAGCCACCAGCGCCTGGGTAATATTTTAATGTTATATCTGCAGCATAAATAAAAGGCACATTACATGTTCGGTACGAGGCGGCCGCAGGGGCGGGGCGGGGCCGTGTCCCCCCACCCGCGTCCCTGGGCCCCCGCGGGGGCTGTGAGGACCCGCTCACAGGAGCCCGTGGGGAGGAGGGTCCCTCGGGGCCCGCGGGCAGGGGTTACAGCTAGAACACCGTTTCGTCGCGTAAGGAGCTGCGCACCCGCTCAGGAAGTCGATATAAGTCTATATAGGTCTGTATATACTCATAGATATGTATTTTCTTATAGATACTACACCCTCGTGGTTATGCTTTTCGGGGGGCGGGGGGGGTCCTTTTTTCTTGGCTTCTTCCGTTATTGATCATCCAAACTCGCCCTACAAAGCAGCCAGGGGGGCACACACGGACCCGTCGGGTCCCTCTGTCACCCCCCGGGCTCGTTTCGGGGCCGGGAGCACTCGCCGCTGCCGGAGCCCGCACGTGCAGGTGACGGGGAGGGAACCGAACAGAAACGCATCCACAAGTCCAAAAACAACACGTTTCCCAGCTGAGCCGTCGAAAGCAGGAGCAAGTCTGGGGGAAGAAGGCGGCACTGAACACTCCCCAACCACCCCCCACACCCCAATCCCAAGGGATGTAAGGAGAGGAGATCTTTGTCTCTGCCGGAGGGAGAGGAGGGAGCGCTCCCCTGCGCCACGAGCGCTCCTGGGGTTCAGCGTCGCTGTTCGGTTCCAGCTGATGTTACAGCGAAGGCGGAGGGTAACAAACCCCCGCTCCCCGTGGCCGCAGCCGCCCCTCGGGCTCCCGCCGGCTCCATCGCAGCCGCAATGCGACCTTCAAACCCTGGTTGGGCTCTTCCTCCTGCGAGGAGCCCGACTATCGCTCTCCCCCGCCATCAATTAGGCCACGGAGGAGGGATGGAGATGCCGGGCGATCCAAACGCCACGACGGCAGAGATGAGCTCTGGGGGGAGAAGATGCGTGGGAAGCCACAGGACCGACACCGGCACTAACCGGGGTTTCGGTTAAGGCACCGCGGCCGAGCCCCGAGGGCTGGAAGAGGAAAGTGCAGGTGGCCGGCAAGCTGCCGAGCGGAGCCGGCCGGGCGGCTGCCAGCCCTCCGGAGCCTCTGAAAAGCAGGAGAAATCACCCTAGAGCAGAAATCGGGGGATTTTTTTGCCCCACCCAAAGACATCCGCAAAGGTTTCAAGCAAGAGTTGAACCAGCATGGGGAGGAAGAGGAGAAGAAAAAGCCACCTTCGCCCTTGCCCGTCCTCGGGGGTCTGGGGGGAACCCTGCATCACCGACCTGCCAGAAAGTCCATCTTCCCAAGCAAAAAAAACCCCCCTAACTACCACCAAAACCAAAGCGCGTCCTCTACAGCGACCGCCACGCTGACCTAGAGAAGAAACCACCTCCAAGAGAGGCGCGGAGGAAGGAGGAGAAGATGTGGGGCACGAAGCCGGCAGCCGTTCGGCTCCTCAGAGCTGTTGGAAGTGCTCGGGGGGGATTTCCACGCCTCGGAGCCCAAAGGCTCCCCCGGAGCAGTGCGGGCTCCGGGAAGAGGAGACCACGCCGACCCTGGCTTTTAAATACCCGGGCGGCCCGACGTATCCACGCGCGGCCACTCCTTCGGCATGGAGCCGCTGGAAAAAGCTCTGATGGAAAACACACTCTCTGCGTACCCTCCTCTCCGAAAAGCCTGGAAAGAGCCACCTTCTAAAAACCAAACCTGTCCCTCCCGCTGGAAGGGTGACAACCACCCCGGCGTGGCGACATTCAGCTCCTCCCGAGGTTTACGACCGGCTCGGCGACAGCGCGGCCAGGCACCTTTTGTGAGCCCAATACGGGATGAACCTTACCCACGTGCCCCAAAGCGACATTTACGGCGCGGGACATCCATCCGTTGCGCCGGGATGGCGCCAGGGAGTTCCCCCGTTGCCCGAGGCTGGTGGAGGGAGATGTGTTAGCCAAGGGCAACGCTGGGTTTTTTGGCTACCTTCCTCCTGGCGGGGCTCAGCCTGCCCGAGCCGGGAGGATTCCTGCTTCGAACCACCCGTCTTCCCTCCCTGCAAGCAGGGACGCTGCCGGCAAGAGAGACAGGGACCCGAAAGCTGCTCCGGGACTGGCTCTCGCAGCAGCAGCGCAGGCATCGAACGCTTTTGGGGTAAAACACACCCGAAGGGGACACGGGAAAGCTGCAACCCTGTCGACTGAAAAAAAACGTAAAATATTAAAAGTCTGGTCAAACGCTTGTTCCCTGATCGTTGCTGCCCAGTTTTGGAGCTTTACAACCGCGTTTTCATGGGTTCGCAGATTTTTCAAGGCACTAAGCACTCGCAGGCGGAGGGGAGCTGGGATGAGGAGATGCTGGAGCGCGGCAGCACCGACGGCACCAGGAGCACAGAGGGATGGGGAGAAAAGCCGCTCTCTGCCTCCCCCGGCTCACCACGGCAAGGTCTGAGCTACCTCGCGATGCCTGACGGCGCTCCAAGGTTTCAAGGGTCAGAGCAGGGAGGCGGCAGGCAGGCTGGGGGATCTCGGCTCTCCGCTCACGCAAAATCGGGTCACTTTTAGTCCCGAAGCGTAAATGAGGGGTCGGGGAATCTGCTGCACCTGATGCTAACGCTGCCGTGTGTGTGTCTGTCCCGGAGTTGTTGCCTCTCCACTGTCCCCCTTCGCTCCCTCCTTCCAACCCCACCAGCAAAGCCACCAGCCGCTCCTCGCCTCTGCCGCATCCACCAGACCCCGATGCCACGACGAGGCAAACACGGAACCAGCGGGATGAGCCCAGAGCTCAATTCCTCCTTTCTTTCTTCTTTCAATGAACACTTTTCCTCGACAGATGGGTTTTTTCTGTGGAGCTGGAGGCTTGGTGAGCCTAGGAGGAGCTGGTGAGCTACTGTTGGCGCTGCCGGACGCACAACCGCTCGCTCGCCGCGCGCCGTCCCAGCTCCTGGCTCCGAGCACCACGCACCCAGGGACAGGCACCCAACAGCTGCCGGGCGACGAAGCAAATATGTTTACAACACATTTTTGTCATTCCTGCTATTCCCAGACAAAGAAAGAAAGAGACACACTTGTCTGGAAGCCCCCTGAAGCAAGCTGGGCAGATCTGAAGACCAGAGCAAATCCCTTTGACGCAAGACGGGTCATTTTTACACCTTTTTGGGCTGCAGGTTTTCTGCCGCACCCCGTCGCAGCGCTACAACCTGCATCCAGCGGCAGCTCCAGGAAAGGAAGCAGAGCCGGGTTGGATCTCGCACCTCCGGCGAACCCTCTGCCTTAGATCCTGGCTCCTAAAAAGGGTCCCGATTCCCCGCTGTGCCTCAGCTGGCTGAAACCCCTTTTTGGCCAGGTCGCACGGCTTTAAGACATACCGAAACCCCCCAGGTCCTCTTCAGCTCGCTTTTGCTGCAGAAACACTTCCCGCGGCGGGGCAGCAAGAGCCGAAACATTTCTCTACACACAGACTCCGCAGAAACAGCTTTACGGAAACAAAAGGCGGGTCTGGGGGGGAGCTACGCAGGATCTGAACCCGAAGTGCAAAGTGCCGAGGCCAGAAGTGACTTTACGCACAAGACGACTCCCGAGATGAGCAAAAGAAACCAGGAGAGTGAGAGAGCGGCACCGCGTCGAGACAAACCAAACCCAGGAAATGCTGCGGTCGATACTGCCGAGAAGTCGAGGAAAACCTGGAAAAAAAAGGAGAGGGAGGAAAAGACAGATCCCGTCGATAGAACAACCAAACCGCTGAACCTCCCCGTCCGTAACGGGATCCAGTTCCTTGCTCCGACTTTGCTTTGGGTTTTGCTGTCCCTGGAAACCTTCCAAGTCTGGATAAGCCAAACGAAATCACTTTGACAAACAAACTTGGCTCAAAAGTGGCAAGTGCAACCTGAGGTGGGCGAGAGCTCAGGCGAGGAGGGACCTCCCGCGAAGGAGAGGAAGACCAAGGGCTGATGCAGCTCCATTGACTTTGACCGGGTTCCTTCTAAGAGCCCGAACGCACACAGCACCCCTTCCCGTTTCCAACCGATCAACCCCAACAGCTTGCCCGGGGCCAGCGGCAGCCTTGGGAAGCACACACGGACACACACGCACGCTACGCCCGTCCGGCAAGGAAGCAGACCCCATTCCAAGCGTCTTTCAACATCGAGGCTGGGTTTTTAACCCACCCTAAGAAACTGGAAGCTCTGCGAATCCTTCGTTTGCTCTGGCTCAGAAGCAACGGATGCTCCATCACCGAGAGCAGAAGATAAACGTGAGGAAGAGGTAAAAGACCGGGCAAATAGAAACACTACTTCGTGCTCCTTCCCCTAGGAACAGGCAACTAATTCACGATTTAAGGCCACCATTATTAAGGTCATCGAGGTTATGTGTAAAGGACATGATCCTTGGAAACGGAGGGATTTGTTTGTGGAGGTGTACAGCGGAGTTGGGAGCGGATGATGAATTCTGGGACTCGCATTATTATCGCTCATCCTTTCATGTACCTCCCAGAGCGCCTCTGCACCAGTCCCAGACGACACAGGTCAGCACCAATTTGCCGTAAGGAAGACCGAGAGCAGCCCCTCCGCTGCCGGAACAGACGGTACCTTTCCTCAGCAGCCCCAGCGTCCCGTTACGAGAGCAGCACGCGAGCGTCTGCAGCTCCCAGTGCGGCACAAGTGACCAGGAACGTATCCGTGTGCCCCCGCTGGCCCCGCGTCCCCCTCTCCCAACTGCTGAGGTACAAACTAATTTACAGCGATGACGCTCCCATCGCGTCCGAAATCTGTCGCTGGGAGTTAGCGTGTGACGAGACTAACCTCGATCCCTTTAACCTCAGAGCTCAAGGAGGCTTCTTGTGCGAAGGTGCAATGTTTCAGGTAGCTAGAGCAGAGGGGGGAGCAGATGCCTGGAAGCAGCATGCTGTTAAAAATAAAATACATTGACAGCACGACTAAATGTCACAGCCTCCCAAGAGCTATGTTTTCCTTTGCTGAGAGCGGAGGAGGAGGGAGGGGGGGACGACTTGGAACAGTGAAAGCGCCAAGGGGATCCACTGAGCGCGGAGGTTTAGTGTTAACGTAACCGATACCTGAAAGCGAACCTTTCAAGGTGCTTTTCAAAGTGAGGCTGTGTGTGTTCGGATGACCCCGCGAGTTGACGGGATCGTCAACTGAAGGATCAAGAAAAGCTCTCAATCCGCGGCCGTCCTGCGGGGACGGGCGAGGGCAGGGCAGCGGCTGGGGGCCAGGATCTGTACAGGCTACGCGGTGTAAGAAGCGCCGCAGCTGCCCTTAACTCACTTGAGAAACAACAACAACAAAAAAAAAGAGAAATAGAAATCCTTATCGGCCCCCACTCGTCAGGGACTTGGTTACGGTCAGTCTCTCCGGCTGCGAGTTCGCGGTTAGCTCCGTGTCACACGCACAGGCTGTGACATCATCTGCCAGCAGACTGCGACTGTGGAGCCATGATGACGTGTGACGGGATCGGCAGGCTCAGTTCTGTCCTTTGGCTCGCCATCTGAGTGAGCACCGAAGTGGCAACCGCTTCTGCCGCCGAGCGGACGCTGAGCCCGTTGGGGGAGGCCGTCACGGAGCTGTGCTGGATGACGGGAGCAGGGGAGCCGGTGGGCTCCGAGCTCTCCTTCGGGCTTTCTGCTCGAGCAGAGGAGAAGGGGATGGAAAAAAGAAGAGAAGAAGGTTAGAGAAAGGCTGCGCGTGCTCGCTGCCAGCGTTAGCAGCGAGGCGATGGGATGGGAGACTGCTGCTGCCTCGGAGGGTGTGCAGAAATTAGGTATTTACTTAACGCTCACCATCCCAGCCAAAGCGGCCTGGAGTGGAGTGGTTGATCCCCACAGGAATCACAGCTCCCCCCACCAAGCCGCCCCCACCTCAAGCAGCTGTTTGGCAAAAGCGAGGACTGGAAATAAAGCTGATTAGAGTTGGGACGTAACGACCCGCCGGGTCCGGCTGGCTCCGTCCCTTGGAGAAACACCACTGGATTTTACCGAATTCACGCCAGGGAGGCGTAAAGCGCCGAGGCTTCACACCACGAATGGCAGACCCAGCAGAACCTATACCGTAATAAATCTGTTTGCTCATTAAAACAGATGAACTTTCCTACATGTTCGTTGCCTGGCGTGGTACTTGGTTCAAGGCCATTTAGCCCAGAGACGGAATAGTTCCTTCGGAGTCCTTACCATCTGTTGGGTGAGCGCACAGGAAAGCGCGTAGCAGAAACCCTTCTGCAAAGGGTTTTTTTTTGCCATTTTTAATATAAATCACCTGGTTTTCTCTTTATTGTTCTCTAGAACATTAAAATCAATTAGAGCCCATTACAAACCGTTTGCTTGCCCGATTTCTGTCGGTAACTATAAGCGCTATGATTGAAGGGATGGGAGGCAAACAAAGGCAGAGACCTTCTTCCGTGCTCTTTTCTGAGCGACGCAGATTGGTTTCCAAAACTTTGGATTCTCTCCCACAAACAGCCCCCTGCGCCCAGGCAGAGCTTCGAACACAGAGGATAATTTGTGACCTATCAAATGCCAAGGCGAGAGCAATCGGACCTCTCTCTTTGGGGGTATATGCTCATTATCTACAGATGTCAGGAGGAAATTCCCTCCTGTGCACTTGGCTAGATGAATTACGGGTAAGATGCGGTCACCTTCCTTTAAAAGAGCAAAATAATGGCATGAGCTGGGATACTTCTTCCACGTCAAGAGGGTAAACCCCATGACACCGGCGAGGGAAAAAAAAAGAAATCAAAGAGGTTTATGACCTTACTGGGCGCCAACAAATGTGTTTTAGGGCTCGGTTTTCTACCAGGTGCTTGAATATTGCACCCCTTTCCCAAACGGGTTGTACCTTCCCTCGTGAAACCCTGGCTTGGCCTTCGCCAGCGTATTGAAAGACGCGGCTAGCACAGCAGATTTGAAAACTGACTTGGCGGTGAGAAAGAAGGTCGAGCAGAGCAATATAATAGTTTGGCATCCCAAAAAAGAGATTTACAAGGTACTACAAATAAAACAACCCCACTGTACATGAGGCAGCTGTAATTCCATCGAGGGAATCTGGCATTTTCGTTTAAGGACCTGCTTAGTCACAAATCTCAATAATAAAAAAGGCAGCCGGGGAGGGGGGGGGCATGGGGAGGGACGTCTGAATTTCATTTTTATTATTCAGATGTGTGATGAATTCCTATTATTGGAGTAGACAGACTGTGAGGAATAATAATAGGAACTGTAAACTTTGGAAGTTAACAGGAAAAACCCTGTCGCCTCTCTGCATTATACACGGAGCGAACACCCGTCTGCGAGGGCTGGGGGACAGCGAGGATTTTCACGACCACATTACTCAAGCTCTGAGTCAGTGTAATGAGTGAAAATAAACTGGCTGTGCCAGGCCCTGTACAGCACGTATTTGTGCCTCACCGCGCAGGCGAAGAGCGTCTCAGAGACCCAGGAGACGAGAAGCGGGGGGGAAATCGGGAAGGACAGTGCCCGCTTCTCTTGGCTTTTGTTTTCTCCTCTTTCCTTTTCTTATCTCCATCCGTCCCTGCCTCTTGTCCCGTTAATCTAGGCAACGCTAGGGGACCCCAGCATCCTCCCAAAGCCTTTGCGCAAAATACCACAGCGTGGAAGTGTTATTGCAGAGATGACATAAGAATCCACACATAATGTTTAGCTCCCGGGTTGATTATCATGAAATAGGCAGCATTAAAAAAAAAAACGAAAGAAAGAAAAGAAGATAAAAAAAGAGGCCGTCTTAGTTCCAAACCCGAGCCAATTTGATGTGAATTGCAGAGAATGAGATATAAAGCCCCATGATGTCATTTATAGAGTCTGGCCTTTTCTGACTCTGGCTTTGCTTTCAGAGCAGCAATAGTTTTTAACTTCAAAGAGAATATCAAGTGCTTGGCACGCTGCCTGGGAGCGGGTGGAGAGGCGCTGGCCCGCACTCCAGGGAGAAGCGGAGATATGGATCTCTGTCAAATATTCCACACCAGGGAGACACGCTTTCGCACCGCTGCTGCCCTCACGGCCTGCAAGATCTTACAAACCAGGTTACAGCACAAATTTGCAGGTCCAGCCTAGGTGATCCTCCTTGATACGGAGGCTGTGGAGGCCACATCAGCAGAAGACACAGGACCAAGGTCTGGCCTGTCCTGCTGGGCGCAGTAGCTGGAGCGTGACGGAGCAGGGACTAAGATGGAGACTCCCTTCCTTTATGTCTTACGCAGGTTTCATCTGCCTAGACCTACTTAAAGGGTAGTAAAGACCAGCGAAAGTCCTCACTCACCGAGATAGCCCTGTGTTTTCTTCTGTAGTGCAGTGACGGGGCAGTCCTTGTGAGCCAGCAGGAGCTGTTTAAGTTGAGCAACTTCGTTCCTCAGTAGCGTAACTTCATTCTGAGATCGAAAAAACAAACACGCACGTATGCGTCACTCACGCTCTCGACAGCGGCCTCCAGCAACGGCAGGACGTTAATTTATGTGCCCCGCAAACTTACAATTTGTTGTCTAATTTGTCTTGTCTGGCCCAAGAACACCAAGCGCAGTTTGTGGAATTTAGTGTGCAAGACATGGAGTGCAGCATTTCCCTCCTGCAGCCCCCACCGCTGGCTGGAAAGCCCCTCGCTATGTTAATCATCTAATCCTGGACATACATTTGCCTGAGCCCTCCTGCTAATGCCAACTGCTTGAGTCAGATGCTCCGGCGTGCTGTTGGCTCGAAGGAAAACTAAACAGAGCGAGCAGCTGAGCGTACAACCAGCTCATCCCACACCAGGCCGTGGGGAACATCAGAGCTCCTCCAAGCTCACGGTACCTCGGTGAGCTTCTTCCGCGAACCAGGTCTACTCCTCTGAAAACTTGGTGCAGCGTATTATTCCTCTATTGAAATGTTTGGAGAAACAGCTGACACCCAGTCAATTGTATTTCAAAATTGCCCGAGGAAACCGTTTCTATAATTATCTTGGGAAGAGAATAAAAATACCACGACCAGCGCTATTGAAAAAGTCCCACCGCGCGAGTCGCTAGCCAGCGGCGAAAGAAAAAGCCCAGAACGGACACGAGTCCAGTCCTTGCAGACCCCTCAGTCCTCGGCCAAGGCCGAGAGCGTTAACAAGGGGCCTGACGGCAATGGAAGTGAAGTCTGTATTTTCAGCTGTGCTGCACTTCTGCGAGGCACACGAGGGGTGCTGCCAGTGAGCCAGGGAAAGCCAGGTCTCCAGAAAAATCAGTACGGCTGCGGGCCGCAGCTGCAGAGCCTCCCTGCTCACCCCTGTGCCAGCTCCTCCTGCCCTGCAGGGAAGGGAACTGGGACTGCTGCTGCCGACCCCGCGCCAGCGGAGAGCTCTCCCTCACGCAGGGGAGGTTTCCGAATACAACGGCTTTCCTGGGGTCTCTGCGCTCTGCTCCTGAGGCTGGCCTTGCTCCTTGAGCGACGGCCTCGACGGGCAGAGGCAGAGTCCTTAGAGGGGGACAGGGAGAGAAACGAGCACGGAAGCGCGCTTCCCTCACGGCCCGCTCGAAGCGTTGCAACGAGACGGAAAGCAGGGAGTGAAATCTAGGGGCAGAGGCAGCAATCCTGCTCCAGAGAGCAGCATCCAAAAGCACGTTGTCTCCGCAGCACGGGGAAGACGTCCCCTCCGGAGCGAAGGTCCTAACGCTGGCAAAGGGCTGCGCTCAGCCTCCACGGTTACATACTCACGCTCAGCTGGATGTTCTGGGTCGTGAGCTCCTCGGCTTTCTTCTCCAAGGAGGACACCCAGAGCTTGCGTTTCTGACGGCAGCGGGATGCGGCAGCCCGGTTCCGCTCCAGGAACCGCTGCCGACGCTCATCCGGGTCTTCGTCAACCGTGCGTCTCCGTCGCCCGCCGGTGCTGGGAGTGGGCTGGGCAGGGGAAACCTGGAGTCGGGGCACGGGAAAGAAAGATGCTGAAAAGAAGCTCCGGTGCAGGCAGGCAGAGACGCACCGGTGTAACCGAGGTTTGGCAGAGGAGACGCCAGCTCTTGTGGCCGGGGCAAAAAGGGATTTGTTTTTGTCGAGCGGCCAGAACGGCACACCGCGGGGATGGACCGGGGCAGCCGGCCGTGACGGGGGAGCTGGGGACAAAGCCCCTTCCACAGGCGCTCTGGCAGCCCTTCCTCAGCGGAGTCTGAAGTGCCCTGCAAACTTAAGGTGTCAATCCACATGAACTCTCCGAAATCCTGAACCCGGTGAACGCGCGAATGTCAGGGGAATTAGTTAAATCCCAAACTCCTACAGTCAGCTAACGGCATGTAACTGGCGGCAGAAGTTTCTTCTCCTCCATGACGAGGAGCTGACGTGGTAAATGACCACAGGCAACGCAGAGAAAACAGCCTGCCTTTTAATTTCAGAGACTTTCAAAAGCACTTCACCCTGCGACGACTCAGGAGATTCCCCACACGGCCAGCGACCACGTATCAGCTGAGGGAGGGTAACTCCCAGCTGCAAGGCTGGGAGCGTTCGATCCCGCTCTGACGCACGTAACTACGCACGGTCAAAGGGCCGTCTCCATTTGGGTTCAGTAACTCTCTCGCGGACCACAAATTACAGTTTTTGAGTGGGTGATTTGCTTTAAAAATTAATTTGGGTTAAATTTTCCCTGAGTGTCTTCAGCTAAACAAGCTCTCAGAGGCAACTGGTGCAAAAAGATTTCGTAATACTGCACATTTCCCGGTTTTATTTCGGGAGAACAAAGGAAAAGTCAGCGAGGGCAAACGGTCCTGCAGACACAGCCTTGCCGGCGCTTCTGCGAGGGCTCTGTAATTACACTGCCACAATCGGAGAGTGCAGTTACACTTCGGTACTCGCTGTCAGGCAGCATATGGATATTAAACTTTTGGAAGCCTATCTAACTGACGGAGCAGGTGGCGATCCTGATGGAAGGCTGGCATTTGGTTAGCTGGCAGGAGCCAGTGGAGTTGATTGCCTAAGAGGGGAGCGTTTAACCCCAGTAATTGAGCAGGGAGAAGAGAGCAAAATATTCTTTCGGAACTCCAGACCTTGTCAAGCAAATTAACATGTTGCTGAAGTTTTATGCTTGGTGGTGTTTGAGAGCATTAGTGCTGAGGCGGCACTGAAAAAACAAGGTTTTTAACCCATTCTGCAAACTAGGAAGCTGCAAGATTTTCCTCCTCTTTCCCCGAGACCCAGAAACCCGCAGCACCTCCGGCCCAGCCTCGTGGGCTAAGCAGCAGCAGACCTGTGGCTGAGCTGGGGAAGGAGCATCAGGGTGCTGGACAAGTATCTGACTCTGCTCTGGACGTGCGGTCACCATCGTGCTGGCTGAGCCCGCCACCAGGTTGCTGCCATTCAGCGAGGAAGATGCCGTCAAGCTGGCCTTCAGCCTCTGTTAAAGGAGGAAAACAAGGACATCAGTGGACCTGTCCTCCATGCTGTTAAGGCTTTAACCAGCTCCTCTACCATCCAAGGAGGCAGGCCACCGGGGAACAGGCTCTTCAGGGACTGCGGCTGATTCGAATCCAACCGAAAGCCATCACCATCTGGCCTACCCAAAGACAGACAGTGGCTTCCAACTTAGGTCCAAGCGGACAGGTGTCCGCAGCCCAAAATCGCTACTGCAACTGGCACCGCTCCGCTCCCCAGCTGGCAGGCTCTGCAGGAAGACCACGGACCGAAGAGGCTGCGGAGCCCAACTGTCCTTAAGCACCCGCAGAGGGGTCCTTCTGGGATGCGGAAGGACCTACGCGTGAGCAAGACCGCCTCTTGTGCGTTCCTCCTCCGGGCACCAGGCAGGACGGCTGTTTCGTGCCTCAGAGTTTAAGCTCTCTCACCCCCACTTGTAGCTCTGATCCGCCCATGAATCCTGCGGATTTGGATTTGGATTGCACCTAAACAGGGTGCAACGGGCGCCGTGACAATGCACCCACAACGGTGAGCGGCACCGCAGCCAGAGGTGGGTTTGCAAACGACTCCACCCTGTCTCAGCCAAAAACCCAGGGAGTTTCGCCGCTTTTTGTTGGTGAGCTTAGGTTTGCTTCCCCCCTCTCTGCATGCACCTAGTTTGAGCCCTGAAGAGCCAGGAGAGGAAAATTCCTTCGTAAACTTTTAGTTAAAGAGGTCTACGTGAAAACCATTACGGGGATCCTTGGATTACAGCACAACATCTCTTGGCTCTGCCTTCCTCAAGCCCACCTCCAGCCCATCTGTTATCTTGGAACTAGAAGCGCCAGCTTTACAAAACAGACGTGTTTAGGATGGGGCTGAGGTTTGTCTTGACAATAGCGTGCCTGCTCTGCCTGCCAGAGCCGCAGCGCTGATTAGTCTAATATTCCTGGTGGCATTTGCAGCACCTGCTGTCGGTGCGGGGAGGCGCAGCGCGGGATTTCGGAGCAGCAGTGGCTCTTTGCGAAGGCTGCAAGGAAAAAGCCTCCAGACGGTGTCTCTCCTGGAGGAGCTAGTGAAGACTCAGGGACAACACTGTGGACGTGACACCCTCCCCGGCATCTATTCGAACACTTACCATTTTGGCTTCTGAGTGCACTGGAAGTCCTGATGGTGAAATGGACCCGCTGCTGTTGATGGGTGGCCCAGGAATACCGGGAATGTTCGGCACCATGGACATCGGCCGAGCCAGCTATCGGGGAGGAAGCAACGCACGGGTTTTGGAAGCTGAGGTGCTTTCACAAGCGCGCTCTGTGAAGCGGCTCTGTAATAATTCCCCGACCAAGCACATTTATAAATCTTGACAAACGTTCAGCGTTTAACTACTGCCATCAATTATGCCTACTGTCACTGAGGGCCAGCAGCCACTCCTTTGGTGGCCATGGTGGCTGTTTGGGAATCACCCCACCATACCAGCCTAGCGCTGAGGATGGCGAGGAGGGCAGCCCTAAAGCCTCCCTCCTTCCCTTCCCTCCCAGAGGGCTTTTTCCCACCAGTACAGGAGAGCGGATGGAGCGGGAAGGTACGAGATCCTCTCTGGTTCTCTGCCCTATTCTATTGCAAAGCTGCCGCAACACCAAGGGTAAGTCACAGCATCCCCTCCTAACCGTGGAGAGCTTTCTCTCTCCCCAAAGAGGGGAAAAATCAGAATTTCCGCTTGCTTTTGTAAGCCCCTCAGGTACGCCACTGCAAAGCGCTACGAACGCAAGGCGTGTTTCAAGTGATCTGGGAGGCGCGAAGATGTTTCTGTGCCCACAAGCTATGCCGAGCCACCTGCGCGTCTGCCTACTTTGACGTCAACGTTCCTGTTACCCGAGGCAGGCAGCTTTGGCCATTACTCACTCAAAACCCAAAAGACATGCCCAGCAGGACAGACAGGATTCACACGGGCTGCTTGGTCGGGAGCTGAAGCGCTCGGAAGGCGTACCAGCCACCCACCAGGCAAATCTGCTCGCGAGTTCTGCGCCACGGAAATTCTCCGTATGCAAAAAGCACAACCCGCAAGGCTGATATTCAAACGGCTCTTTAGCACGCTGGCGAGGTTAGGGCGGCTTTCCTGGCCTGCAAAGACCAACATGTTCTCTGCAAGCTCGAATGGTTTCAATTGAGGCACGCTGTTCCAAATGGAAGCAGCTAATCAGGGATCCTACAGTTCCCAGCCCTGGATCAATGGCATGAGCCATCTGTCCAGGCAAGGCTTTGTTTTTTTCCGGACTTATTGCCCTCTAGTGTGATCGACATGTTATTACTACCTTGCCAGAGCTGGCCCCCCTCCTCCTCCTCCTCCTCTTCCAGTCTTATACTGCACAGAGGGGGAGATATATTTTAATTTTTAGAAAATGGAAGTGTCTGCATATATTTGGCAGGGAAAAAACGCTGTCCCCTCCTCTGCCGCGCAGAGCTGTGCTGGAAGTTTCTCTTACCGATATAACAGAAGGCATCTGTACGGGAGGGCCTGGGAGGACGGGCATCGTCTGTCCGTTTGCAAGCTGCACGACAAGTGGAAGGGAACCTGTGGGAGACCTGCAGAAACAACAATTCAAGTTCTGGTGGATTATTTCAAGTTTATGCTGTCCCGGCAGCCCCATGAGCTCAAGGGCAGAAGCACAAATTAATTCTGGTTAGTGACTTTGGGCTCACTTTCCCATTTCTGAACGGCTGGGTGCCTAGCTGAGCACGTGTTAAGGTAACTCAGCCTCCCGCACGCTCACGGCATGGCAGCCGGCACGTGCCAGCGTCACGATGTGCCCAGGGCGTACGCCAGTCGGCCAAAACACCACATCTGCCAAAGCCCCCAGACACGATGTCCACCTGAATATAGATAAAAGCCCATCCAGGGGCTGCTACAGCTCCTCCTCGGGGAGATTAGAAGTGCCCTCCCGGTCTGAGCCCAGCATCGGGCAGACGGGCAGCTGCTCCTGCCTACCAGTCAGTTCTTGGCCTGTGAGCCACGTCTGCTGAGCTTCCACGAGAGGGTTTGCAAGGATTTAGCTTTCTATTAACAAGCGCTTCAGACTCTGAGTCCAGAGCAAACCTCCTAAATATGGAGTGGATGCAGAGCTGGCTTGCGTCTGCCCAGACAACGGCTTCGGGAGACGGGAACAGCCCCGCTCGCTGCAGGCTGGGGAAGGAGATCGCGCTGGAGCCTCATTGTGACAAATTAAAAATACCTTTTTCCATTGCAGATCACTTTGCAGCAAAAGGCAGCATTTCTGCATGTGGTGACAAACAGGCACACACCCCCCCGCCTCCATTTCGGAGCATCACAAACCCCACCGTGCTCCAGCTCTGACTCTCCAGACTCAGCCTTTCTAGGACAGCGTAGGAAAAGCCGGAGCTGATCTGCTCTGGCCGATGGAGAGAGGAAGGAAACTGTCCCTGCCAGCAAAGGCTGATCTCCCGCTCCTCCTCAGCTCACGACAGCGCAGCAGGGAACCGAATGGAGGCAGAGACGAGCCAGGAAGAGAAGAGCTGCTGGGAGCCTGACTTTGGGGGAGGGAGAAAAAGAATTTGCTGCTGCCTCCTCTGCCGAGCCCAGGGAAGGGGACAGACGAGGCTGGGCTGCCTGGGATCCTCGGAGGAAGCATGGAGTAACGGCAGAGTGGGGAGAAGAAGGGGACGTGGGTCAGAGAGGGGAGTTCATCAAGCCAATAACTCAGGCTGGAATTTTTAAGGCTGCCTTGGGAACGCGAACGCTCGACTCTCATTCATTTCTATTGGGCATCCCAAATCCTCCAGGCTGCTTTGAAAATCCCAGCCTAACAAGCCGAGTTACAGGGAGGTCACAGCCTCCCCTCCATCTCTGTCACGCTGACAACCCCACCACGGCCACCGTGGCCCTAACACAGGGACCCTCGTTAAAGCTGCAGCCTGACCTCTCCGTAGAGCGCGCTCGACTCTCACGCTCTAGGAGGGATCCCATGGAACCCCCACGGGCTGCAAAGGGCACATAAAATCATATTAAAGTCTAGCTTACTCCAGTTCTGATTTTTTTTCGTGCCTCCAAGCGCAAGAGGACTCTGTTCCAAACAGCCTCGCAAGTCTCTGCCTGCGCAGGGTTACAGAAGGAATATAATGCCCTTTCAAAACCCCAGGACAATCACTTAACCCCTTAATGCCTCAAGACAGGATTTAAAACTTTCCGTCAGGAAGTCTGGATTGATGGTGCCAGAGGGTCAAAGCAAAAACACACACAAAAATATGAACTGACAGCCAAAAAAAATGGTCTGGTTAATGTAAGGAGCCAGCCTCAAACAGGGGTAATTAGAAAGAGGCCAGGACCGTGGCAAAAAAGAAGCATCCCGACACCAAAGAATAGAAGTGGGGCTAAATATACGTCTCCCGAGGGCTCGTTGTAATGGGTTTCCTGCATCCTTCAGGCTCCTTCCTTTTATGTGCAGGGCCAGAGCTACCTAGCAGCGTGGCAGGCTCATAACCGCCGCGGCGAGTGCTCTGGAGCCTCCGATCCAGATTGTTAAAGGGGCAAAAAGGAGCAGGTCATTAGATCTGCTGAAACAAACAGCTCCCGAGGCGGAAGCTGACCATGAAGGAGGCCAGCAGGTTGCAGAAGAGGTTACACTTCAGAGGCAACAGCTGTCTGAGAAAATCCCAAAGCCATTAAAGATCCAGACAATTTCCTACCATCGGTTTAGCAGAGCTCTCTCCACCGCATCAGGCTGCAAAAGCAACTCGGGAGTCCCCAGTCAGGCTGCGCTCCCGTCGCAGACAGCGAGTGTCATGTCAATGTGTTTGGGGATCGGGTTTAATTTCTCCCCGCGGTGAGTTTTGCCTCGTTTCGTTACACTGCAACAATTAGTTCCTGCTTTCTGCACTTACACCCCATTCTGCTTTTGTAGACGGTGTTGCAACGAGGCCCTTATGCCCAAGCAGCCGCAGCGGGAATCGCAGCACCTCAGTTGTTCTGACAATCAACGAACTTATTTAGGTAACTAATTACTGCCCAGGAAGCCTGACGGCATGGGAGAAAAACCTCAGCACACGTGTCCCTCCTCCGTACTTACCCAAGCTGTCTGTTGGAAGGGGGAGCCTGGGTAATGACAGAGGTTGGGGAAGGCAGCGTAGGGTGGAGCGGGTCGTAACCCAAGTGTAGCGGCAGCGAGCCCGGACGCACGATGGTCGGAGTAGGCGTAGAAATGATTACAGGCTTGGAGGTGATCTCCTGAAGGGGATCAACAGACAAAAGGAGACACACTGTTACTTATTAGCTTAATAATCACCTGGTTCCCTCTTCCTTCTGACAGCTTAAAAGCAATTTGGTGAAAATTAAGGCACCTTCACCGCAGAAACTGAGGCATGGAGAGGAGCGACTTACCCAAAGCTACACCGATTTGATGTCAGTGCAGGGAACAGGGCACAGAAATTCCGACTCCTGCTGCCTGCAGCAGCCACTGGGAAATAATGCCCCTCTCCGAATTACCGCTCCTGCCCCAGCTAGCGTCTCTGGAGCGGGAAGTTATTCAGATGGAGACGGTGTCACCTGCACTAACCCGCTCCGAATCACCAGCCCGCCCAGACACAGGGAGCCGGCCTCGGAGAGGACGCGTTACTTGTTTGGCACTTTTGCTTTGCCAGAAAAGCATTCCCAGGGCGAACAGCAAGCCTTTCTGCGTTCGCCGAATCCACGGGGAGACCCAAGGGCAGCGAACGTGTATTTTAGCGCACAAGCTTCAAAACGAGGGGAACGTCACAAGCCCAAACCAGGCCTTGGCAGCCAAGTGGAAAAAAAGGTTGTTTTCATCCAGAGAAGGAGACGCCAACATCTCTGCAGGGCATGGTCAGGGAGACCCACCTTCTCCTTGTTCCGTGGCGACTGCGGGTTAGACGCAGGGCTGTCCGGCGGGGACGAGTCCACCTCCACCGGCTCTTCCTCCTTTATCTTGATGTCCGGCGTGGAGGGCAGAGACATGTCCAGGGCTCCGGCACTCTGCAGGAAAACCAGCCACGGATTGAAAGGACAATTAGCTCATATTGTTTGTGAAACATTCGGCTGCTCCCAGAGGAAGAGCTCCAGCTCTGAGCTCTTGCCAAATTATTATTATTTATTTGTACTGAAGTAGCATCTGGGAGCCTGAGGCGGAGAGCAGTGCCGCGCCGTGCCGGCCCCGTCCAAACAGAGACGGAGGCCTAGGAAAACGGTCTCTGCCCCAGATGGCACCATTTTGTGGTTTCTCAGTAACACACACACAATTCTTTCCATGGGTTAGGTTTTGAGTTGGGTTTTTTTTCATAAAAGGGTTCTGCTAAGGAGAACAGGTAACAAAGCCAAATGCCTGCGAGTTACAGAAGGCACTTTCATTCACAGACGAGCTGTAAAGCATTGTATAAATCAGCCTGAATTATTTTATTACCCGATTATCAAAAGCAAACAAAGAGCCATGCAAGTTATTAAATATCTATGAGCGCCCCATTAAAATAAAACCCAACCATATGCCTGAACCTGGCAACGTGCCACCGCCCTGGGTTCCAGCAGTGCCACGTGCCCCATTTTAACCGGCTAACGACTTGCTGGGGACAGGAAAAGGGCAGGGTGACAACAAGGCCGGGGGACTAAGCTGAGCAGCCACCTCTCCCCTCCCCAGACCTGGAGAAAGAGAAGACCTGGGAAAAGATGGCGTACGGGAGCACCGGAGGAGCTCGCGCCGGAGCGAGACCCCGACTGCGGGATGCTGCATTCAGCTGGGCTCCGACAGACCTCGCAAATCACCCAGGCCCTCCCTCCGTCCGGGGCAGGAGAAACTCTCCCTAAATCAGTCCTGACGGCTGTTTGTCCAACCTGCTCTCCCTCCCTCCACAATCAATCCCAGCGTTTTCCTTCCCTCGCCCGACTGCTGACAGTTTGTTCCAGCGTCTAACCTAAACCTCCTCCTTTGCTGCGTTTTAAGTCCTCTCAAGGGAGGCAAAATTGCGGCAAGAGGGTAAATCCGGGCATCTACGGATGCTCTCGCTGCTCTCGAGCGGGGTGCGGCTCCAGCGGCTCCGCTCTGCGCCGACTGACGCTCGGGTATGTGCAGTAACCATTTACCTGCCCTCTTAAGCAGAGATGTTACACTGGGAATCACAAAAGAGAAGGGATTAACACGCAGGAAAGTTTCAAACCACTTAAAGTGCCTCCAGGGAAGCCCCTGCTGTGCCTATGTTTTTAATTAACATGCTGGTGTCGAGACCACCCTTGGAACTGGAGGACAAAACACAACAGCAGCAACTGGGC